>NC_135492.1:27396152-27726970 GCF_052094955.1 Ictidomys tridecemlineatus
CTGGTTTGGCTCTGCCTGACACGATGATCCCACACCTGGCTCATCTGAGGTCTCCTGAGCGTCTGGTACATATCAGCCACCTGTTGACCTATGAGCAGGTGCATTTAGGGGTAGTAGTTTGTCAGGTGAGCAGGTGACTGCCCTGAGGCTGGGAGGAGTCTCCTTATCCAGAAGCCACTTCAGAAATTCTCTGTCCTGACTTCTGTGGATCCTGGAACAGTGATGGACATTCAGCCATTTATTAAAACACTGGTTCAAGTTCCTTTGGAAATGCATTAAGAGTGGTTGTTAGCTTTTAAAGAACTCCATGCTATTTTTAAAAATGGCTGCACTAAACTGATATTCTAGCCCCATGTGAGCAGGTCTCTTTCTAAATACCCACGTCGTTGGAGGACTAGTTTCTTCACCTATTTCATAGGAGCCTTTCCCACAGCTGGAGTCGGGCTGCAGAAGCTCTCCTACTTGGCTGGTGACTGAATTCCTGATGCAATTTGTTAGAACCCAGGCTGCCTGTGCTAACTGCAGGAAGGTGGTGTGAGCCTATTCTAGAAAGAAACAGAGTTTTGACCCCTTTTGCTGCACTCCTGGTGTGGATTGTAGCAAAGGGAAATACTCAGACACCAATGTGAAGACCCTCCTTTGTGATCCAGGGAGATATGCACATGCACAGTTGTCATTGCTCCCAAAGCTTGGTGGGTTAGGATGGAGTCCATGAGATGGGAAAAAATGTTGGGACCCTGAGTGCCTGAACATACTTCTACCAGAAACAACTGGTGAGGCCTGGAGTTATTACCGAGGTAAGGGGGAGAGGGCTCAGGCAGGGCTTAGGGGTGGACTGCATTTGTCCTGTCTACCCTCAGGGACTGGCTAGAGAGGAGCTCAATTGTTAGCAACCACAGTTTGGAGATCATGCTGGCAAATCCCTTCTAGGGATATACTGGGACCCTTGAGAAATCACTCCCCTTCTGCCCTGGTCCCATGGATAAAGCTCATGACCCTCCACGGCCATAGAAAAGCACTCCTTTTTCTCTCGTCCTGTTACTTGTGTATATCCATCTCTTTCTTCTATGAGCACCAGACAAATTGCTTTTCTAGCTACTAGTCATTTAGTGTTCAATGTCCTACATTTGTGACCCCAATTCAGTCTGCCTCTACTCTGGGTGACACTGGATGGGGGTATTCTGTCCCAATTATGTGGCACATTGCTCAAAGCAGGACTAATGCCCACATGTCCCCCAACTTTGCCTGCCCTTCGGATGCTAGAGATTTTCTGAATGGTCCAATGCATAGGTCTCTCAGTCCATTATAACTTTATTTAAGAGGAACTCAAAACAGAAGTAGGTGTTTATTTGGTATATTCATGTGTGGAGAGAATCCAGGAGCCTCCTATTCTCATATAATTTTGAAACATACTCCTCTTCAATATGTGCTTCTTTGGGGTGCTGGAGTGTAATCCAGTACCACGCACGTCCTGCACCCGAGCCCTACCAGTGCTCTGCGCCTCCAGTTCCCACACCTCCCTTCACGTTGGGTTGTCTTGTTCATTTACATCAAATCCTCTGCTGGATATGGTGGCATTTATCTAGGTTTTTTCAATGCAATTCATAATAAAAATGACATTTACATACATATGGAGTCATCTATAAAATTTCTGCTTTGTAATTTTTTTGATCCTCAAATTACTGCAATATGATAATTTTATAATATGCATTAGTGCCTGGTAATGATAGCTCCTGCTTTTCCTCTTAGAGTTCAGAATTCCTGGCTAATTTTATATCAATTCAACCTTCCAGGAGAATTTTCAAACTGCTTGCTTTGGTCCTGTCTTCAATGAAAAGGAAATCATGGTGAAATTTTGATGGGGTGTTGTCATAGATGAACCTGAGGGAAGCCGTCTTCTTTATAATGAGGAGTCCTATCATCTATACCCAGGGTGTGTAATTCAGTCTGTTATGTGCTGATCTGTATTTGTATTTTTTCAAATTCTGCAGATGTACTATTTAAGTATGCTTATATGTGAAATGTGACATTTATGTGACAGCTATATAAAACTGACATGGTGTTCTAGTATTTGTCAAACTGTATGCAATATGGCAAACAAAATGTGGCTGATTGCCAGAAATGGTTATTTTCAATAGTTTATTATTTATCTATTACCAAATGGACATCCTCTGTCACCAGGCCCTGGGTCTCGGCTCTGGAGGAGTGTGCTGTGTCCCCATATGGACAGGTGCTGTAGGGTCCATATCTGCTTTTGTGGACCTTCATGATAACCCCACATGTTCTTCAACACTGTCTCAATTTGTGTTCAATGTGACTTTATAGTATAGTCCCTCCTTTCTTAAGACGTTGATTGCTTTGTGATGAAGGGACATTTAGATACCTGTTATTTGAAGGGGCTGTTCACGGCTGTTGCCTGCGTTTCTGTCAGTCTCTGTTCTCCTTTCTTAGAAGAGTTTGGTTAAAGGTGAGGCAATTGGTTTCTTTCATCTGTCACTTCTCCTTGTTCTCTTTAATGGAGTCATTTGAGGAATAGAATTTTTATTTTCATATATACAATTTATAAATTTAAAAATATTTTTTGTGCCTTTGAAAAGGAATTTTTTTCATTAGTTTTTTCCTTTTGTGAAACTGGGGATTTGAACCAGGGTGTCCTATTACTGAACACTATCCTCAGTCCTTTTAAAATTTTTATTTAAAATATTTAATTTTTTCTTAATTTTTATAAATTATTACTGCCTATTTATTTTTAAATTTAGGCATGGTTTCACTCAGTTGCTAGGGTAAGCTTCACAATTGTGATCCCCCTGCCTCAGCCTCCAGACCACTGGATATATCGGGTATGTAGCACCAAATGCATCCTATCTCATTTAGTTTGTTTCTTTGTTTCTTTCTTTCTTTCTTTTTTTTCCTTTTTCTTTTTTCTAGATGATTTTGAGATCATGATTTTTATGATTTTTATTATTTTTTTAAATACATTACAACAGTGGAATGCATTACAATCCTTATTTCACATACAACACAATTTTTCATATTTCAAATTTTCATGAACTTTGTATAAAGATGTCCATCACATTCCATCATCTTTGCTAATCCCCTGTGCCCTCCCTTTCCCTTCCACACCTCTGCCCTATTTAGAATTCATCTATTCCTCCTATGCTCTCCCTCCTTAACCCACTATGATTCAGCCTCCTTATATCAGAGAAAACGTTCGGTATTTTTTGGGGGGGGGATATGCTGACTTCACTTAGCATTATCTTCTCCAACTCCATCCATTTACATGCAAGTGCCATGATTTTGTTCTTCTTTAATGATGAGTAATATTCCATTGTGTATATAAGCCAAATTTTGTTTTATTCCATCATCCACTGAAGGACATCTAGGTTGACTCCATAGTTTAGCTATTGTGAATTGTCCTGCTATAAACATTGACCTGGCTGTGTCCCTGTAGTGTGCTCTTTTTGTTTCTTGGTATAGTCTGAGAAGAGAAATAGTTGTGTCAAATGGTGGTTCCATTCCCAGATTTCCAAAAAATCTCCATACTGATTTCCAATTTTGCTGGACCATTTTGCAGTCCCACCAGCAGTGTATGAATGTACCTTTCCCCCACATCCTCGCCAACGCTTATTGTTGTTTGTCTTCATAATATCTGCCCTTCTGACTGGAGTGAGATGGTATCTTAGAGTGGTTTTAATTTGAATTTCTCTGATTGCTAGAGATGATGAACATTTTTTTTATATAATTGTTGATTGATTGTATATCCTCTTCTCAGAACTGTTATTTCAGGTTCTTGGTCCATTTATTGATTGGATTATTGTTTTGGTGTTAAGACGTTTGAGTTCTTTATATACCCTAGATATTAGTGCTCTATCTGATATATGAGGGTTAAAAAATTGCTCCCAGAAAGTAGGCTCTCTATTCAATTGTTTTTTTCTTTTGATAAAAATCTTTAGTTTCAAACCATCCCATGTGTTGATTCTTGGTTTTAATTCCTGAGCTATGGAAGTGCTCTTAAGGAAGTTGTAGCCTAATCCCACATGATGGAGATAAGGCCTATTTTATCTTCTATTTGGAGAGTCTCTTGTTTAATTCCTAGATCCTTTATCCATGTTGAGATAACTTTCATGCATGGTGAGAGAGAGGGATTCAATTTTATTTTGCTGCAGATTGATTTCCAGTTTTCCCAGAACCATTTGTTGAAGATACTCTTTTTTTCCAGTGCACATTTTTAGTACCTTTGTCTAATATAAGATAATTGTGGTTTTGTGGGTTGGTCTGTGTGTCCTCTACTTTGGGCTATGGGTCTAACAGCCTTTTTTGATGCCAGAACCATGCTGTTTTTTTTTTTTACTGTGGCTCTGTACTATGGTTTAAGGTCTGGTATAGCAATGCTACCTGCCTCCCTTTTCCTGCTAAGGATTGCTTTAGCTCTTCTGAGTCTCTTATTTTTCCAGATAAATTTCATGATTGCTTTTCTATTTCTATGAGGAATGCCATTGGGATTTTGATCAGAATTGCATTAAATCTGTAGAGTGCTTTTGGTAGTAGGGCCATTTTGATAATATTAATTCTGCCTATTCAAGATAAAGTTAAATCTTTCCATCTTCTAAGGTCTTTGATTTCTCTTTAGTGTTTCATAGTTTTCATTGTATAGATTCTTCACCTCTTGTTAATTCCCAAGTATCCTTTTTTATTGAGGATATTGTGAATGGGGTAGTTTTCCTCATTTCTCTCTCAGAGGGTTTGTCACTGATATACAGAAATGCCTTGGATTTATGGGTGTTGATTTTCTATCCTGCTACTTTGCTGAATTCTAGTTCTAGAAGTTTTCTAGTGGAGTTTTTGAGTCTTCTAGGTACAGAATCATGTCATCAACAGATAGTGCTAGGTTAGGTTCATCTTTTCCTAGACTTTTTTTTTAATTTCTTTCATCTGTCTAATTGCTCTGGCCAGTGTTTCAAGAACTATATTGAACAAAAGGGGTGAGAGAGGGAATCCCTGTCTTGTTTCTGATGTTAGAGGGAATGCCTTCAGCTTATCTCCATTTACAATGATGTTGGCCTGAGGCGTGGCATAAATAGCCTTTAAAATGTTGAGATAAGTTCCTGTTATCCCTAGATTTTCTAGTGTTTTGAACATGATGAAGTGCTGAATTTTGTCAAATGCTTTTTCTGCATTCGTTGAGATGATCATAAGGTTCTTATCTTTAAATCTACTGATGTGATAAATTACATTTTTTGATATCTGTATGTTGAACCAACCTTGCATCCCTGGATGAATCCCACTTGATCATGATGAACCATCTTTTTGATATGTTTTTGTATTTGATTTGCCAAAATTTTACTCAGAATTTTTGCTTCTGCTTTTTAGAGGTATTGGTCTGAAGTACACTTTCTTTTCTGTGTTTGTCTGATTTTAGAATGAAGGAGATATTGGCCTTATAGAGTGAGTTTGGAAGTGCTCCCTATTTTTATATTTCATAGAATAATTTGAAGAGTGTTGGTGTTAGTTTTTCTTTGAAGGTCTTGTATCCATTTAGTCCTGGGCTTCATTTATTTATTTTTTTGGTTGGTAGGCTTTTGATGGTGTCTTCTATTTCATTGCTTGAAAATGATCTGTTTAACTTAATCAGTTTGGGTAAATCACATGATTCTAGACATTTGTTGATGACTTCAATATATTTTGTTTTATTGCCATACAAATTTTCAAAATAATTTCTAGTTATTTTCTGTATTTCTTTATTGTTCATGGTGATATTTCTTTTTTCATCATGGATTTTTAGTAATTGGAGTATTTTTCTCCTTCTCTACGGTAGCATGGATAAGGTTTTATCAAATGTATTTGTTTTTCAAAGTTATTCAAACTTTTCATTTTGAAAATTTAAAAAAAAATTAAAATATATGGCAGAACAATATATTACAATTCTTATTACACATATACAGCACAATTTTTCATATCTCTGTATCTTAAATATGTTGATATCAATTCATGTGTTAATATGTGTACTTTGGATTAGGATGTCTATTATATTCCACCATCCTTGCTAATCCCTTTCTCCTCTCTTTTCCTCCCACCACACTGCCCTATCTACAATTTATCTCTTCCTCCCATGCTCCTCCTCCCTACCCCACTATGAGTCAGCCTTCTAATATAAGAGAAAACATTCAGCATTTGTTATTTTGGCTTTGGCTAACTTAGCATTATCTTCCCCAATGTCACCAATTTACCTACAAAAGCCATGATTTTATTTTCTTTTATTGCTGAGTAATATTCCATTGTGTACAACTGTCATGTTTTCTTTATCTATTCATCCACTGAAGGACATCTATGTTGGCTCCACAGTTTAATTCTTGTGAATTGTGCTGCTAAAAACATTGTGACTGTGTCCCTGTAGTATGCTGTTTTTAAGTCCTTTAGGTATAGACCAGGGAGTGGGATAGCTGGGTCAAATGGTGGTACCATTACCAGTCTCTTTGGTGGTACCATTACCAGTCTCTTTGTCAATTTTTATTTGCTCCTTTTGTTCCAATTTCATTGATCTCACCTCTGATTTTAATTATTTTCTGTTCTTTACTGTTTTTGTTGTTGATTAATTTTTTTCCAATGGCTTTGAAATATAATTTTAGGTCATTTATTTGACTTTTTCTTTTTTTAAGGAATGAACTCCATGCAATAAACTTTTCTTTTAGTAATGCCTTCATAGTGTCCCAGAGATTATGATATATTGTATCTGTGTCCTCATTCACTTCTAAGAATTTTAAAATCTCCTCTTTGATGTTTTCTGCAACCCATTGTTCATTCACTAGCATATTATTTAGTCTCCAGGTGTTGGAGTAGCTTCTATTTTTATTATTGATTTCTAATGTCATTCCATTATGATCTGATAGAATGCAGGGTAGTTTCTTTACTTTTCTGTATTGCTAAGAGTTGATTTTTGCATGACATATGGTCTATTTTAGAGAAGGATCCATTTGCTGCTGAGCAGAAAGTCTCTTCACCTGTTGAAGGATGATATATTCTATGTATGTCAGTTAAATCTAAGTTGTTAATTGTATTATTGAGTTCTATAGTTTCTGTCTGGATATAGTTTGGAAGATCAATCCAGTGGTAAAAGAGGTGTGTTAAAGTCATCCTGAATCATTGTCTTGTGGTCTACTTGGCCCTTAAACTTGAGAAGCGTCTGTTTGAACATAGATGCTCCATTGTTTTGGGGTGTGTGTATATTTAAAATTGTTCTGTCTTGTTGGTGTATGGTTCCTTTAAGCAGAATGTAGTGTCCTTCTTTATCCCTTTTGATTAACTTTCAGTTGAAGTCCACATTATCTGATATTAGAATGGAAACCCCTGCTTGCCTCCAAGTCCACGTGAGTGGTAGGTGTTTTAATATTTATTTTTTTGTATATGGACACAATACCTTTATTATTTAGTTTTATGTGGTGCTGAGGATCAAATACAGGGCCTCACATGTGCTAGGCGAGTGCTGTACCACTGAGCCCCAGTCCCAGCCCCAGCCTGAGTGATATATTTTTTTTTCCAATTTGTCACCTTCAGTCTGTAGGTGTCTTTTTCTATGAGATGAGTCTCTTAGAGGCAGCATATTGTTGGTCTTTTTTATCCAATCTGCCTGTCTTTTGATTGCTGAGTTGGAACTAAACTTTCAGGGTTATTATTGAGACAAGATTTGTATTCCCAGTTATTTTTGTTTATTTTTGGTATTTAACAAGTCAGTTTCTCTTTGATAGCTTTTTCCTTTAGAGTGATACTACCCTTTTCTGATTTTTTATTGTTGTTCATTTCCTTTTCATGGAATATTTTGCCAAGGATGTTCTGTAGTGCAGGTTTCTCATTGTAAATTTTTTAATTTTGTGTATGATGGAAGGTTTTTATTTTCTTATAAAATAACATCTGAATCAAAATCTAATTGCTAATCAAAATTTAATTATGCTGGGTATGCTTCTTGGTTGGCATCCATTTCTTTCAGAGCTTGGTTTATACTGTTAAAGGATCTTGTAGATTTCAGGGTCTCAGTTCAGAAATCAGAGATCCTGATTGGTTTTCCCCATATGTAATTTGATTCCTTTCTCTTGTGGCTTTTGAAATGCTCTGCTTCTCCTGTATCCTAGGTGTTATCATTATGATGTGTGTTGGTGTAGACCTGTAGTGATCTTGTTCATTTGGTGTCCTATATGATCCTTGTATTTGATTTCTCAATTCACTCTACATGTTTGGAAATTTTTCTGGTATTATTTCCTTGAATAGATTGTCCATTACTGTAGTTTAGACCTCTATTCCTTCATCTATCCCTATAGTTGTTAAATTTGGTCTTTTCATATTATCTCACAATTCTTGAATCTTCTGCTGATGGTTTCTTACCATCTTCACTGGGGTCAACTTTATTTTTTCAAGATTATATATTTTGCCTTCAATGTCAGAGGTTCTGTCTTCCAAGTGATCTATTCTGTTAGAGATGCTTCCTATTGAGTTCTTAATTTGGTTTACTGTTTCCTTCATTTCAAGGATCTCTGTTTTTTTTTTCAAAATCTCTATGTCCTTATTGAAGGAATCTTTTGCTTTCTGTATTTACTTATGGAAGTATTTATGAAAATAATCCTTTACTGCCTGTATTTGCTCTCATATCATCCTTTAATTCACAGAAAATTATGTACCTTCTCCCATTTATCCTGCTATTTTTACCATTGATTCTAATAATGTAGTATCTATGTTTGGTGTACATTCTTTCTTGGTTTCTTATGTTGTTCATGCATCTTCCCTTCCAGCTCTGTTTTTAAGATATATAGCCATGTAGGCTTATCGTTTCCCCAATGGGTTTCAATACCATTCTTTTTAAAAATTTATTTTTTTAAATACATGACAACAATTTAATGCATTACAATTCTTATAACACACATAGAGCTCAATTTTTCATATCTCTGTATAGAAAGTATATTCATGCTAATTTATGCCATTATATATGTACTAGTTTCTTTCTTCAATACAAATCTTAATACCTATATATATCACAATTTTCATATCTCTGGTTTTATATAAGGTATGTTGGCACCAATTTGGGTCTTCATACATGTACTTTGGATAATGGTGTCATCACATTCCACAATCACTGCTAATCCCCTGCCTTTTTCCCTCCTCTCCAACCCCTCTGCCCTATGTAGAATTCATCTATTCCTCCTAAGCTCCCCCTCCCTACCCCACTATAGTCAGCCTCCTTATATCAGAGAAACCATTCAACATTTATTTTTTGGGTTTGCCTCACTTCACTTCTCCATTTACTTGCAATTGCCATTATTTTATTATTGCTGAGTAAAATTTCATTGTGTATATATGCCCCATATTTTTATTCATTCATCCACTGAAGAGCATCTGGATTGGCTCCACCGTTTGCTGTTCTGCATTGTGCTGCTATAAACATTGACATGGCTATGACCCTATAGTATGCTGTTTTCAAGTCCTTTGAGAATAGTGCGAGAAGAGGAATAGCTGGGTAAACTGGTTTTTTCATTCCCAGATTTCCAATGAATCTCTATACAGTTTTCCATGTTGTTTGCAACAATTTGCAGTCCCACCAGCAGTGTATGAGTGTGCCGTTTTCCCCACATCCTTGTCAACACTGTTGTTTGTCTTTATGATAGCTGCCATTCTGACTAGAGTGAGATGATATCTTAGAGTAGTTTTGATTTGCATTTCTCTAATTGCAAGAGATGATGAACATTTTTTAAAATATTTGTTGATTGATTCTACATCCTTTTCTGAGAAGTGTCTGTTCAGGTCCTTGGCCAATTTATTGGTTGGATTATTGGTTTTTTTTGGTGCTTAGCATTTTGAGTTCTTTTTATACTAGATATTAGTTCTCTATCTGGTGTGTGAGGGGTAAAAATCTACTCCCAGGATATAGGCTTTCTGTTCACCTCAGATTTTTTACTGAGAAGAAACTTTTTAATTTGAATCCATCCCATTTGTTGATTCTTGGTTTCAATTCTTGTGCTATAGGCATTTTATTAAGGAAGTTGGGGCGGCCTAGCCCCATGTGATGAAGTTTATGTCCTACTTTTTCATCTATTAGATGCAGAGTCTCTGGTTTAAATTGTAGGTCCTTGATCCTCTTTTAGTTGAGTTTTGTGAATGGTAAGAGATGGGGTTTTAATTTCATTTTTTGAAAATGTATTTCCAGTTTCCTAGCACCATTTGTTGAAGAGGCTATCTTTTCTCCAATGCATGTTCTTGGCACCTTTGTCTAATATAAGATAATTGTAATTTTGTAAGTTAGTCTATGTGTCCTCTATTCTGTACCATTGGTATACTGGCCTGTTTTAGTGCCAATACCATGCTGTTTTTGTTACTATTGCTCTGTATTATAGTTTAAGGTCTGGTATAGTCATACCACCTGCTTTGCTCTTCCTGCTTATAATTGCTTTAGCTATTCTGGGCTTCTTATTTTTTCAGATGAATTTCATTATTTCTTTTTCTATTTCTATGAGAAATGTCATTGGGATTTTGTTCATAATTGCATTCAATCAGTATAGTTATTTTGGTTGTATGGTTGTTTTGATAATATTTATTCTGCCTATGCAAGAGTAAGGTAGATCTTTCCATCTTCTAAGGTCTTTTTTGATTTCTTTCTTTAGGGTTCTGTAGGTTTCTTTGTATAGATCTTTCACCTCTTTCTTAAGTTGATTCCTAAGTATCCATTGTTTTCTTTTTTTGAAGTTACTGTGAATGGGGTAGGTTTATTTTATTTTTTTTTGAGGCTTTATCACTGATATACAGAAATGCATTTTTAATATGTGTTAATTTTATATCCTGCTGCTTTGCTGAATTCATTTTTAGTTCTAGAAGTTTCTGGTGGTGCTTTTGGGGTCTTCAAGGTATAGAATTGTAATGTCAGCAAATAGTGCTAATTTAAGTTCTTTCCCTGTAGTTATTCCTTTAATTTCTTTCATCTGTATAATTGCTCTGGCTAGTGTTTCAAGAAATATGTTGAATAGAAATGGTGAGAAAGAGCACCCCTGTCTTGTTACAGTTTTTAGAGAGAATGCCTTTAGTTTTTCTCCCTTTAGAATGATGTTTTCCTTAGGCTTAATGTAGAGAGCCAGTATGATGTTGAGGTATTTTCCTGTTATTTCAAGTTTTTCTAATTTTTTGAACATGAAAGGGTGCTGTATTTTGTCAAATGGCTTTTCTGTGTCTCTTGAGATGATCATATTATTCTTATTTTTAAGTCTATTGATGTGATTAATTACCTTTATTGATTTTTATATATTGAACCAACCCTATATTCCTGGACAAACCCCACTTGATCTTTGTGCACACCCTTTTTAACATGTTTTTGTGTTTAATTTGGCAGAATTTTATTCAGACTTTTTGCATCTATGTTCATTCGAGATATTGGCCTGAAGTTTCTTTCTTTCATTTGTCCCTGCCTGGTTTGGGGATCAGGGTGGTATTGGCCTCATTGAATGAGTTTGGAAGTGCTGCCTCTTTCTGTATTTTCTGAAATAAATTGAAGAATATTGGTATTTTGAATTTCTTCTTTAAAGGTCTTGTTTAACTCGGCATTGTATCCTTCTGGGCCTGGGCTTTTCTTGGTTGATAAGCTGCTGATGGCTCTTGTATTTCATCATTGAATATTGGTCTGTTTAAATTGTGTATGTCTTTCTGGTTCAATCTGGGTACATCAAATGACTTAAGAAATTTGTTGATGCCTTCAATGTCTTCTATTTTATTGGGGTATACATTTTCAAGATAATTTGTAAATATCCTCTTTATTTCTGAGGTGTCTGTTGGGATATTGCCGTTTTCACAATGGATGCTGGTAATTTGAATTTTCTCTCTCCTTCTCTTAATTAGCCTAGCTAGGGATCTGTCAGAGAACCAACCTTTTGTCAAGGTTTAATTGTTTCTTTTAATTCAACTTCAGTTCTAATTTTAATTATTTTTTGCCTTCTACTGCTTGTGCTGTTGATTTCTTCTTCTAGGGCTTTGAGATGAAGTATGAGATTAATGATTTCCTTTTTCTTCTTTTAAGGAATGAACTCCATGCAACGAAGTTTCCTCCTAGTACTGCTTTCATAGTGTCCAAGTTATTTTGATATGTTGTGTCTATGTTTTTGTTTACCTCTAAGAATTTTTTAATCTCCTCCTTGAAGTCTTCTGTGACCCATTGTTCATTCTATTGTACCAAATTGATTCATTCATTGAACTGCTTATAGAACTTGAAATATTTCAAGTATGTCTTTTCACCAGGTGAAAGTGTCACTTTACCTGTCTCCAATCATTCATATTTTTTGAATATTTTACACATTGGGAATGTTTCATGGATGATACTTGAAACTAATTGTATTGGGGATCTCAATCTATCTCATGGATATAAAGCAGAGAGAATAGGAACAAGACTGTTTTCAAAAGCTATTTAACCAGTCTTTTTTCTCCCTTTTACACAATCACATTATGAGAATATCTTTGAGAAGTCTGATTTGCATCTGGAATGTCTGCCAAATTTCACATTCACTGATGAAACAAAAGTTAGAAGTTGGGCTTTTATTCAGTGCTTGGGTTATGGTATATATCCTTCACATCACTCTGTTATGGTATATATATACTGTATTTGGACTCATGTATTTTCCTCTGAATAAGATAATGAGAAGTATCTTATTACATAATTAAAGTCACTCTTCTACATGACAGTCAGTTCTACAAACTCTTAATTCAAATTAAAAACTGAATAGTGGTTTGGTTCATGATCTATTTATCTAACAATTTTTATTTCAGGAGCCATTGGCATTCGGGGAAGTGTCTATTGATTTTTTTGAGGAGGAATAGGAATGCCTGGATCCTGCCCAGCAGAATTTATATAGAGAAGTGATGTTGGAGAACTACAGCAACCTAGTCTTTGTGGGTGAGCATAACTTTCCTTCAAAATTCCTAATTATCATTATTTAATTTTTTTCCCTTGAAGTAGATCTTTTGGGAACTTCTCCACAAGAATGTGTTGCAGATTTATGCTTTCAATAAAGAAGATGGGGTAGTTCTTGGTGCTGACAAGAAAATGTTAATGATGTTTATTTTCACCATTAATGTTTTCTTTTGGTGGCAAGATATATATCTTTCACTTGAAATATGGTTGACTTAGAGGAATGCAGTGATGTCAAATCGTGTGGCCCGCATATAGCAGAGGACATAGTTGAGGTAGGGGAGGAAGCCTATAATCAAAAATGTTCATTGAGACATTATCCAGCAGAAAATATTTTTGAGAAGCTTTGAATTCTTTCTCTTGTTATCAGAAAAACCTATCCTGTGTTTTGTGCTTTAAAATTATGTAGTATCCTGCTTTTCCTCCATATATTCAAATTAACAACAAAACATTCCACTTGCCTTGTGAGTGTCAATATTATCTGACAGCTCTTCTATAATTTTAAAAATATTTTTATTTGTTAATGAATTTCCTATTTATCCATATATGGTGCTGAGAATTGAACCCAGGGTCTCACACATGCTAGGCAAGCTCTCTAACACTACTCTACAACTCCAGACCTTCTTCCATTATTTGCAGGAAAGTTTTGCACATTTCTGGAGACCTCTACGTGCACCCATTGTAATACATTACTATCATAAGTCAGTTTCTATAATCTTATTTGTACATTTTTTCACAAAAATTTCCTTGTCAGTGTTTTTTCTGATGTGTGTAATGGATTTTCTGTGAAATTATCTGCCATAGAATTAATGTCAAGTTGGACAAAGACTGCTGTTTCGAGAGATGGTGTAAGTTTTATTTGAGTTAGAGCATTTGTAAAATAATATATTGGTAGATATTTACAAATTGCTTGTTTTTTTTTCCTTTTTTTAATTGTATACAGTAGGTTCCCTGTAAAGGACTGGATTTCCTCATATCAGTTAATTGCTTCACAAACTGAGATATGTATGATTCATTTTGTATTGCCAATAATATTATATGTTCTTTTGCTTGTATAAATATTAAGCCTCTTTTGTCCATGACTTTTGTATTTTATCTTGATTGGCTTTTGATTCTGCCCATGTACGTAGAAATTGAAGTTTTCTATGCATAAGCGTAATGGGGATTGATGGCAGTGATACTCTCATGCTGAACTACACCCCAAGCTCCTTTTCAATCATATTTGGAGAGAGGTTCTCACTAAGTTATTGAGGATGTCTTGAATTTGCAATTCACTTTCCTTAGACTTCCTAGTAGCTGAGATTACATGCATGCTCATCATTTGTATATAGAAAAGCTTGTTCTTATTTATAGGATAAAGACCACATTATTTTAAATGTAGCTTTGAGAAATGTCGCAATTCTCTTTATCTTTTAATTTTCATTGTAATGAAAACCACAAAAAAAGACTTACTGTCTTCAAAATTTTAAGTATACATTTCAGTAACATTAATTCAAATTTTTATTAATAGTTGTGTACAAAGTTTACATCTCAAAAAACAAAATAAAGAATTATGTGTTCTTTAAAAATTATATTATTGTTACAAGTATATATGCCTATTGACAGTATTTTTGTTATGCTTATTTCTTTTAAATTCTATTGCAAAATTACATGTTTGGAGACCCGTCATTACAATAAAATAGAATTGTTTTTGCCAAGAAATATTTAAAATTTCATATGACTTATGATGCTGTGCACTTACATTTTATTATGAAAGATTACCTTTAGTACTTTTTAGAGAACAGATCCAGTGTTGATAAATAGTGTGTGTATTTTGATATGTTTAAAGTCTTCATTTTCCTTCTTTTCTGAAAGGTAGTAGCTGTGAATATAATGTCTTGGTTGATACTTTTATTCTTTCATCCCTTTAATATAGATAGACTTGAATTCCTTCCTGTGTTGTGAGGATTCGACTAAGGATTTCACAATTATATAGTTACACATTTTTAGGTGACCCATCTTTTTTTTTTTGGATGCTCTCAGTATTCTGAGATTTTAAACATCGATTACAACCTACTTTGAGTCTTTACAACTTGGAGAAAACTGAGCTGCTTGGATGTTCATTTTTTTCTATTTTCTGAGATGCGTTTATTAGTGTTGGAAAGAGAACTAAAGGGTGATTTAGCACTTTGCATAAAATTTTGATCCTCTAGCTCAACCTCCTATGTTGCTATGTACAACCACCCCTGACTCTTTCAGACATTTTCTAAAGAAATCTTTCAACATACATTTTCTGCTCGTTACTATTAACAATTCTTGACTAATTTTTATTCTGTTTTTTGTGTGTTGGTTTAGTTCAGTAAACTTCTTTTAAATTATAATTGACTATTCCCTTTCAGTGATTCATAACTTTGCTTAGAGTTGATTTAGCCATGTTTTTTCTGATGGTAAGCAGGAACCTATTTTTCAACAGTCCTCAAGTATTCACATGTTTCATATTTTTATCTTTAATGAAACAGAATAAAATTGGTAGATTTTAAAAATATATTCTGAAGGAGGAAAATCTTTGTGTAACACAATGTATTTTTCTCTACTATATTATTCTCCATAATAATGTACTCATCTTGGATACTGTGAACACAAAGATGATTAGGACAATATTCAAAGTAATTTTCTGTGTGTATTTTTATTTGATTTATATATTTCTACAGTAATGATAGACTTGGATTTAGTAATCCACTCCCCTGCTTATGTTATTTTTTGCTGTAATTTCTTAGGTTTGCAAAATATACTCAGCCCCGTACAGTAAGTAAACATGTTTGTTATTTTTATTTATTGCAGCCATGACTTCTCATCATCCTTGACAAATTTTACCAGAGCATTGAATAAAAGAGAGAGATGGAAGATATGGAAAGTGTGATTTTGACTATTTACAACCAAGAAAACAATGGGAAAATATAGGTGAGAGTAAAGTTCAAAAATTGTATTATAGTAGACAAAATCAATCAGTAGTCCTTATTTATGATAAAAATTTTATGTTCAAAAGACACCAGAGGAAATTAATATCTAAAACAAAAATTCAATGTATTCCAACAAATTTGAGGAGTTTTATGTGGCTTTAAGAATAAATCCACAGCCATTTTTGAACTGAAAGGCAATGTGGAAAATTTAAAAATCCAGTCCATGCATCAGTTTTTAACTTGGCCAATTATAAAAGTAGCACTGAGTTAAAATTCCAATCATACATTTGAACAGAAAAGATATTTATAAAAGTGATCCTTTTGGCAGTTTTTTTATAAAATGTCCATTTTTTTCTGAAACAAAAGATTAATTTCTCCTTGTGCCCAAATGGATAATATTAAGAATTGTAGAAAAGTTTCTACTTCCTCACTATTGCTCAATGACAATTCTGATACAGATTTCTGGAATGTGCACTATATAGATAATGCTATAAGTAGTACAATAAGCCATGTCTCTACCCTGAGTAATGACCAGTATATTTACATTGGTGATAAAAATTACGAATATAGAGAATTCCTAGTCCTTGTCTAAAGGAAATTTACCAAGATGAAAAATGTAGGAAAGTCTTGCTTTAGTGATCAAAAACTATTATTCATTAAAATATTCATAGCCAAGACAGAACCTGCAAGTTTAAGATATGTGAAAGGGCTCTTAACCACAGTGCAGAGCTTCCATAATACAAGAAAATTTATAGAGAAAGAGAGCCCTATAAGTATAGAAGATATTGAGCAAGCAAATACTTTGATATATTTTTTAAACACAGCAGATACTATGACAGTGATAAATTGTACAAATTTAACGAATGTGAAAAAACTTTTAGTGAAAAGTTACAACTTGTTAAGTATCAGAGGATATATACTGAAGGAGAGACCTGTAAGTGTAAAAAGTGTGGGAAAGCCTTAAAAAGTTCTTCAACCCTTACTCAACCCCAAAATATTTATTCTGCAGAGAAGACTTACCAATGTGAAGAATGTGATGCAGTCAAGAACTTTACTGAACATCACAGTGTTCATACAGGAAATATGCCATGCAAATGCAAAGAATGTGACCAAACTTTTAATAAAAGCTCCAATCTTATTTGTCACCAGTGGACACACTCTGGAGTCATGCCCTACATATGTAAATAATTTTGCAAAGGTTTCAGTCAAAAACCAAGCCTTAAAAATTACCAGAGAATTCATACGGGAGAGAAGCCCTACAAATGTAAAAAGTGTGAGAAAAGTTTTAATGTAAACTTGAATCTTGATTGCCACAACGGGATTCATACTGGAGAGAAGTCCTACAAATGTACAGTGTGTGGCAAGAGTTTCAGTAAAAAATCATCAGTTACTCAGCACCAGCGAATCCACACTGGAGAGAAGCCCTACAAATATAATGTGTGTGGCAAGAGTTTTAATATAAACTCGAATCTTCATCGCCACAACAGGATTCATACTGGAGAGAAGCCCTACAAATGTAAAGTGTGTGGCAAGTGTTTTAATACAAACTCAAATCTTGATTGTCACAACAAGATTCGTACTGCAGAGAAGCCCTACAAGTGTAGAGTGTGTGGCAAAAGTTTTAATACATAACTTTACACTTGTAGTTTGTATTAAAACTTTTGCCACACAACAGGATTCATACTGGAGAGAAGCCTTACAAATGCAAATTGTGTGGCAAGAGTTTCAGTCAAAAATCATCACTTGCTCAGCACCAGCGAATCCACACTGGAGAGAAGCCCTACAAATGTAAAGAATGTGGCAAAAGTTTTAATAAAAAAGTAGTATTTACTTGGCACCTGAGAATCCACACTTGAGAGAAGCCCTACAAATGTAGAGATGTGGCAAAGATTTTAGTCAACAATCATCACTTATTCAACACCAGAGAACCCATACTAGAGAGAAGTCCTATAAATATAAAGAATGGCAAAGCTTTTAATATTGAAGATCACATGTTACTAAACATTATAGATTTTATACTGGAGAGAAGTATTACAATGAAAACATTGCATCAGTGTCTTTCAGGATGAATCAACCCTTATTTCACAGTAGTTCAACACTATTTCACACAAGCTATATGATAGCACAGAAATTATATAAATGTAAAATAGGTGACGGAGTCTCCAATAATTGTTCACATCCTACTCAGCACCTCAGAATTCATACAAGTGAGAGGACATGCAGAAAAATTTTTGCAAAGCTTTTGGCCATTGATCAAACATTTTTACAACACTGCAGGATTTATAGCATATAGAAACCCAAAGAATGTGTCCAAGACTCTATTCAAATTTCAGACATTTTTTATTTCTGACCTCATATCTGTAGCAAATGTGGAGTAACATTTGTCCAAAGTGTGTACCTTAGATACCAGCAAAATATTTACAAAAACACCTTGACAAATATAAAGATGGTAGTAAGTTTCTTATCTATAGCCCATCCTTTGAAGTATTTGGGACCTAGGTAGAAAAAAAATCATTTAAATGTAGAAAATGGGTAATTGCTTTTGGCATTTGCTGAAAATTTTCTTAATATCATTAGCAGATATTGTAGAAATAAGGACATACAAGTATAGAATTGTGCATCCCTAAAAGGATAAAATTTTAGTATAAATAAACAATTACTGAAGAGTCTCATTTTTCACAACTGGAGAAATAATAATTCTCAGAGTTGATTATTTCAGAAGTCTCTTAAGATTTATAAGAAATTTAAAATTTAAATTTTTAAGAGCCTCTTCAACGTAGGGGCACTTTCTCAGAAAACCACATCCTCAGATTTTTTTTTTTTGCATTTTTATTTAAAGATAAGTTTTGCTAAGTTGTATAGGGCCTCACTAAGTTATGGAGCCTGACTTTGAACTTGCAAAGCTACCTAGGGTCGCAGCATGGTCCACCATGCCAGTTTTACAGAGCGTTTTTACTTATATTTCATTACAGATGCAATTTGTTGCGAAATAAAGTGTGAATTTCTTAATGTGAACTTTGTCATGCATTTAATGATGTTATTAGGTCACACATCTCCCACTATTCATTTTGCTAATGGATCGATGCAATAGTAAAACATTCTATTGGGTAAAAAATACTATTACATCTCCACTAATTATTTCATATGTTTAATCAAGTATTATTTGGAAAATATTATTTATGTAAATTATATACTCTCTTGTTTGTAATTATGGGAAAATTAAGAGAGTTATAGGAAGGACCTAGGGATACTAAAATAATGCCCAGATATCCCTAGTTTGAATTATGAGTTTAACATTTCACCTTATAGAGTAGCAGTACTCCCTAAGGGATCTACAACTCTGGAGAGGTATACAAGCTCCCAATCAGGGAGAGGAGAAAGACCCAAGAGACAAGAAGCCAACGTGCATATTCAGGCAATAAAGCAGGGTTGCTGAAGGGGGAAATAGTCTTAATGTTTCCTGGGGAATCCACATGGTCCATAGGCCCATTCTGACTCTTGGACTGAAGAAACCATGCAGTTCCTTATGAATTCAGACTTTCATCACTTAGGTGACTATAGGAAAATCATCATAATTTGGGATCACTTCTTTAGTTTTGCTTACCCAGTGAAAATGTGTAACTAGAAACATGTAAAATGATGAGTGTAAAAAGAAAAAGAGAGGTGGGAGGGAAAGGGAGTGAGAAGGGAAATTGCATGGAAATGAAAGGCGATCCTCAGGGTTATACAAAATGATATATAAGAGGAAAGGAGGGGTAAGACAAGATAATATAAATGGAAGAAATGATTTACAGTAGAAGGGGTAGAGAGAGAAAAGGGGAGGGGAGGGGAGGGGAGGGGAGATAGTAGAGAATAGGACAGACAGCAGAATACATCAGACACTAGAAAGGCAATATGTCAATCAATGGAAGGGTAACTGATGTGATACAGCAATCTGTATACGGGGTAAAGTTGGGAGTTCATAACCTGCTTGAATCAAACTGTGAAATATGATGTATTAAGAACTATGTAATGTTTTGAACGACCAACAATAAAAAAAATTTAAAAAAAAGACATACTGTAGGATCATTTATGCCCCTATATTTTTTATTTCATTATATATTTTGATTTTGTAGAACCTTTGTTTCTACTTAATAATTTACAATATAATATTTGTTATATTTATTGGATTATACAATAGATAGCATGTGTCATGTTCTCCGAGAACCTTCTGGAACCCAATAACTATAAGATACTATAAACTAACCATGTCCCTTCTCAGCTATTGTAGCTCCAAGAGCCCATAACACCACAGAGAGAGAAACACAATTTTTATTGAAATAAACCTCTAGACTCTCATCTACAAGTCCTGTTCAAAAAGTAAAAACACAATATTCTCTTCATATGTGAGCCTCTTGGGTCAACAAAACACCACCCACCAACATTTCATTTAACTTTATTTGGGAAAATAAATATTGAAATATAATGATAAGTTCTAGGAGAATAATATTCACACCATTCTTTATTCCAAAGGGTAAATATTTAGGTTTCATGCTTATCTTCACATTATTTTATGCAGAAAACTGGCTTCATTTTACGTATGAGAGTTTAAACTCTTTATAAGGCCAGGAGGGAAGGTTCAGTCCTAGAGGTCTAAGGAAAATACTAAAGATCTTCCCTTTTCTTGATTGAATGATGTCTGGAATTCTTGATGAAATGGATTAAGAATGCTGACTTCTCAATGCATCTGTCTTGGTGGCTCATTCATTGGAATCCCAATTTATTTAGACATCTCAAGGCTATCACTCCCTCCTCTAGGATCTGACCTGTTCTTGGGAGGACTTGGTGTCCTTCAGGGGATCACCAGGTCATGCAAGATGTTAGAATGAATTTTTCTTTGTTCTAACTTGTATTTATTCGGCCTCACTTTCAATAAAATTTAGAACAAGACTTCAAACTCTCACCTGTGGAGAGGATGCTCTGCCCAGAACTTCCCAGTCAGGACCCTGAAAAGCTCTTTGAGACTCCCCAGTACATAGGTTAAGTGGTTGGGTTTTCTTAGTCTGGCAATACAGTTGCCTGTGTCTTTCATTTTGCTTTCTCTTGTTTTCATATTATTACTCAAGGAAACACTGTCTTGTGTGAAGAGAGTGTCTTCCTTATTATCTATTGGATCTGACCTGCCAAGTTGAGCAGCTGCCCACATACTTAATGTCACAAACACATGTATGTGTTATCTAGTAAGTAACTAGCATATCATTCAACTGCATGATTTTTTATTGCATGGGGGAGAAAGTTGAGAGTGCTTTCTTTGAGTGCCCACAGCACTATTCATAGTATTCATAACACTGCTATGTAATGTTTCCTCTCTGCTCAACTTGTAAGTATTGTTCTTTGTTGCTTTGTAGAACAAATAGAAAAGAATTGTAAACCAAAAATTATGTGATTATACCAAGTTGCGCAGACTGACTTGGGCAACTCTATTTACCATTGTTGTTTTGTATGGGCTCAAGGTACTCTTTTATACTTTTATTTAACCTTAATGACATTACCATTCATTGAAGAGTTTTTAACTCACAAACCTTCTCGGTATTAAAAATTTCCCTTTTCATTTTTAAAATTTCTTACGCTTTTTAGGTATTCATGATAGTAGAGCAAATTTTGACATATTATACATGGAGTAAAACTCATTTTAGTTAGCATTTCATTCTTGAGGTGTACATGGTGTGGACCTTCACTGGTGGTGTATTTATATATAAACATTGAAAAGTTGTGTCTGATTCATTCTACTGTCATTTGTATCCCTATATTCCTTTTCTTCCCTTCAATTCAAATTTGTCTAATCCACTGAATTTCTGTTCTTCCCCCCCCTTTGAGTGTTTTAGCATCTATGTATATTATGTATTATATGTTATGTCTGCTTCATTCTACCCTCATTTCTATCCCCATATTCCCTCCCCTCCCTGCAATCATCTCTAGTTAATCTAAATAACTATTTTTCCCCACCCCCATTGTGAATTTTCATACACTTATGGGAGAGAACATTTGGCCTTTGTGTTTCTGTGTGTGTAAGCGGGTGGGGTTGGGGCTTATTTCACTTAGCATGATATTCTTCACCTCTATTCTTTTACCACCAAATGGCATAGTTTCATTCATCTTTAAAGCTAAGTAATATTCCATTGGTGGGGGAAATTATATATATATATATATATATATATCACATTATACTTATCCATTCATCTGTTGAAGGAAACATAGGTTAGTTGTATGGTTTATCTATTGTGAATTGTGCTGCTGTAAACATTAGTGCAGCTGTTTCCCCTCGGTATGCTGCTTTTAAGTCCTTTGAGTAAAGTCCAAACAGAGGGATAGGTGGGTTAAATGATGGTTCCATTCTGGATTTTCAAGGGGTCTCCATACTGCATTTCATGGTGGTTGCACCAATTTGGAGTCAATCTCATGAGCAATGTGTGAGTGTTCTTATTCCCCCACAACTTCACCAACATTTCTTGTTATCTGTATTATTAATGATTGCCATTCTGACTGAAGTGAGATAAAATCTTAAAGTAATTTTGATTTACATTTTCCTAACTGCTAGATAGGTGGAATGTTTTTTCATATATTTGTTAATGGCTTATATTTGTTCTGTGAAGTTGTCTGTTCAGTTACCGAGTCCATTTGTTAATTGGTTTTTGTTGTTGTTGTTTGTTTTAATTTTTAGTTTTTTATATACCCTAGACATTAGTGCTTTTTCTGAATTACATGTGGTAAAGACTTGTATAAAATCTGAAGGTTCTTTCTTCACATTATTGTTTCTTTTGCTGAGAAGCAGCTTTTTAGTTTGAATCTATCCTTTTTATTTATTCCTGATTTTTAATTTTTGTTCTGTAGGGGTCTTCTTATGGAAGTCAGATTGTGTACCAACATTCACCTCAGATTTTTAAATGGCATCCCAAGTTCATGAATGTTTCAGTTTTATTGTTTTTCTTACTATCTTGCCTTATAGATCTACATGTTCTAAAGAGTCATGAAATGATCTACCTTCACATACATGATTTTCTGATGACTATTATTTTTTAATATGTAGGTGCAGATTATTTAAAATATATATCTACTATTTCAGACTTTAAATAAAGCACATACATGCCTTGTTCAGGAAATATTCCATCAGTAGATCAACATCAAATTGATAATATATATAAATATAAATATATATATATATATAAAAGCCTGGACTCAAATGCATGCACATCCAACCAAGAACTTGGCCCATAACACTTATTCTATACTAGATCTACACTTTAGAACCTCCATGAAAGCTCTTATAAATCCAAAGCCTGAGACTCACTCCCCAGACAATCTTCTTTCTTGAGGGGGTAAGATGATGAACATTGAACTCAGGGGTATGCAACCCATGAGCCACATCCGTATCCCTATTTTATGTAGAGACAAGATGTCACTGATCTGCTTAGTGAATTTTTTTCACTGAGGCTGGCTCTGAACTCATGATCCTTCTTCCTCAGCCTTCCAAGCTGCTGAGATTAAAGGCAAATACCACCATGCCCAGCTCCCCAGAGAGCCTTCTTGAACTGGTTGGAACCAACTTGTTCAGTATGTTTTGGCTTAATCCTCACAATTAGAAATGAATCTATTATCCTCTCTATGAAAACTCCTGTCTATAAAGAGATTGGACTCAACAACACCTAATTACACAGCATGTCCACATTACAACAAAGGTGTGGTCTGTAAATCTCCACCTCTCCAAAGAGCTCTTCTTGGCTCCACAAAGTTGGGAGTACTGGCCAACCCTCTGCCATGGCTCATTCAGAAGCCTACCCGGAGGTGAGTGTGTATGAGGGACAGTATTCCCGGTGGCACGTTGGTGATTAATAGGCTATGCCAGGGAGTAAGACAAAGCCCAATTCACCAAAGGCACAAAACTTTCATGTGGCTGGTCCAGCATGGGGGCTGCATGAGGGAATTCATTTCTTCCACCCTTGATGTGTCTTTCCTAAGTGTTCATATGCTGAATTACTTGTTCAATGACTTGCACCCTTTTATTATTTTATTTTTCCCTCTCATATAACCTTGGAGGTCTCATGCTTTGGCAATTATTGTGACTTTCTTCTTCAGTTTTTCAACCTCCCTCATCACATCGATGTGGAATTTCTGTCTGTGGATATGAGTTTTCATTTTATATATTTCCATTTAGTCCAAGTTTGCAATTACCTCTAGAAAAAAACAAATGTTTCATTCATTATCATGCCTGTACTAACCCTTCCCATGTCGATAATGGCAGTGTTCAAGAACTATCTTCTGGTTTCTACAACTGGAATATAAGTGAGTCTGCTTGAAATAACTGTTCTTTCTTTTGACTCCAAATAATGGGGATTCTTTATAATATAGCACTTTAATGGTTTTATGTATATTTATATACAGTACCCAGGAGACTGAGCCTGCTTATTACATGGTTTTCTCTCAGAGAAGATGGAGTTGATAATGTAGGTTTATAGTGGAGTCCATTTCAGACTCTGCCTTGGCTCTGACTAGATTCCATCTTCCTGTGATTTCTACAACATGTGACCTATAGCTCTTCCTCTTCTTTTCTTAATTTTAATATTTCACTTAGAGCTTGAGCCACAGGACTGTCACTTTGGAAAGGATGACTTACCAAACCATCACTAACCCCAAAAAGGTTTGCTCAATGTTCAAACTAGGAAAGAGGGGCCCATCACACACTTCAGGGCTTCAGGGAAATTATGGGGGTGCCAGGTGTACCTCACATCAAAGTAGAGGCATTATAGGTTGTGGGACAGGTTTGGACTAATTTTATTTTAGGACCAGAATTAGAGTAATTTAAGTTTCCTTATCAACATGAGAAAATGATCTCAATCAAGATACTTTTCCAGATGTGTCCAGGAAACTTTAAGGGTTTGAAGCCCAGATCTTTTGAATTGCTGTTGTTCATCAGAGAAGATAATAAAATTAAGAGAGATGACATGTCTCACTGGGGAAGCCACAGTTTCTTGTTCTCCAGTGGGGTCTTCTTGCTTTTCTACAGACATTAAAATTACAAATCTGCAGAGACAGAACTTAAACACATCCTTTTCATAAAACTTACAATGTTTGTGCTCTGCTCAGCTTTTTAAGGTGACAAAGAACCTCTGTGTCGTCAGAAGCAGAGTTAGTGTGGATTCTAAAAAGGGCATTTGAGGAGGAAATTCAATCTACTAGTGAGCTTTTCCAGTAATTTCTTTGCTTCTCAAAGAAGCAAACACCTTTAGAAGACAATATCCTCATTGCACCACACAGAACATGGTCCTCTGGTTCTCTGGGATTCACAGGACTATGTTTTGTATGGTGCAAGGAGGATATTGTCTTCTAAAGATGTTTGCTTCTTTGAGATCCTGCTAAAATGAGTCAATTTTTCTTATATAAAATGTCAATTTTAATTCTTCATTTTTCAATTTAATAACTTCATGAGACATAACTTACATATGGTATGTCATGTAGAGATTTGAAACACTACTAATTTGTATACTTAATACCAAAAAATTAATAAATTTTAATATTTTGATTAATAATCTTGCTTTGGTCATCTTCATAACTCATAGAACAATTTTGGTTTGAGTAAATAAATATATTGGAAAGTTCCAATTCATGGTGCCAAATTATAGGCTTGTAAATGTAATAAACAAGAATTTGGAAGAATATTTTTATGTATTAGTCAATTCTGTTTTAATCACTAAAAACCTTTTGAAATATCTAATAATGGAAATGTGTAAATTCAATTTTGCTTAGAGGAACATTGAGGACACTTGAAATCCATCCTGCCCTGGTCACTTTCAGATTTTTTTCCAAAATTTAATTTTTCATGTCATTACCATGCACAGATAAATGTGACCCTAAGACACACAGAGCAAGATAAAGCAGGAAAGCTTAAAGCTGAACTTGACTCTTCCATCGTAACATCAGTCAGGGGAAAAAGACCCTCCTGCAGGATCTTGTAGGTTTCGCAGAATGAGAGTTTGGGATCTGCAGAGAAGTGCTTGGGTTCTCTCATCCCCGAGAAGGTCCACAGAACAGGGTAGAGGAGAGAGTGGCTGTGGAGTCTCTAATCAAGACCTCCAGAGAACAATCAGGAAGGAGGCCTGATTATATTGTGCAGTTACCATGTATATGTACTCAGGCAATGCCTAAGCAAAATATAGACAGCCACCAATGCAATGTCTGCTAACTTTCCTTGCAGTGAACAATCGAAGAGTAGGACTGCAACACATGGCCTCGTGCCCAGAGTTGTGCCGATGGGGTAAGCAGTTTGCCACTCACATGCCTAGCATGAGGAGTGGCCTGCCACGCAGACACTCTTAACCTATGCCCTGTATGCAATACTCCATGCACTTGTCCCCACAGAGAAGCACCTCTGGGGCTGCTTCTTTCTTGAATTTAAAGAAGAATTTCTCTTCTAGTGGCTTTTCTCAGGAGAAATTTAAAATAATAGTAATATAAATATCATAGCTGTAAGTGTTAACCCTGAGCTGTATTTTCAAACCCTGACAATTTACAAAAGCAACCCATGGTTCTCATATCTACTTCTCACAAAGAGCTGCCATTCATTCAGTCAAGTCTTGCCCAGGGTTTGCTCATCATGTTACTGGAGGGTGTGTTGTGCAGCAGAGTGGCTGGGTGATGGTGTCTCCCTCTCTGAGGTGTCAGTCATTTCCACCACGTGCTATTTACAGATTCCCAGCAAACAAAGAGGCACAAGTAAGAGGTTTCTCCCGAGGCTGACATCAGTCCCAAGCCCATTTGCTTGAAGCCACAACTGTCTCAATTCTCCATCTATTGTTTGTTAATTTATACAAAGAGTACATGGGGAGTGTTGGCAGTAGTGGTGAAGCTGAGCTGTGAGATGAGGACAACCCCAAGCTGTAAGTCTGCACATGTGTTTTTAGGGGTGACCGACCCTATTTATTCTCTCATTATGAACAGGATGGTGCTCACACTGCATATGGGAGAAGAGATGCTTCTTCCTTTCACTTTCACAATGGAATGTGCCCACCCAGAGGTTCCAAATAACCCTGACTTGCAGTGGGGTGTCTTCTCCTGTAATTCTCTCTACTTCTGTCCTGACCACCAGCTCGTGTCCACTGCCTGAGCAGTCCTCACTAGATGGTTGCCACACGGATGATCCTGCATGTATCACACAGCCTCTCCTGACTTTAGTGACAGCACCATATCTAACATGACTCCTTCCTGGATCCAGATACTAGAAGGAATCTTTACTATAAGCTCTAACAAACAAAACTTGTGATTTTTTTTTGAAATTTTCTTTTTCATGTGTGATTTTTTTTTTTTTTTTTATCTCCTCCCTTGGCCTTTCCTTCTTCTAACCATATGTGAATTCATCAAACGTAACCTATTTCAGAAATCTGTGTTAGATTCCCTGTGATTTACATATCCTTCCACACAGAATTCTCACTCCAGGGGTCAGCTTGATTTCTTTAGAGCATAAAGGACATGAGTGCCCAGTAGGATAGGGCATTCGTGGACCAAGCTGGAAGCATCACTCTGTAGACCATTGTTTGAGGTGTGTTTCTCAGATTACCTCCTTGATGTCAGAGAGTTTGTGTTATATCTCATGATTTCCTGGACTACGTTGTGTCAGGCATAATGTGCACAGCTGGGAAGGTACATAGCTCAGAATTTCAGTCATCTATGAATCATTCTCATTTCCCAGGATGCTTCCTAACAACAATCGAGCCTCAGCAGGGACATTACTATAGATATTTCTTCACAACACTACCATGGTACATTTACACAATTTTAATCATACTTGATGCACATCATTTAGTGGTGATTGTGGTTCAAAACTGGAGCTATCAGAATGACCAGACTGTGCTTTCTCCTGGCCACTACCTGTATGAAGATTAGTTCTCATTATTGCATGAAATTGTGTCCCTTTCATTAAAGCATACTATGAGGAAAGAGTCTAAGTTCTTCCCAATACTGATATAGAAATTTACCATCAGAAAACAATTTTCCAACAGTTTCAAGGCAATGAACAACCCATCCATGAGTTCTTTACTATTACTGCAAATTCATGGCACCTACACACTCCAGTTTGTATGACTGCATTTTCCTCAGCTACACTGATCTTAAATTCATCTAATGGCCTGCAGACACACGTGATTAAAACATGTCATTTATTGAGTGTTAGAAAACTTATATTGTGTACGATTCAAATGTTTAAAATGAATTGAAGCAGATTTTTTGTGTGTCACAGAAAAGTGATAAAATTCAGTTTTGGTTTTAAATTTCACATGTCTTTTTGTTGTTGAGACAATGCAATTTTAAAACCCTCCTCCTTTCCTTTGTACCCCGGATTGAACCCAGGGCATTTAGTCATTAAACTATCTCACCAGCCATTTTTTATAATGGGAGAAAATCTTGCTAAGTTCCTGAGATTTGGCCTTGTAATCTTATGACTCCTGAGCCGATGGGATTGCAGGCATTCAGCCTCACCTAAAAGCATTTTTAAGTTATTTTTTACATGCTAATATAGATCAATTTAAGCTTATACTATAAAAATATTTATATTATATTTGACTTACATAAAATAAATTCATAAGAATTGGCATATGCCATTTATATATAGATGTCAGCAAAAAATAACTAAGGCCTAGTGATTAAACGTGAACCTTAATATATTTGGGGGGTACCAGGGATTAAACTCATGGACACTCAACCAGTGAGCCACATCCCCACTCCTGTTTTGTATTTTATTTAGAGACAGCATCTCACCAAGTTGTTCAGGGTCTTGCTTTTGCTGGATTTGAACTCAACATCTTCCTGTCTTAGCCTCCCAAGGCACTGGGATTATAGTCTAAAATTTTTAAATTTATATTCTTTTTTCTGGATTTACCATGGGAGACTGTCTTTTTCCTAGTGATTTTTCATATTTGACAAATCCTGTGTTTGCACTCACATATTGAAGCTGAAAAAGTTTATCACAAAGAACCACAAACAAGAAAAGCTTTTTATATCTGTTTTAAGAGACAGATGGCAAGGAGTGCCAAAAAGCCATTAAGAGGGAAAAGTAACTCTTAGGCTTTATAGCCCATAGTTTGAATCTGACAAGTAATTATTAGACTGTAGACATTCTAAAAAGAGTTCACAGGTTTCAAACATCAAAATGATATTTTAGGAGGTAGAAATTGCACAGATTTGATCATTACACATGTTTGATTTAAATGCTGGATCCTATATGTAGATACCAATTAAAAATTAAAGAATAATTAACACTTCAAGTCAAGTAGAAAAAAATAAACAAGGATGGCTGGAAATAGAAACAATGCCTCAATAGTAACCTTAAATGTTACTGGCTTAAACACACCAACTAAAAGACATAGGCTAGTAGCCTGGATTTTAAAAAATCCAACCATATTCTGCCTCCAGGAGACTCGGGAAAATACAGACTGAAGGTGAAAGATTGGTAAAAAACATACCCCTCACATGAACCTTGAAAGCAAGCAGAGGTCTCCATATTTATATTAAATAAAGTAGACTTCAAGCCAAAGTTAATCAAAATAGATAAAGAAGAACATCTCATACTGCTCAAGGGAACCATATGCCAACATGACATAACAATCATAAATATATATGCCCCAAACAATGGGGCACCTATGTTCAAACAAACTCTTCTCAAGTTCAAGAGTCAAATTGACCACAATGTTATCTGTGGTGACTTTAACACACCTCTCTCACCACTGGATAAATCTTCCAAACAAAAGTTGAATAAAGAAACTATAGAGCTCAATAACACAATTAATATCTTAACTCATATATATATATAGAATACATATCAGATTTGAGGACGAAGCTAGGCCCCACCTCATGCTTTGGTCTGGAGGAAGCCTATCATCCGTTAAAACCCAAAATGAAACTTATAATCATTGAATATTAACTGTTTTCACATTTTGTTTTCACGATCTTTTTTGCATTTTACTTTCACCTTTACTTTTTACTTTGCAGTGAACAGTTATTTTGATAATACTTTCATTTAGATTGTTTTCCCTATATTTGTGAATGGATTGTGCCTCAATTTTAACACTGCTCATTGCTACTGTATATAACTTAAATGATTTAATGTTAACTATTTTACCCATGACATTATTGAACTAATTCTTATGTTTCATTAGTTTATAGATATTGATTAGAAAGATTATAGAAATAATAGTATCATCTGCATATGCTATTTGATTTTTGATGTATAAAATCCCATTTAATATTCTCAAACAATATTTAGAAGTTAGAAAAGCATACATTTTTTTCTTTTTCTAAAAATAAATTGATAAATACTTCAGTTCACACCACTAAGCATGAAAACACTTCATAGCTGCCTTTAAGTGGATTTAAAAAGAATTTTTTTCTGGTCGTAATTGGCCTTAGGTTTTACAGTAATTTGGTAAAGTATTTATTTGCCAAAATCTTTTCTCTAACAAAATTATTTTTGGAAACTTACATATGACAATGTCCCTCTTGGTCATGAAGTCCAATAATACTTTTTGTTGTTCTTCTTAATTTGCTAGGGGTTTTGAATATCTAGGTCAACATCCATATGAAGATGGTCTGCAATTTCTATTCTTATGCTGTGTTATCTGGTAATTCTTGTCTTACAGAATTAGTCAGTTTTCTTCTTCTACATTTAGACGTGATCATGAATTATTATTACTGATTCCTTATTACACGTTTCCTAGAAATCACCTGTGAAGGCACCTTTTATAAAATGTTATTAGTGTTTGGTTTTTTGGTGGATCAATTTTTAGAGGTGGTTGCCAGGTTGGTCTCAAATTTCTTAGCCTAACTTTTCCTCCTGCTGTGGCCTCGAGGTAGTGAAGACTAGTGGCATATGCTCCCATATCAGCATTACTGCAAGTATTATTATGAGCAGCTGTAAAGTTAAATGTTGATTTGCAGGTCTATTTTACATTTCTTCACATCTGGGTCTACAAATGTATTCTATTGATATCTGAAGTAATTTTAAAAGTTGATGATTATCTAGCAATTTATCTATATTTTGTTGTTTTCCAGGCTCAATATTTTCTTGGCAATTAACATGGAATAATGAGGAAGCATAACGTGGGAAAATGATAACCTGGCATTTTGATAATTGATCTCAAATGCCCCGTGAAAGATGGAGAGTGTGCACCCATAATTCTGTGAGACAAATAAAGCAGAAAAGCTAAATTATCATTTTATGTACCTAATACGTGATCTTGAGTAACGTTCATATGTCTTTACACACTTGTTTAATTTTAGGGCAGAATCTAAGTATTTTACCATATTTAAATTAGGTTATGAGGGGTTTATATTAAAATTTGGTGAGTTGTGTAAGTTTCTTATATTTTGGATGTTGAGCTTTTTCAGACATGGGGCTAGAAGCGGTTTTCTTTAACCAGTCTACATTTCATTGATTGATTCCTTTGCTGTATAGAAGCATTCTTATTTTTATATAGTCTCAGCTGTTTTTCCTTGTACAGTCTCTGCATATTCTATCTAAAACCATTGCCAGCACAAATGGAAAATTTTTTTTTCTCATTTTCTTCTGAAATTTTTATGCTTTCAGGTTATATCACAATGAGATAAAACCACATGCTTGTGGGCTCAATCCTCAAAATGTTGGTAGGTAACACATACTGCAGAGGATATGCAGAAAAAGAAACATTTGGACATCCTTGCCAGGAATATAAATTTAAATAGACATTAAAATTACTATAAGGGGGTTTTTCAAAAAAGTAGAACTAGAGATGCCATATGACCCAGATATTGAGAATATGCCTGTATTTTTAGGATTCTTCAGAAAAGTAGAATACACAAAAAAATGTACATGTGTATACAGAAGGGAGCTTATTATGTTTACTCACATAATCATCGGAGTAATAGTCACCAAATGTTTGCCTACAGGATGGCAACACTGGGAAATTGGTAACAGCTCAGTCCAAGAAGCTGGAAGCTTCACAATATGAGAAAGCAAATGAAGCAGTAGTGGTCCATAACAGAGGACTTAAATGATTCTGGTAGGTGAAAAAACAAATAACCTGATCAAAGTGGGCTAAAGACCTGAACAGATACTTGTCAGGATAGGATATAAAATCAATAAATATATGAAAAAATGCTCATCATGTCTAGGAATCAGAGAAATGCAAATAAAAACTACTCTAAGATATCATCTCACTGGAGTCAGAATGGCAGCTATTATGAAGACAAACAACAATAAGTGTTGGTGAAGATGTGGGAAAAAGGTACACTTATACACTGCTGGTGGGACTACAAATTGATGCAGCCATTTTGGAAAGTAGTTTGGAGATTCCTTGGAAATATGGAAATGGAACCTCCATTTGACACACCTTTCTCTCTCCTCAGTCTAAGCATAAAGGTTTAAAAACATCATACTACCGAGACACAGCCAGATCAATGTTTATGGAACCATAACTCACAATACCTAAACTATGGAGCCAACATAGATGCCCTTCAGTAGATGAATATATAAAAAAATGTGGCATATATGCACAATGGAATTTTACTCAGCAATAAAAGAATAAAATCGTGGCATTTGCATGTAAATGGATAGAGTTGGAGAAGATAATAACTGGAGTTAGCCTATGCCCCCCGCACTCTAAAAACAAAAAACAAATGCCGAATATTTCCCTGACCTAAGGGGGCTGACTTACAGTGGAGTATGCAGGAAGAGCATAGGAGGAATTGATGAATTCTAGATAGGGCAGAGGGATGGGAGGAAAATGAAGGGGGACAGGAATTAGCAAGGATGGTAGAATGTGTCATACATCCAAAATACATGTATGAAGAATGAATTGGGTGTCAACAAATGTTACATAAAAAGATACAAAAATTGTGGTATATATGTGTACTAAGAATTGTAATGCAAAAGAAAAAAAAGAATAGCATTAACTTACATTAGGTAGAGGAAAGTGAAAGGAGAGGAAGGCAGGGGATGTAGCAATAAGAAAGAGAATGAAAGAGACATTATTGCGTTATGTATGTATGTGACTGTGTGACCCACGTGATTCTACAATATGTATACTCAGAAAAATGAGAAATTATATCCCATCTATGTATGATATATCAAAGTATATAAATGCTTTCTATTGTCATGGATAACTAAATAAAACAAATAAAAAATTTTAGAAAGACCCAGGTAGAGCCAATGGAGCAAGTTCCCAAAGGGGACTTCAAGAAGGTTGGAGCATAAGTGAGCAACTGCTTCTCTTGCCTTTTTAAAATCAAACCTATTGAACACCAATATATATGTTCATTACAGGTATTACCCATGCTTTCTGACTCAGCCTTCTGGAAGCACACTCACAGACACCTGCAGAGATCTTCCACACCAATTCTTTGGGTATCTCAATCCACTCAAATGGACAGCTGACATGAACCACTTCAACAATTGAAGGAAATAAAAATCCATCTTTAGGAATATCTACCCTCCCAAGTTAACTGAAATACTATCACAACCTAAATTTCCAAAGAGTAACTCAGGAAGAAGAACCTATGGTATATTACAGATAATAGCGAAAGAGAGATTTATCATTGTGTTTACACAGAATTGTATCAACATACCTATATAACCTTTTCAATTTTTAAAAAAATATTTTGAGACAAGGTCTTTTAAGGTGCAGTGGGTGTCACCAAGATGTGAAGCTGGCTCCAAGATCATAATTCTCCTCCATCAGCCTATCGAGTCCACAGCATGACAAAAGAAATGTGCCTCCACACTTCACTTATTACTCAACTTTAAAATAAGGATGGTGTATATGGCAGTGTTGCCAAAATTTGAAGGCTAGCCTTAGTAGTTTGGTAACATTCTGTCTTAAAACTGAAAAAGATAATGATGGTGGATCTCTGTCAACTGGTAAGGCAACCCTGGGTCCAAGCCCCAGAAACAAAAGAATATTCGCCAATAACACAGACAAGCTGGAGGACTTTAGGCTAAGTGAGATGATCCAGATGCACAAATACATTGTATACTCTATGTTCAGAGCCTGGAATAAAATAGAATGGATGTGTAGGGAGAGCCTGGTTGTTATCACGGAGCTTCATCAATAATATTGCATCATATAATGGAAATTCCAAAAGACAGCAGGATTGTGTTCTTAGTGCAGAATTTGATAATTATGAGAGATGATGGGTTTTATCATCACATAGAAATTGCAAATACTTATGGGATTCAGTGTGATGTTTATATATATGCATAAATATGTATTCATAATATCCAAACATTCTCTTCTGACCTTGATGCCCCCACACACTCCTCAGCCATACTAATCACTATTGTACTTGCACATGATATTATGTTAGTTAACATATGAGATGTGACACTATTGTGTATTTCTTCACTTAGCATGACATCATCCAATTTCATCTATTTTGCTGACCATCAGAGGAGTTTGTATTGAAGGCTGAGTAATACACCATGGTGAATGTATAATATACTTTCTGGTGGATATGTTCAATTGCTTACCTACAACACTGGCTCTTCTCTATATCTGTATTGTTAAGCATACTGTTATTCAACTTGAATTTATGTAACAAAAAAAGCAACAACTACAAAAGAATGAAGAACCTTGGAGTGGGGGCATGTACCTGCAATCCCAATGACTTGGGAGGCTGAGGCAGGAAATTCACAAGTTCAGAGACAGACTCAGTAAATTAATAGGGACCTATACAACTCAGAGAGACCCTGTTTCTAAAAAAAATTAAACATGACTGGAAAAGTGGCTTTGTGGTTGAGTGATACTGGGACCGATCCCTATTATAAACCGTCCCCCCCAAAAAAGAATAAAGAAACTAGAAAACGAGGTCCTAACCTGATTTTATCAAGTGAAAAGAAGCCAAGGCATAAGAAAAACATATTATTTAAGTTTGTTAATATAAAGTTAATAAGCTCTCTCTTTGAATTTTTCACAAAGTGCAATATTTTGAGAGAATTCAGTAGGTTATATTACATGAAAACCTGCTCTTGTGCAAATAATGAAATAAAACATTAGCAAGGTGTGGTGGTGCATGACTGTAATTCCAGTGTCTCTGGATGCTGATACAAAGCCAGCCTCAACAACTTAGGAAAGGACTAAACAATTCAGTGAAACCCTGTCTCTAACTAAGTTACAAAAAAAAAAAAAGGTCAGGAATGTTGCTGAGAGGTTGAGTGCCCCTGGGCTCAATCCACAGCATTAAAAATAAAAACAAAGATAAAAAAGAAATAAGACATTAAGGCTGCTGAACATTTATATTTTCAGTGTTTCAAATATTTGACCCAATACTCCCAATATCACTTCATCCATCAATTCATAATTGAAATCTCTAGTTATTTGTTTGTGAGAGAAAGAAGACAGAGATGTTCCTGAACTTTTCCATTCCTTTGCTAGTTTCTGCAATTTGCTAGTTTCTGCCATAAGGTAGGCAAAGATGTGCCCATTGAGGTCCCCAGGGTACTGTGACTCAGTCCTTTCTCTTCATGCTAGGATGCACCTTGAGGAGTGGATGTTGACTTGACTGCTAAAGTGGGGAAGAGGTAAAAATGAAGTAATGTGTGTGGGTGTGTGGGTGGGGGGTGATAATGATGACTTCTGACCAAGTCCTACCCATTATCATCTTTTTAAAATGTACCCAGTAAATGGTTTATTTTCTTCTATATCTTCTGGGACCCTGATCCTACAGTTAAATCTGAGGAAAACTGTTCTCCATACCAAGCTAGCTTAGCTTTGTTTTTCTGTCTGGTGCCTCACAATTTGATATACCTAGTCCCGCTTCCTCAGAGCCTTGACCTCATGTCTCTTTCGCTTATATTTGTAATATCTGGGAAATCCTCAAATACTAAGTTGCAGGTAAATCCACAGTTGATGTTCCTCTTCCAAGGATAAGGATAGACATTTTCTCTCATTGTGGCCTCTACATTCTACTCACAAAATTGCGACATTATACACGTTTGCAAACGTAGATATTATCCTGAGCCAACCTATAATATTAAAGTCAACAATTTAATCTCTGTGTCTGGGGTCAGGGTTAGAGCACCTGCCTAGCACATGTGAGGCACTAGGTCCAATCCTCAGCACCACATAAAAATTAATATATAAAATAAAGATACTCTGTCCACTACAACTAAAGAAAACATAAAAGACTAATCCCTCCCAGGGTTGTGATGGCACATGCATGTAACCCTAGCTGCCCTGGAAGTTGAGCCTTGAGGGTCACAACTTTGAGTCTAGCCTCACTAACTTGGCAAGACCATATCTCAAAGAAAAATAAAAATGGGATGATGATAGAGCTCACTGGTAGACCATACCTAAGTCCTGTCCTCAGGATCACAGGGGAAACTTTTAATTCCTATCTTTTTTCTATGAGTTAAGGTCACCACAAAAAAGAAAGTGGCTTAGGGATAATGTTATATTTTCTAAAAACAAGCCATGTTAAATGTTCAAGTGCTCACATTTCTTGAAAAAATTCCCAAGTATTTTGCTTTTGATATTATGGTCATTAGAACTGTCTTTAATTTTATGTTTGCTACTTATTTTCTTATGCACATAAATAACTGATGATACTAAATTTTATTACTGTTCTGAGCTCATCTGATGCTTCTAATAGTAATTAGTGAACTCCTAAATTAAAAATATCCACTTAAAATTCACTTCTACCTCATACCTCATATTTGAAAACCACAAAAGTTAGACAGCAAGAAACAGAAGTAAGTTGCAATAACCATTTGACAAAGGCAAAGATACTGGAGAGAATCTCAGAAAAAAAGTCTATTTCCTAAAAGTCAGAAACCAAAAGTCAGAAACCAAGAGAACAAGACCATAATCTCCGCACACACATGATTTTATTATTTTATTGCTGAATAACATTCCATTGCGTATAAATAATGCATAATTTTTTATCCATCCATCCACTGATGGGCATATAGGTTGTCTGCACAGGATAGCTGTGTAAAATGGTGGTTCCATTCTCAGATTTTCGATGAATCTCCATAGTGCTTTCCATATTGGGTGCACCAATTTGTAGTCCCACCAGCAGTATATGAGTGTACCATTTTCCCCACATCCTCACCAACACTTGTTGTTGTTTGTCTTCATAATAGCTGCCCTAATAAAATTTTTATTATAGTAAAATTCACAAAGACACACACACACACACACACACACACACACACACTCGGGTTTTGCTTTGGTGTCTCTGGACAAGACCATGTGGAGTAGGAACCTACAAACACAATGTCATCCTACTGCCAGTTAAGAGTAGAAATTGTTCCATGGGCAGACATCTGGAATCACGCACAGCATCTCCCATAAACCAGAGGATCAAAGGGGTGTGAGGCCTAGAGATGTCAGAGAAGACTCACGGTTTTCCTCCCCCCTTCTTGATAGTGATTTCTGGGACAATAATCTTTGCTCTACTTTGATTACATTTTATGTATTATCTAGAATTCACTCTTGCATGAACACAAGATCCAAGAAACACAACATAACCTTTATATCTCTGGGATTACTACCAGCAACAATGTCAGATTTTTTATTGCTTTACTTATTTACTCAATTCATTTGATCTATTTATTAATACAGGTGGACAGCAGCAACAGCTCTAGGTCCTATTGGAAGGTAACAGTCACATACCTACACACAGCATCCTAAGGGGAGACTGTTGAAACAGGAATTCTGACCCTTCATTGTTCATGAAGACTCACCCAATATCAGAACTTTGAATATTTGATTTTGAGGCAGGGTCTTGCTAAGAGGCCAACTGTGGCCTCTGACTTGAGATCCTCCTGAAGCAGCCTCCCAAATGCCTGGCTTACAGACATGTGCTACCAAACCTTGTCCTTTGCTTATTAAAAAAACTGCATGGCTGCTAGTTACCTCTCTCCAGTGATGTATGTGATATCAGACCCAAAACAATAAAAACCACACACAATTCCAAAGCTCAAGTCTGACTTTTTCTGTGTGAGGTTGTGTAATGGGAAGGAATTTCAGGGAGAGAGAGGGACATCAGCTAAGAAAAAGAAGTTTCCTTGGTTTTCAAAGCAGAAAACAACTTCATCATTGTCTGGTGCGTGAACAGACCTATTTAGAAAACAGATGCACATTCAGGAAAGAACATGAGGGACCAGGGATTCAGTTAGGTCGGTAGTGTGCTTGCCCTGCATGCACAAGGTCCGAGGTTCAATGCCAGCACCACAAGAAGAAAGAAAAAAAAATGTGAGAAAGCTCTAAAGGGAGAGACAGCAAATACGTGGTCTGAGGTGCTGCTATTTGGAGAGGGACATTTAAGTGGAGCTAGACTAAAGATGGGGCCAGATCAGACTTCTGCAATTTCTCACCCATTTTTCTTACCTTGCTCACATCATGATAGTATTTGGGGGTACAGGAAGCTGGTCTCGGAGAAATGCTGCATTGCAGGGAGTTGCTTTTTTATAAATCTGATCTTTATTTTTAAAAATAGTTTTTAGTTGGACAGGTTACCTTTATTTTATATATTTCTATTTAATGTGGTGCTGAGTATCAAACCCAGTGCCTCACAGGTGCTAGGCAGGTGCTCTGTCACTGAGCCCCAACCCCCCTTGTTTTTAATTTCAAATATTTTGTGGGCATTCCTGCATTCTGGTGATTTATGAATCATTTCCTTTGAGGTTCAGAGTAACTTTCTTCTTGGTATCTCAACATTTCTGCCCCAACCAGACGTGTTCCACAGTTCTATATGGACCTCAAGTGTTGGTAGAGGAATGATTAAATGGCCATTTCGTTATCAAAGCAAATAGGGCAGTGTTTTAAGGATATAAGTTTTAAGAAAATTCTCATTATTAGATTTCTATTTTTACTTATGTATTTAGCCATGGACTCATATGGATTTGCAGTAATCCACAAACCAGCAGATTTCAGAAAGTTTTCATGGTGACAACTTTTTTTAAATGGTTTCATTCGGATAGAGGCACATTTGACTGAGGGTAAACATTAAGATGCTTTTAAAGTGCTTATGAATTTTCCTGGCTAGAATATTGCAGAGAGTTTTGCCAGTTTTCTCGCCACTCTGTTTATCTCATTGGTGTTGAAAAACCTCCCAGATGCAAGGAATGCACCCCAGAGGCAAGCTCCTGCAGCTGGCTACCCACAGACCCTCCCACCCACTTATCCAATTCTCCATCCCCCATTAATTGGGTGTCAGGTGCTGTTGGATTGTTAAGTATTGGGTAAAACCCAGTGTTTTGTCCCCAAGGAGCCCAAGGTCTAGCTTGTTGGTTATTGGAAACACTGGGTTGGTTATTCACTTTTCTATGCCTCTCAAGACAAATCTGAGCTCCATCCAGGGACCTAAATTTAGTGGAACTGGCAGTTTAGGAAAATTTTACATTTTGGAAATAGAAGTAACAGCAAGAATCATTAATCATTTCCCTCATGGGGTAAGAAAGGGTTCTGGCTTCAGGGTGTCCTCAGCTCTTTCCCTCTTCTCAGCCACATAATCTTCTCCTTATTCTAGACAAGACAATCATGTACTGCTCATCCCTGGAATCCTGGGCATGTGCCTTGACCTTCTCAGTCTTTCTTCAAGAGAAATGTTCCCATTTCCCAAATGCAGCAAAACTGATCCCCCAAATACCTGGGCTGCTGTTACTGACAAGTAAATGTAAAAAATACTGAAAATGAGTGCTGGGGATGGGACTCAGCTATAGAGTGCTCACGTACCATGTGCAGGCACTGGGTTCCATCCTCAGCACCACAGAAAAATAAATGGATAGAATGAATGTATTGTGTCTGACTCCAATAAAAAAGATTATTTACAAATACTGAAAAGGCATCATATTCTAGCAATTAGAGAAATGAAAATTAAAACTACACTGAGCTTCTCTTTCACTCCAGTCAGAAAGGTAATTATCAAGAATACAGTAACAATAAATTGTTGAGGATGTGGGGGACAGGGAATGCTCACACCTTGTTGGAGAAACTGCACATTGGGGCAGCCCCTCTAAAATGCAGGATGGAGATTCCTCAAGAAACTAGCACTGGAACCACCCTCTGACTCAGTTATACCTCTCCACAGAATATGTCCAGAGGATTTAAAATCAGCATACTACAGGGACACAGCCACATTAAAGTTCATGATAGCACAACTCACACTAGCTAAGCTATGGAGCCAGCCTAAATGCCCACCAACAGATGAATAGATAGAGAAATTGTGGTGTATACACAGTGGAATATTACTCAGCTTTAAAAAAGGATGACTTCATAACACTGGCAAGTAAATGAATGGATCTGGAGATTATCATGCAAAAGTAAAATAAGGCAATCCCCCAGAATCAAAGGGCATATGTTTTCCCTGATATATGTTATCCACCTCACAAGGAATGGGGGACAAGAAGAGAAGTTCACTAGATGTGAGAAAAGGGTAGCAACAGGAAGGGAGGGGACATAAGAACAGGACAGAGAGTAGCATGAAGTGACCATAATGTTTCTATTTAATTGTATGAAAATACCTAAGTGAATCCTCCCACACGAATGGGGTCCTAAGGAGAATAAGGTATATTTTTATGTTTGGATAAGTTTACCACAATGGACTCTATAGTCATGTATATCTAAGATGAACCAATAAAACAGAAGAAGATAAACAGTACTGAAAAGGACCATGGGACCAAATTGAGAGCATCATAGCCAGATGAGGAAATGTCTTTAGGTACATTCCAGAATTTTCTAAACCGCTCCCCCATTGGATGCTGTCAAAGGTGTTGGAGCCTGTGGGAAGATGGAGGTTCAGGGCACTGCAGGAAGAAGAAAAGACCACCCCCCCTTCATCTGCAGGTTTCCCAGGGGGCAGGTAACCCCGAGGCTTCCATGATTTATTAAGGCAGAGAGGAGCAAGATGCATTGAGTCTATAGAGTTATTTTCCAAATTAGGAAAATCTAGAGTTGTCTTTCCTGGACTCCCAGTCAAATGCAAATTGTTTTTCGTTAAGAGAGAGACCCTTGCGCCCCTCTTAAGGAGAAGTCTTCTCTGTATTATGTGACTTTTTGCATCACTGAATTGGGGGGACAAGACCAGAGCTCTCTTTAAAAACACATTGTCTTTGTTTGCATCAAGACAAGCAGGTAGGGTCTCTCTCTCTTTTTTTTTCTTGATAAGTGCAGCATATTCAGCTGATACTAAGGATGCACACCTGGACAGGGTGTCTCTGGTTTTTGGAGGAGGCAGGATCCCACTGCCTGGGAACCAGGGAGAGCACCCAGGATGGCCTTGATCTGTGCAAGGCTGTTATCCTGTGGCCACCACAGGTATTTCTTTCAAAAAAAAAAAGAAAAAAAAAGTGGCACACGCCTGTTATTGAAAGGGCTGGGGAAGCTGAGGCCTGAGGATGGGGAATTCAAAGGCAGCCTCAGGAAAAGCAAGGTGCTAAGCAACTCAGTGAGACCGTCTCTCTAAACAATATTCAAACTAGGGCTGGGGACGAAGCTCAGAGGACAAGTCCTCTGAATTCAATGCCCAGTGTCCAGAGTGCGGGAGCCCGGGTGCAGCTGGGGTTTACCCAGGTCTGTGCTCTCAGGGTCTCTTCTGTTCTGATCTCCTTACTCTGCCTACAGCCTCAACGTGGGCTCCAGATAGATTCAACTCAGCTGGAGGAACATCAGCGCTCATGCTGCCAACCTTGTCGGAGCCTCCTCCAGGGCACCTGCCATGCCCAGTCGAGAGCCTCCACCACTGGGCAGTTCCCAAGGGGCGAAAGGCCAGTTCTGCTTGGAGAATTTTCCACAGATGAACAGAAGACAAGTCAGCGCCCGAAGACGCTCTGGGTGGTCTTATTATAGGATGAGGCCAAGGTGGTGAAACTTTCAAGAAATGACTTCAATTTCCTAACATCAAAACCCAACAGAACTTAGAATTCTGGTCACCCTGACCCTAACCCAATGCCCAGACCTCAAAAGGAAAAGAAAAAAATTGCACCCAAACCCTGCCATTCTTGTTTCCTCCTTGCCTGGAGCAGATATCACCCCCCTGTCACTCAAAAAGAAGGCTCTCTGGGCTCAGGCTGTGGAGAGCGGAGACTGACTGATTCCCTGTCCAATCAGAAGCCCCCATGATGAGCGCTGACCAATCCTGAGCGTAGCCAGCAGCAGGGGGCGGGCCTCCACGCTCAGAATGGGATTTATTTCTCTGCTGTCCGCGGTTCCACTCAGATTCCTGCAGTTGTACTCATGCTTCCCTCGTGCCCAGGATCCCGGGTGGCCCTGCCATGCAGGAGCCGAAACTCCCCAAGGCAGGCTTGGGGGCTGGGCACCAGGGGATGGTGAGTGTGCAGTGGCACTTGGTGCCTGGACAGGGAGGCTCAGGAGGGAGGCGGGGCAGGGAGTCCATCTCTCGGGACCGGCTGTGTGGGGAACCCGAGTTGGCCTACCCTGATTCAGGGGGCTCTCTTAAACCTCAGGCCTGAGCCCATTGGGGACAGTGCCCCTCTGTTAACTTGGCCAGCTGGGTGGAGAGCGTTGACATGATGAAGACTCCTGGCAGCCTCCCCATTCCCTGGGGCAGCCTCAGCCCCTGCTCAAGTCCTATCTCTCTGGCAGATGAGGGAGGCAGCCTGGCATCTCCCTGGGATGTGGTGATTGACAGGTGGGATCATAAGAAGAATCCAATCTCCAAGCCAGGCAATGGCGCACACCTGTCATTCCCAGCGGCTGAGGGTGGGGGCTGATGCAGGAGGATTGCGAGGTCAGAGCCTGCCTCCACAAGTGGGTGAGACACTTGGAGACTCAGGGAGACCCTGCCTCAAAATCAAATGCAAAATAGGGCTGGGGATGGGGGCTCAGTGGTGGAGTGCCCCTGAGTTCAATGTCCGGCACCCCCCCTCCCCCCAAAAAAAATCAAATTTCCAAACACCATTTTCCTGCAGGAGGGAAGCTGCGGTGAACAGGGACCTTTCCTATTCCTAAGCTACTTTTGTGGAGTTTATTGTTTTTTTTTTTTTTTTAGTGGCTGTTGTGTTTTGGTTGTTAACAGAAGGTTGCTTTACCACTGAGCTCTCTCCCTGGTAGTTTTTAGTTTTTATTCTGCCCGCTGGTCTAGCTAAGTTGCTGAGATTGGCCTGTTGATTCTTTGATTTATAATGACTTTTCTGTTGCAATTAAGTGTATGATTTTTACAACCACGTGGTTTCGTGGGTGGACTCTGTTGACGTCGTGATTCCTTGATGACAATTGTAACAGAACAGCTTCACAATGCACGTGTTAGGTAATAACTTCTTCTTATTTTTTTCTCTTATATTTTTTGCTGTTATACTTCAAAAGTTTCTTGGTTAAGTTTACATATATTTAACTTTGTGGATGAATTTTAGGATTGGGTGCTTCCATTAAGAGTAAAGCATGCTGGATTGTTAATTAGTGCATCAGAGTTATACATAATACCACCTGCATATGGCACGTGTGTAAAACTGACCCATGGTATTTTACACTATTTTTAATCTGAATATCCCATGACTATTAATATATTATCCTGGTCCTATGAACTGATTTCAGCAAGCACCTGTGGACTGCATTTCCTAGGGAGTCTCATACTCTCTGCAATATTTTTTCTGTTCTTGGTTTGGCTCTGCCTGACACAGGGATCCCACACCTGGCACATCTGAGGTCTCCTGAGCATCTGGTATATATAAGCCACCTGTTGACTTATGAGCAAGTGCATTTAGGGGAAGTAGTTTCTCAGGAGAGCAGGTTACTGCCCTGAGGCTGGGAGGAGTCTCCTTATAGAGAAGCCACTTCAGAAGTTCCCTGTCATGACTCCTGTGGATCCTGGAACAGCAATGGGCATGCAGCCATTTATTAACACACTGGTTCATGTTCCTTTGGAAGTGCATCCAGAGTGGTTGTTAGCTTTTAAAGAACTCCATTCTATTTTTTAAAATGGCTACACTAAACTGATATTCTAGCCCCATGTGAGCAGGTCTTTTTCTCCATACCCACGTCGTTGGAGGACTAGTTCCTTCGCCTATTTGATAGGAGCCTTTCCCACAGCTGCAGTGGGACTGCAGAAAGTCTCCTACTTGGCTGGTGACTGAATTTCTAATGCAATTTCTTAGAACCCAGGCTGCCTGTGCTCACTGCAGAAAGGTGGTGTGAGCCTATTCTAGAAAGAAATAGGGTTTTGACGCTTTTGCTGAACTTTTGGTGTGGATTGTAGCACAGGGAAATACTCAGACACCAATGTGAAGCCCCTTCTTTGATATCCAGGGAGATGTGCACATGCACAGTTGCCACTGCTCCCAAAGTTTGGTGGGTGAGGATGGAGTCCATGAGATGGGGAAAAATGTTGGGACCCTGAGTGCCTGGACATACTCCTTCCAGAAAGAACTGGTTTGACCTGGAGTTATTACTGAGGTAGCAGGGAGAGGGCTCAGGCAGGGCTGCTGGGTGGACTACATTTGTCCTGTCTACTCTTTGGGAGTGGCTAGAGAGGTGCTCAATTGTTAGCAACCACAGTTTGCAGATCATGTTGCAAATCCCTTCTAGGGATAAACTGAGACCCTTGAGACCTCACTCCCCTTCTGCTCTGGTCCCATGGATAAAGCTCATGACCCTCCACGGCCATAGAAAAGCACTCCTTTTTCTCTCATCCTTATACTTGTGTATATCCAGCTCTTTCTTCTATGAGCACCAGACAAATTGCTTCTCCAGCTACAAGTCATTTAGTGTTCAATGTGCTCCATTTGTGACCCAATCAGTCTTCCTCTACCCTGGGTGACACTGGATGGGGGTATTCTGTCCCAATTATGTGGCACATTGCTCAAGGCAGGACTAATGCGCACGTGTCCCCCAACTTTGCCTGCCCTTTGGATGGTAGAGATTTTCTGAGTGGTCCAATGCATAGGTCTCTCAGTCCATGTATAACTTTATTTAAGAGGGACTGGAAACAGAAGTAGGTGTTTATTTGCTGCATCAATGTGTGAAGAGTATCCAGGAGCCTCCTATTCTGGTATAATTTTGAAACATAATCTTACTCATTATGTGCTTTCTTCGGAGGCTGGAGTGTAATCCAGTACCACACACATTCTACACCCAAGCCCTACCAGTGCTCTGCGCCTCCAGTTCCCACACCTCCCTTCACATTGGGTTGTCTTGTTCATTCACATCAAATCCTCTGCTGTAGATGGTGGCATTTATCTAGGCCTTTTCATTTCACTTCATAATAAAAATGACATTTACATACATATGGAGTCATCTATGAAATTTCTGCTTTGTGATATTTTGGTCCTCAAATTACTGCATTATGATAATATTATTACATGCATTAGTGCCTGGTAATGATAGCTCCTGCTTTTGCTCTTAGAGTTCAGAATTCTTGGCTAATTTCATACCAGTTCAACCTTCCAGCACAATTTTCAAACTGATTGCTTTGGTCTCTTCTTCAATGAAAAGGAAACCATGGTGAAACTTTGATGGGTGTTGTCATAGATGAACCTGAGGAAAGCTGTCCTCTTTATAATGAGGAGTCCTATCATCTATACGCAGGATGTGTAATTCAGTCTTTTGCTGATCTGTATTTGTATCTTTTCAAATTCTGCAGATGTACTATTTAAGTATGCTTATATGTGAAGTGTGACATTTATGTGACAGCTATATAAAACTGACACAGTGTTTCATAGCATTTGTCAAACTGTATGCAATATGGCAAACAAAATGTGGCTGATAGGCAGAAATGGTTATTTTCCATGTTTTATTATTTATCTATTACCAAATGGACATCCTATGTCACCAGACCCTGGGTCTCAACTCTGGAGGAGCGTTGCTGTGTCCCCATATGGACAGGTGCTGTAGGGTCCACATCTGTTTCTGTGGACCTTCATGATAACCCCACATATTCTTCAACACTGTCTCAATTTTGTTCAATTTGACTTTATGGTGCAGTCCCTTCTTTCTTAAGACGTTGATTGCTTTGTGATGAAGGAACATTTAGATACCTACTATTTGAAGGGGCTTTTCATGGCTCTTGCCTGCGTTTCTCTTGTAGTCTCTGTTCTCCTTTCTTAGAAGAGTTTGGTTAAAGGTGAGGCAATTGGTTCCTTTCATCTGTCACTTCTCCTTGTTCTCTTTAATGGAGTCATTTGAGAAATAGAATTTTTGTTTTCATATATATGATGTATAAATTTAAAAATATTTTTTCTGTAACTTTGAAAAGGACTTTTTTTCATTCTTTTTTCCCTTTTGTGAAACTGGGAATTGGAACCAGGGTGCCCTATTACTGAAAACTATCCTCAGTCCTTTTAAAAGTTTTATTTAAAAAATTTAATTTTTTCTTAATTTTAAAAATTACTACTGCCTATTTATTTTTAAATTTAGGCAGGGTTTCACTCAGTTGCTAGGGTAAGTTTCACAATTCTGATCCCCCTGCCTCAGCCTCCAGACCACTGGATATATCAGGTGTGTAGCACCAAATGCATCCTATCTCAGTCAGTTTTTTCCTTTCTTTCTTTCTCTTTTTCCTCTTTCTTTCTTTTTTCTAGATGTTTTTTAGATCATGATTTTTTATGGTTTTTATTATTTTTTAAAATACATGACAACAGTGTTTCACATAGATTTCACATAGAGCACAATTTTTCATGTTTCAAATTTTCATGAACTTTGTATAAAGATGTCCATCACATTCCATCATCCTTCCTAATCCCCTGTGCCCTCCCTTTCTGCTCTGCCCTATTTAGAATTTATCTATTCCTCCTATGCTCCCCCTCCCTAACCCACTGTGATTCAGCCTCCTTATATCAGAGAAAACGTTCGGCATTTTTTTTGGGGGGGGGATAGGCTGACTTCACTCAGCATTATCTTCTCCAACTCCATCCATTTACATGCAAGTGCCATGATTTTGTTCTATTTTAATGATGAGTAATATTCCATTGTGTATATAAGCCACTTTTTATTTTATCCAATCATCCACTGAAGGACATCTAGGTTGACTCCATAGTTTAGCTATTGTTAATTGTGCTGCTATAAACATTGACCTGGCTGTGTCCCTGTAGTGTGCTCTTTTTGTTTCTTGGTATAGTCCGAGAAGAGAAATAGTAGGGTCAAATGGTGGTTCCATTCCCAGATTTCCAAGGAATCTCCATACTGATTTCCAAATTGGCAGCACCAATTTGCAGTCCAACCAGCAAAGTATGAGTGTGCCTTTCCCCCACATCCTCCCCAACACTTACTGTTGTTTGTCTTCATAATATCTGCACTTCTGACTTGAATGAGATGGTATCTTAGAGTGGTTTTAATTTGAATTTCTCTGATTGCTAGATATGATGAACATTTTTTTATATAATTGTTGATTGATTGTATATCCTCTTCTCCAAAGTGCGTTTTCAAGTTTTTGGCCCATTTATTGATTGGATTATTTTTGGTGTTAAGACGTTTGAGTTCTTTATATACCCTAGATATTAGTGCTCTATCTGATGTATGAGGGGTAAAAAATTGGTCCCAGAAAGTAGGCTCTCTATTCTATTGGTTTTTTCTTTTGATAAAAATCTTTAGTTTCAATCCATCCCATGTGTTGATTCTTGGTTTTAATTCCTGTGCCATAGGAGTGTTATTAAGGAAGCTGTAGCCTAATCCCACATGATGGAAATAAGGCCTACTTTATCTTCTATTTGGAGAGTCTCTCGTTTAATTCCTAGATCCTTGATCCATTTTGAGTTAACTTTTATGCGTGGTGAGAGACAGGGATTCAATTTTATTTTGTTGCATATGTATTTCCAGTTTTTCCAGCACCATTTGTTGAAGATGCTCTCTTTTTTCCAGTGTATATTTTTAGCACCTTTGTCAAATATAAGATAATTGTGGTTTTGTGGGTTGTTCTGTGTGACCTCTACTCTGGGCTATTGGTCTACCAGCCTGTTTTGATGCCAGAACCATGCTGTTTTTGTTACTGTGGCTCTGTACTATAGTTTAAGGTCTGGTATAGCAATGCTACCTGCCTCCCTTTTCCTGCTAAGGATTGCTTTAGCTCTTCTGAGTCTCTTATTTTTCCAGATAAATTTCATAATTGCTTTTCTATTTCTATGAGGAATGCCATTGGGATTTTGATCAGAATTGCACTAAATCTGTAGAGTACTTTTGGTAGTAGGGCCATTTTGATAATATTAATTCTGCCTATTCAAGATCAAGTTAAATCTTTCCATCTTCTAAGGTCTTTGATTTCTCTTTAGTGTTTCATAGTTTTCATTGTATAGATCCTTCACCTCTTGTTAATTCCCAAGTATCCTTTTATATTGAGAATATTGTGAATGGGGTAGTTTTCCTCATTTTCTCTCAGAGGATTTGTCACTGATATACAAAAATGCCTTTTATTTACGGGTGTTGATTTTATATCCTGCTACTTTGTTGAATTCTACTTCTAGAAGTTTTCTAGTGGAGTTTTTGAGTCTTCTAGGTACAGAATCATATTATCAGCAAATACTGCTTGGTTAGGTTCATCTTTTCCTATATTTATTCTTTAATTTTTTTCATCTGTTTTATGGCTCTGGCCAGTGTTTCAAAAACTATATTGAATAGAAAGGGTGAGAGAGGGAATCCCTGTCTTGTTTCTGATGTTAGAGGGAATGCCTTCAGTTTTTCTCCATTTAGAATGATGTTGGCCTGAGGCGTGGCATAAATAGCCTTTAACATGTTGAGAGAAGTTCCTGTTATCCCTAGTTTTTCTAGTGTTTTGAACATGAAGAGGTGCTGTATTTTGTCAAATGCTTTTTCTACATTTGTTGAGATGATCATAAGGTTCTTATCTTTAAATCTACTGATGTGATGAATTACATTTTTTGATATCTGTATGTTTAACCAACCTTGCATTCCTGGGATGAATCCCACTTGATCATGATGAACCATCTTTTTGATATGTTTTTGTATTTGATTTGCCAGAATTTTATTCAGAATTTTTGCTTCTGCTTTTTAGAGGTATTGGTCTGAAGTACACTTTCTTTTCTGTGTTGGTCTGATTTTAGAATGAAGGAGATATTGCCCTTACAGAGTGAGTTTGGAAGTGATCCCTCTTTTTATATTTCATAGAATAATTTGAGGAGTGTTGGCGTTAGTTCTTCTTTGATGGTCTTGTATTCATTGGGCTTTATTTATTTATTTTTTTGGTTGGTAGGCTTTTGATGCTGTCTTCTATTTCATTGCTTAAAAATGATCTGTTTAACTTATTCAGTTTGGGTAAGTCACATGATTCTATACATTTGTTGATGACTTCAATATATTGTGTTTTATTGCCGTACAAATTTTCAAAATAATTTCTAGTTATCTTCTATATTTATCTAATGTTCATGGTGATATTTTCTTTTTCATCATGGATTTTTAGTAATTGGAGTATTTCTCTCCTTCTCTACAGTAGCATGGATAAGGTTTTATCAAATGTATTTTTTTTCAAAGAGCCAACTATTAATTTAAAAATTTTTTTTAAAAATTTAAAATATATGGTAGCACAATATATTACAATTCTTATTACACATATACAGCACAATTTTTCACATCTCTGTATATAAAGTAGGTTGACATCAATTCATGTGTTCATACGTGTACTTTAGATAAGGATGTCTATTATATTCCATCATCCTTGGTAATCCCTTTCTTCTCCCTATTACTCCCACCACTCTGCCCAAAATAGAATTTATCTATTCCTCCCATGCTCCCCCTCCCTACCACACTATGAGTCAGCCTCCTTATGTCAGAGAAAACATTCAGCATTTGTTATTTTGGGTTTGGCTAACTTAGCATTATCTTCCTCACTGTCACCCATTTACCTACAAAAGCCATGATTTTATTTTCTTTTATTGCTGAGTAATATTCCATTGTGTACAACTGCCATGTTTTCTTTATCCATTCATCCACTGAAGGACATCTATGTTGGCTCCACAGTTTAATTCTTGTGAATTGTGCTGCTAAAAACATTGTGACTGTGTCCCTGTAGTATGCTGTTTTTAAGTCCTTTAGGTATAGACCAGGGAGTGGGATAGCTGGGTCAAATGGTGGTACCATTACCAGTCACTTTGTCATTTTTTATTTGCTTCTTTTGTTCCAATTTCATTGATCTCACCTCTGATTTTAATTATTTTCTGTTCTTTACTGTTTTTGTTGTTGATTAATTTTTTTCCAATGGCTTTGAAATATAATTTTAGGTCATTTATTTGACTTTTTCTTTTTTTAAGGAATGAACGCCATGCAATAAACTTTCCTCTTAGTAATGTCTTCATAGTGTCCCAGAGATTTTGATATATTGTATCTGTGTCCTCATTCACTTTTAAGAATTTTAAAATCTTCTCTTTGATGTTTTCTGCAACCCATTGTTCATTCACTAGCATATTATTTAGTCTCCAGGTGTTGGAGTAGCTTCTATTTTTATTATTGATTTCTAATGTCATTCCACTATGATCTGATAAAATGCAGGGTAGTTTCTTTACTTTTCTGTATTGCTTAGAGTTGCTTTTTGCATGACATATGGTCTATTATAGAGAAGGATCCATTTGCTGCTGAGCAGAAAGTCTCTTCACCTGTTGAAGGATGATATATTCTATGTATGTCAGTTAAATCTAAGTTGTTGATTGTATTATTGAGTTTCATAGTTTCTGTCTGGATATTGTTTTGAATATCAATCCAGTGGTAAAAGAGGTGTGTTAAACTCACCCAGAATTATTGTCTTGTGGTATACTTGGCCCTTAAACTTGAGAAGCGTCTGTTTGAACATAGATGCTCCACTGTTTTGGGGGTGTGTATATTTATAATTGTTCTGTCTTGTTGGTGTATGGTTCCTTTAAGCAGAATGTAGTGTCCTTCTTTATCCCTTTTGATTAACTTTCAGTTGAAGTCCACATTATCTGATATAAGAATGGAAACCCTGCTTGCCTCCACAGTCCATGTGAGTGGTATGTGTTTTAATATTTATTTTTTTGTATACGGACACAATATCTTTATTATTTAGTTTTATGTGGTGCTGAGGATAAAATACAGGGCCTCACATGTGCTAGGCGAGTACTCTACCACTGAGCCCCAGTCCTAGCCCCAGCCTGAGTGATATATTTTTTTTCCAACCTGTCACCTTCAGTCTGTATGTGTCTTATCCTATGAGATAAGTCTCTTAGAGGCAGCATAGTGTTGGAGTTTTTTTATCCAATCTGCCTGTCTTTTGATTGCTGAGTTGGAACTAAACTTTCAGGGTTATTATTGAGACAAGATTTGTATTCAGAGTTATTTTTGATTATTTTTGGTATTTAACTAAGACAGTTTCTCTTTGATAGCTTTTTCCTTTAGAGTGATACTACCCTTTTCTAAGTTTTTATTGTTGTTCATTTTCTTCTCATGGAATATTTTGCCAAGGATGTTCTGTAGTGAAGATTTCTCATTGTTAATTTTTTAAATTTTGTGTATGATGGAAGGTTTTTATTTTCTCATAAAATAACATCTGAATAGAAATCTAATTGCTAATCAAAATTTAATTTTGCTGGGTATACTTCTTGATTGGCATCCATTTCTTTCAGAGCTTGGTTTATATTGTTGCAGGATCTTGTGAATTTCAGCGTCTCAGTTCAGAAATTAGAGACCCTGATTGGTTTTCCCCATATGTAATTTGATTTTTTTCTCTTGTGGCTTTTGAAATGCTCTGCTCCTCCTCCATGCTAGATGTTTTCATTATGATGTGCATTGGTGTAGACCTGTAGTGATCTTGTTCATTTGGTGTCCTATATTATCCTTGTATTTGATTTTCCATTTCAATCTACATGTTTGGAAATTTTTCTGGTATTATTACACTGAATAGATTGTCCATTACTGTAGTTTAGACCTCTATTCCTTCATCTATCGCAATAGTTGTTAAATTTGGTCTTTTCATATTATCTCACAATTTTTTAATCTTCTGCTCATGGTTTCTTACCATCTTCACTGGGGTCAACTTTATTTTTTCAAGATTATATATTTTGCCTTCAATGTCAGAGGTTCTGTCTTCCAAGTGTTCTATTCTGTTGGAGATGCTTCCTATTGAGTTCTTAATTTGGTTTACTGTTTCCTTCATTTCAAGGATCTCTGTTTTTTTTTTTCAAAATCTCTATGTCCTTATTGAAGGAATCTTTTTCTTTCTGTATTTGCTTATGTAACTATTTATCAAAATAATCTTTTGCTGTTTGTATTTGCTCTCATATAATCCTTTAATTCACAGAAAATTATGTACTTTCTCCAATTTATCCTGCTATACTGACCATGAATTCTAATAATTTAGCATCTTTGTTTGGGGTACATTCTTTCTTGGTTTCTCATGTTGTTCATGCATCTTCCCTTCCAGCTCTGTTTTTAAGATATATAGCCATGTAGGCTTATCGTTTCCCCAATGGGTTTCAAAATCATTCTTTTATAAAAATTTATTTTTTTTAATACACGACAACAGTGGAATGCATTACAATTCTTATCACACACATAGAGCTCAATTTTTCATATCTCTGTATAGAAAGTATATTCATGCTAATTTATGCCATTATATATGTACTCGTTTCTTTCTGCAATACAAATCTTAATACCCATATATATTACAATTTTTCATATCTCTGGTTTTATATAAGGTATGCTGGCACCAATTTGGGTCTTAATACATGTACTTTGGATAACGGTGTCATCACATTCCACAATCACTGCTAATCCCCTGCCTCTTCCCCTCCCCTTCAACCCCTCTGACCTATGTAGAATTCATCTATTCCTCCTAAGCTCCCCCTCCCTACCCCACTATAGTCAGCCTCCTTATATCAGAGAAACCATTCAACATTTATTTTTTGGGTTTGCCTCACTTCACTTCTCCATTAACTTGCAATTGCCATGATTTTATTATTGCTGAGTAAAATTTCATTGTGTATATATATGCCCCATATTTTTATCCATTCATGCACTAAAGGGCATCTGGGTTGGCTCCACAGTTTGCTATTCTGCATTGTGCTGCTATAAACATTGACATGGCTATGACCCTATAGTATGCTGTTTTCAAGTCTTTTGAGAATAGTGTGAGAAGAGGAATAGCTGGGTCAAATGGTGTTTTCATTCCCAGATTTTGAAGGAATCTCTATACAGTTTTCCAAATTGTTTGCACCAATTTGCAGTCCCAACAGCAGTGTATGAGTGTGCCTTTTTCCCCACATCCTTGCCAAAACTTGTTGTTTGTCTTTATGATAGCTGCCCTTCTGACTGGAGTCAGATGATATCTTAGAGTGGTTTTGATTTGCATTTCTCTACTTGCAAGAGATGATGAACATTTTTTAAAATATTTGTTGATTGATTCTACATTCTTTTCTGAGAAGTGTCTGTTCAGGTCCTTGGCCAATTTGTTGGTTGGATTATTGGTTTTTTTTGGTGCTTAGCATTTTGAGTTCTTTATATACTAGATATTAGTTCTCTATCTGGTGTGTGAGCCTACAGGATGTAGGCTCTCTGTTCACCTCAGATTTTTTTCTGAGAAGAAACTTTTTAATTTGAATCCATCCCATTTGTTGATTCTTGGTTTTAATTCTTGTGCTATAGGCATTTTATTAAGAAAGTTGGGGCGGCCTAGCCCCATGTGATGAAGATTATGGCCTACTTTTTTGTCTATTAGATGCAGAGTCCTGGTTTAAATTGTAGGTCATTGATCCCCTTTGAGTTGAGTTTTGTGCATTGTGAGAGATAGGGTTTTAATTTCAGTTTTTTGAAAATGGATTTCCAGTTTTCGCAGCACTATTTGTTGAAGAGGCTATCTTTTTTCCAATGCATGTTCTTGGCACCTTTGTCTAATATAAGATAATTGTAATTTTGTGAGTTAGTCTATGTTTCCTCTATTGTGTACCATTGATCTACTGGCCTGTTTTAGTGCCAATACCATGCTATTTTTGTTACTATTGCTCTGTAGAATAGTTAAAGGTCTGGTATAGTCATACCACCTGCTTTGCTCTTCCTGCTTATAATTGATTTAGCTATTCTGGGATTCTTATTTTTCCAGATGAATTTCATGATTGCTTTTTCTATTTCTATGAGAAATGTCATTGGGATTTTGTTCATACTTGTTCATTGGGATTTTGTTCAATCAGTATAGTGCTTTTGGTTGTATGGTCGTTTTGATAATATTTATTCTGCCTATGCAAGAGTAAGGTAGATCTTTCCATCTTCTAAGGTCTTTTTTGATTTCTTTCTTTAGGGTTCTGTAGGTTTCCTTGTATAAATCTTTCACCTCTTTCTTAAGTTGATTCCCAAGTATCTAATGTTTTCTTTTTTGAAGTTACTGTAAATGGAGTAGGTTTTCTTATTTCTTTCTTGAGGCTTTGTCACTGATATACAGAAATGCCTTATTTAAATGTGTGTTAATTTTATATCCTGCTGCTTTGCTGAATTCATTTTTAGTTCTAGAAGTTTCTGGTGGTAATTTTGGGGTTTTCTAGGTATAGAATCATATTGTCCACAAATAGTGCTAATTTAAGTTCTTTTCCTGTAGTTATTCCTTTAATTTCTTTCATCTGTATAATTGCTCTGGCCAGTGTTTCAAGAAATATGTTGAATAGAAATGGTGAGAGAGAGAGCACCCCTGTCTGGTTCCACTTTTTAGAAGGAATGCCTTTAGTTTTTCTCCCTTTAGAATGATGTTGTCCTTAGGCTTAATGTAGAGAGCCAGTATAATGTTGAGGTATTTTCCTGTTATCTCAAGAATTTCTAATTTTTTGAACATTACAGGGTGCAGTATTTTGTCAAATGGCTTTTCTGTGTCTCTTGAGATGATCACATGATTCTTATTTTTAAGTCTATTGATGTGATGAATTACCTTTATTGATTTCTATATATTGAACCAACCCTATATTCCTGGACACACCCCACTTGATCTTCGTGCATGCCCTTTTTAATATTTTTTTTGTTTTTAATTTGGCAGAAATTTATTCAAACTTTTTGCATCTATGTTCATTCGAGATATTGACCTAAAGTTTTTTTTTCTTTCATTTTTCCCTGCCTGGTTTGGGGATCAGGGTGATATTGGCCTCATTGAATGAGTTTGGAAGTGCTGCTTCTTTCTGTATTTTCTGAAATAAATTGAAGAATATTGGTATTTTGAATTTCTTCTTTAAAGGTCTTGTTTAACTCGGCATTGTATCCTTCTGGGCCTGGGCTTTTCTTGATGGATAAGCTTCTGATGGCTCCTGTATTTCATCATTTAATATTAGTCTGTTTAAATTGTGTATGTCTTCCTGGTTCAATCTGGGTACATCAAATGACTTAAGAAATTTGTTGATGCCTTCAATGTCTTCTATTTTATTAGGGTATACATTTTCAAGATAATTTCTAAATATCCTCTTTATTTCTGAGGTGTCTGTTGGGATACTGCCTTTTTTATTATGTATGCTGGTAATTTGAATTTTCTCTCTCCTTCTCTTCATTAGCCTAGCTAGGGGTCTGTCAGAGAACCAACTTTTTGTCAAGGTTTAATTGTTTCTTTTAATTCAACTTCAGTTCTAATTTTAATTATTTCTTGCCTTCTACTGCTTGTGCTGTTGATTTCTTCTTCTAGGGCTTTGAGATGAAGTATGAGATTAATGATTTCCTTTTTCTTCTTTTAAAGAATGAACTCCATGCAACGAAGTTTCCTCCTAGTACTGCTTTCATGGTGTGCAAGAGATTTTGATATGTTGTGTCTATGTTCTTGTTTACCTCTAAGAATTTTTTAATCTCCTCCTTGAAGTCTTCTGTGACCCATTGTTCATTCTATTGTACCAAATTGATTCATTCTTTGAACTGCTTATAGAACTTGAAATATTTCAAGTATGTCTTTTCACCAGGTGGAAGTGTCACTTTACCTGTCTCCAAACATTAATATTTTATAAATATTTTACACATTGGGAATGTGTCATGGATGATACTTGAAACTAATTGTATTGGGGATCTCAATCTATCTCATGGATAGAAAGCAGAGAGAATAGGAACAAGACTGTTTTCAAAAGCTATTTAACCAGTCTTTTTTCTCCCTTGTACACAATCACCTTATGAGAGTATGTTTGAGAAGTCTGATTTGCATCTGGAATGTCTGCCAAATTTCACATTCACTGATGAAACAAAAGTTAGAAGTTGGGCTTTTATTCAGTGCTTGGGTTATGGTATATATCCTTCACATCACTCTGATATGGTATATATATACTGTATTTGGACTCATGTATTTTCCTCTTAATTAGATAATGCAAAGTATCTTATTACATAATTAAAGTCACTCTACTACATGACAGTCAGTTCTACAAATTCTTAATTCAAATTAAAAACTGAATATTGGTTTGGTCCATGTTCTATTTATCTAACAATTTTTATTTCAGGAGCCATTGACATTCGGCGATGTGGCTATTGATTTCTCTAAGGAGGAATGGGAATGCCTGGATCCTGCCCAGCAGAATTTATATAGGGAAGTGATGTTGGAGAACTACAGCAACCTAGTCTTTGTGGGTGAGCATAACTTTCCTTCAAAATTCCTAATTATCATTATTTAATTTTCTTCCCTTGAAGTAGATCTTTTGGGAACTTCTCCACAAGAATGTGTTGCAGATTTATGCTTTCAATAAAGAAGATGGGGTAGTTCTTGGTGCTGACAAGAAAATGTTAATGATGTTTATTTTCACCATTAATGTTTTCTTTTGGTGGCAAGATATATATCGTTCACTTGAAATATGGTTGACTCAGAGGAATGCAGTGATGTCAAATCCTGTGGCCCGCATATAGCAGAGGACATAGTTGAGGTAGGGGAGGAAGCCTATAATCAAAAATGTTCATTGAGACATTATCCAGCAGAAAATATTTTTGAGAAGCTTTGAATCCTTTCTCTTGTTATCAGAAAAACCTGTCCTGTGTTTTGTGCTTTAAAATTATGTAGTATCCTGCTTTTCCTCCATACATTCAAATTAACAACAAAACAATCCCCTTGCTTTGTGAGTGTCAATATTATCTGACAGCTCTTCCATAATTTCAAAAATATTTTTAGTTGTTAATTAATTTCCTATTTATCCATATATTTTGGTGAAAATTGAACCCAGGGTCTCACACATGCTAGGCAAGCTCTCTAACACTACTATAGCACTCCAGACCTTCTCCCATTATTTGCAGGAAAGTTTTGCACATTTCTGGAGACCTCTAGGTCCACCCATTGTAATACATTACTATCATAAGTCAGTTTCTATAATCTTATTTGTACATTTTTTTCACTAAATTTTCCTTATCAGTGTTTTTTCTGATGTATGTAATGGTTTTTCTGTGAAATTATCTGCCATGGAATGAATGTCAAGTTGGAAAAAGACTGCTGTTTCGAGAGATGGTGTAAGTTTTATTTGAGTTAGAGGATTTGTAAAATAATACATTGGTAGATATTTACAAATTGCTTGTTTTTTTTCTTTTTTCAATTGTATACTGTAGGTTCCCTGTTAAGGACTGGGTTTCCTCCTATCAGTTAATTGCTTCACAAACTAAGATATGTATGATTTATGTTTGTATTGCCAATAATATTATATGTGCTTTTGCTTATATAAATATTAAGCCTCTTTTGTTAATGAATTTGTATTTTATCTTGATTGGCTTTTGATTCTGCCCATGTACGTAGAAATTGAAGTGTTCTATGCATAAGTGTAATGGGGATTGATGGAAGTGATACTCTCATGCTGAACTACACCCCAAGCTCCTTTTCACTCACATTTGGAGGGAGGTTTTCACTAAGTTATTGAGGATATCTTGAGTTTTCAATTCACTTGCCTCAGACTTTCTAGTAGCTGAGAATACATGCATGCTCATCATTTGTATATGGATGAGCTTGTTCTTATTTATAGTATAAAGACCACATTCTTTTAAATGTAGCTTTGAGAAATGTTGCAATTTTCTTATCTACTAATTTTCATTGTAATAAAAACCACAAAATAAAACTTACTGTCTCCAAAAATTGAAATATACATTTCAGTAACATTAATTCAAATGTTTATTAATAGATCTCTACAAAGTTTATATCTCAAAAAAAATAAAGAATGCCTAGAAAGCAAGGGCTCATTTCTGTTATCTCATCACAAAACTATTCTCTTTTGTTCAGAAAGCTGCTTCTTTAGTTTACAGATGTTTTCACGTTCTAGAATTCTGCAGTATTCTCTCTGTGACATATCAGTTAACCTAGTATACATACATTTTGTAAAATATATACTTAGAATAAATTCTTTGACTTCAAAGTTCTATAGTTTCTATATTCCAATATTGCTCATGATTCTTCTCAAGGAATATTTGGTTTGTGTCCCTTATTGGCTTTGTTTAATAACAATCTAACAACACTGGTGTGCAATGTTTTTAATTTGCTATTGATGTGAGGGCTTATTGCCACACTCACTAAGAGCTCCGTTTACCTGACTCCATGTTTGCATTTACAATTGAATGCTGTAAATTTTAGTATATTTTTTTAGCAGGGAAATAGTCTTATTTGTATTTTGGGGGATATTTATATAATTTAAAAGATAGATTTCTCTGCAAAAATTTTTTTTAACCATAGGAGGTTGACGAATACTACATGGAGCCTCTAGTTAACTTTAAGTCGTATACACATCTTTAAATTTAATCTTTCAATTTTGAACAACAGCATGCCCAAGAGTGTTCAATCAACTGACACATATTTAGGGATTTTTGAAAATCTCTACCACTTTTGACTTCAAATATTTATTCTATATTGGTTACAAAATAACTATCACTTAAATATTTATTAACCTTTGTTTTAATATATAAAATTGATCTAACCAGCATAGTATCCCACTTGTGATTAAGAAAAGGGATTCTATAAGTCTATAGTAGTTTCAAAATATTTTCAAAGTCTTATGCTTTTTGATTACCATTTTGCTTCACTGTATTTCCCTTTTCAGTAAGTGGGGATTTATGTCTCTTAGTAAGTCAGTGATTCTTTGTTTTCATTCAACCCTCTCGGTGTTTTCTTTGTGTGTTTGGGAAGTATGAAGTACGTAGCAAATGTATTTACTCTTAATTCAGAACCTAGGGATAGGGTCCTTCACTCTCTTTTGCCTCTTTTCAAAGTTATTTTTAATTTAAAATATCTTCTATGTCCTATAACTGTCTTAAACTATGTTTTGTGTACTATAATTTAGACAGCCCAGGTTTTGTTTGATCACTTTTGTATGTGTCATTATTATTTCCCTTTGCTTTTATTATGTGTGTGTTCTTAGATTTAGTGTATCCTGTAGACTATGTACAATTGCAATATTTATAGTTAATTCAGATATCCAAGTTTTGTTTTGATCAGAATTTTGTAATCTTGCATTTGCCAACAAAAACTCTAAAAATGAAAAATCTCGTACCGATACTTTGTATGAGTATCAACGTGACTTTACTTTATTAAAAAACTGAACATATTTATGTGTCCTTTTAAAATCATATTTTTGTTACAGGTATATATGCCTATTAACAGTGTTGTTGGTATGCTTTTTTCTTTCAAATTCTATTGCAAAATTACATGTTTGGAGACTTGTCATTATAATAAAATAGAATTATTTTGCCAAGAAATGTTTAAAATTTTATGACTTATGATGGTGTGCACTTACATTTTATTATGAAGGATTACCTTTAGTACTTTTTGGAGAACAGATCCAGTGTTGATGAATAGTGTGTATATTTTTATATGTTTAAAGTCTTCATTTTTCTTCTCTTTTGAAAGGTAGTAGCTGTGAATATAATGTCTTGGTTGATAATTTTATTCTTTCATCCCTTGAATATAGATAGACTTGAATTCCTTCCTGTGTTGTGAAGATTCAACTAAGGATTTCACAATTATATGGTTACACATTTCTAGGTCACCCATATTTTTCTCTTGGATGCTCTCAGTATCCTGAGTTTTTAAACTTGGATTAAAAACTACTTTGAGTCTTTACAACTTGGAGAAAACTGAGCTCTTGGATGTTTCATATTTTCTATTTTCTTAGATGTGTTTATTAGTACTGGAAAGGGAAATAAAGGGCGATTTAGCACTTTGTATTTTTTATTTTGGCCTTCAAATTTTGATCCTCTAGCTCAACCTCCTATGTTGCTATGTACAACCACCCCTGACTCTTTCAGACGTTTTCTAAAGAAAGTCTTTCAACGTACATTTTCTGATTATTACTATTAACAATCCTTGACTGATTTTTATTCTGTTTTTTGTGTGTTGGTTTAGTTCAGTAAACTTATTTTAAATGATAATTGACTATTCTCTTTGAGTGATTCATAACTTTGCTTAAAGTTGATTTAGCCATGTTTTTTTTCTGTTGGTAAGCAGGAACGCCTTTTTGAACACTCCCCAAATATTCACATATTTTATGTTTTTATATTTTAATGAAACAGATGAAAGTTGGTAGATTTTTAAAATATATTCTAAAGGAGGAAAATCATTGTGTAACACAATGTATTTTTCTCTACTATATTACTCTCCCTAATAATGTACTCATCTTGGATACTGTGAACACAAAGATGATTAGGAAAATCTTCAAAATAATTTTCTGTGTGTATTTATTTGATTTATATATTTCTACAGTAATGATGGACTTTGATTTAATAATCCACTCCACTGCTGATTTCATTTTTTGCCGTGATTTCTTAGGTTTGCAAAATATACTCAGCCCAGTACAGTAAGTAAACATGTTTGTTATTTTTATTTATTACAGCCATGACTTCTCATCATCCTTGACAAATTTTACCAGAGCAGGAAATAAAAGAGAGAGATGGAAAATATGGAAAGTGTGACTTTGACTATATACAACCAAGAAAACAATGGAAAAATATAGGTGAGAGTAAAGTTCAAAAATTGTATTATAATAGACAAAATCAATCAGTAGTCCCTATTTATGATAAACATTTTATGGTCAAAAGACACCAGAGACAATTAATATCTGAAACAAAAATTCAATGTATTCCAATGATTTTGAGGAGATTTATATGTCTTTAAGAATAAATCCACAGCCATTTTTGAACTGAAAGGCAATGTGAAAAATTTGAAATCTAGTCCATGAATCAGTTTTCAACTTGGCCAATTATAAAAGTAGCACTAATTTAAAATTCCAGTCAAACATTTGCACAGAAAAGTTATTTCTAAAAGTGATCTTTTTGGGAGTTTCTTTATAAAATGTACATTTTTCTGAAACAAAAGATTAATTTCTCCTTGTGCCCAAATAGATAATATTAAGAATTGTAGAAAAGTTTCTACTTCCCAACTATTGCTCAATGACAATTCTGATACAGATTTCTGGAAAGTGCACTATATAGATAATGCTATAAGTAACACAAAAAGCCATGTCTCTACCCTGAGTAATGACCAGTATATTTATATTGGTGATAAAAATTATGAATGTAGAGAAATCCTAGTCCTTGTCTAAAGGAAATTTACCAAGATGAAAAATGTAGGAAAGTCTTGCTTTAGTGATCAAAAACTAGTATTCATTAAAATATTCATAGCCAAGACAAAACCTGCAAGTGTAAGATATGTAAAAGGGCTCTTAACCACAGTGCAGAGCTTGCTTAATACAATAAAATTTATAGAGAAAGAGAGCCCTATAAGTATAGAAGATATTGAGCAAGCAAATTCTTTGATATATTTTTTAAACACAGCAGATAGTATGACAGTGATAAATTTTACAAATTTAAAAAATGTGAAAAATCTTTTAGTGAAAAGTACAACTTGTTAAGTATCAGAGGATTTATACTGAAGGAGAGATCTGTAAATGTAAAAAGTGTGGGAAAGCCTTAAAAAGTTTTTTAACTCTTACTCAACACCAAAAAATTTATTCTACAGAGAAGACCTACCAATGTGAAGAATGCAATGCACTCAAGAACTTTACTCAACATCACAATGTTCATACAGAAGATATGCCATGCAAATGCAAAGAATGTGACAAAACTTCTAATAAAGGCTCAAATTTTATTTGTCACCAGTGGACAAACCCTGGAATGAAGCCCCACATATGAAAACAATTTTGCCAAGGTTTCAGTCAAAACCCAATCCTTAAAAATTACCAGAGAATTCATACCGGAGAGAAGCCCTACAAATGTAAAGTGTGTGGCATGAGCTTTAATAGAAACTCAAATCTTGGTCGCCACAACAGGATTCATACTGGAGAGAAGCCCTACAAATGTAAAGTTTGTGGCAAGAGTTTTAATACAAACTCAAATCTTGATTGCCACAACAGGATTCATACTGGAGAGAAACACTACAAATGTAATGTGTGTGGCAAGAGTTTTAGTGAAAAATCATCACTTACTCAGCACCAGCGAATCCACACTGGAGAGAAGCCCTACAAATGTAAAGAATGTGGGAAAGCTTTTAATACCATCTCACAGCTTAATTGTCACAAAAAGATTCATACTGGAGAGAAGCCCTACAAATGTGAAGAATGTGGCAAAACTTTTAGGGAAAAATGGCCACTTACTCAGCACCAGAAAATCCACACTGGAGAAAAGCCCTACAAATGTAAAGAATGTGGGAAAGCTTTTAATACCATCTCACAACTTGATCGTCACAAAAGGATTCATACTGGAGAGAAGCCCTACAAATGTAAATTGTGTGGCAAGAGTTTCAATCAAAAATCATCATTTACTCAGCACCAGCAAATCCACACTGGAGAGAAGCCCTACAAATGTAAAGAATGTGGCAATAGTTTTAATAAAAAAATAGTACTTACTCGGCACCTGAGAATCCACACTGGAGAGAAGCCCTACAAATGTAGAGAATGTGGCAAAGATTTTAATCAACAATCATCACTTACTCGGTATCAGAGAACCCATATTAGAGAGAAGTCTTATAAATGTGAAGAATGGCAAAGCTTTTAATATTGAAGATCACATCTTACTAAACATTATAGATTTTATACTGAAGAGAAGTTTTAAAATGAAAACATTGCATCAATGTCTTAAAGGATGAATCAACCCTATTTCACAGTAGTTCAACACTATTTCACACCAGAGATATGATAGCACAGAAATCATATAAATATAAAATAGGTGACAGAGTCTCCAATAGTTGTTCACATCCTACTCATCACCTCAGAATTCATATGAGTGAGAGGATGTACGGAAAAATTTTTGCAAAGCTTTTGGCCATTGATCCATCATTTTTAAAACACTGGAGTATTTATAGCATATAGAAACCCAAAGAATGTGTCCAAGACTGTATTCAAATTTCCGACATTTTAAAATTACTGACCTCATATCTGTAGCAAATGTGGAGTAGCATCTGTTCAAAGTGTGTACCTTAGATAACAGCAAAATATTTACAAAAACACCTTGACAAATATAAAGATTGTAGTAAGTTTCTTATCTATAGCCCATCCCTTGAAGTATTTGGGATTTAGGAGAGAAAAAATCATTTAAATGTAGAAAATGGGTAATCGCTTTTGACATTTGCTGAAATTTTTCTTAACATCTTTAGCTGATATTGTAGAAATAAGGAAATACAAGTATAAAATTGTGCATCCCTAAAAGGATATAATTTTAGTATATATCAACAATTACTAAAGAGTCTCATTTTTCACAACTGGAGAAATGATAATACTCAGAGTTGATTATTTCAGAAGTCTCTTAAGATTTATATGAAATTTAAAATATAAAATTCTCAGAGCTCCTTAAAGTTAGGGACACTTAATCAGTAAACTACATCCTCAGATTTTTTTCTTTTTTATTTAGAGATAGGGTTTGCTAAGTTGCATAGGTCCTCACTAAGTTGTGGAGCCTGACTTTGAACTTGCAAAGCTTCTCACATCCCTAGGGTCAAAGCATGGTCCACCATGCAAGTTTTACAGAGCGTTTTTACTTAAATTTCATAACAGATGTAATTCGTTGCTAAATAAAGTGTGAATTTCTTAATATTAACCTTGTCATGCATTTAATGATGTTATTAGGTCACACATCTCCCACTATTCACTTTGCTAATGGATCGATGCAATAGTAAAACATTCTGTTTGGTAAATGATGCTATAACCTCTCCATTAATTATTTCATATGTTTAATCAAGTATTATTTGGATAATATTATTTATGTAAATTATATACTCTCTTGTTTGTAATTATGGGAAAATTAAGAGAGTTATAGGAAAGACCTAGGGATACTAAAATAATGCCCAGATATCCCTAGTTTGAATTATGAGTTTAACATTTCACCTTATAGAGTAGCAGTACACCCTAAGGGATATACAACTCCAGAGAGTTCTACAAGCTCTTAATCAGGGAGAGGAGAAAGACCCAAGAGAGTAGGAGCCAACATGCGTATTCAGGCAGTAAAGCAGGGTTGCTGAAGGGGGAAATAGTCTTAAGGTTTCCTGGGGAATCCACATGGTCCATAGGCCCATCCTGACTCTTGGACTGAGGAAACCATGCAGTTCCTCATGAATTCTATGACCTTCATCACTGAGGTGACTATACTCACATCTAGTGTAGGAAAATCATCACAATTTTGTACCACATCTTTAGTTTTGGATACCCAGTAAAAAAGTGTAGCTAGAAACATGTAACATGATGACTGTAAAAAGAAAAAGACATACTATAGGAGCATTTATGTCCCCACATTTATTTCATCATATATTTTCATTTTGTAGTCCCTTTGGTTCTACTTAATATTTTGCAATATAATGCTTGTTATACTTATTGGATTATATGATAAATAGCATGTGTCATGGTCTCTCAGAACCCTCTGCAACCCAGTAATTATAAGTTACTATAAACTAACCATGTCCCTCCTCAGATCTTATAGCTCCAGAGCCCATGACACCACAGAGAGAAAAACACAATTTTAATTGAAATAAACCTCTAGACTCTCATCTACAAGTCCTGTTCAAAAAGTAAAAACACAATATTCTCTTCATATGTGAGCCTTTTTGGTCAACAAAACACTACTCACCAACATTTCATTTAACTTTATTTGGGAAAATAAATATTAAAATATAATGATAAGTTCTAGGAGAATAATATTTACACCATTTGTTATTCCAAAGGGTAAATCTCTAGGTTTCATGCTTATCTCCACATTATTTTATGCAGAAAACTGGCTTCATTTTACATATGAGAGTTTAAACTGTTTATAAGGCCAGGAGGGAAGATTCATTACTAGAGGTCTAAGCAAAATACTAAAGATCTTCCCTTTTCTTGATTGAATGATGTCTGCAATCTTGGATGAAGCAGCTAAAGAATGCTGATTACTCAATGCATCTGGCTTGGTGGCTCACTCATTGGAATCCCAATTTATTTAGTCATCTTAAGGCTATCACTTCCTCCTCTAGGATCTGATCTGTTCTTGGGAGGAATTTGTGTCCTTCAGGGAATCACTAGGTCATGCAAGATGTTAGAATGAAGTTTTCTTTTTCTAACTTGTATTTTTTCGGCCTCACTTTCAATATAAGTTAGAACAAGACTTCAGACTCTCACCTGTGAAGAGGATGCTCTGCCCAGCACTTCCCAGACAGGACCCTGAAAAGCTCTTTGGGACTCCCCAGTACATAGGTTCAGTGGTTCGGTTTTTCTAGTCTTGCAATACAATTGCCTGTGTCTTTCCCTTTTGCTTTCTCTCTTGTTTTCATAGTATTACTCAAGGAAACACTGTCTTGGGTGAAGAGAGTGTCTTCCTTATCTATTGGACCTGACCTGCAAAGTTGAGCAGCTGCCCACAAACTGAATATCACAAACACATGTATGTGTTATCTAATCAGTAAGTAGTGTATCTTTCAACTGCATGGTTTTTTATTGCATGGGGGAGGAAATTGAGAATGCTTTGAGTGCACACAGCACTATTCATAATATTACACTGCTATGTAATGTTTCCTCTCTGCTCAACTTGTAAGTATTGTTCTTGTGGTGCTTTGTAAAACAAATAGAAAAGAGTTGTAAACCAAAAATTTTGTGATTATAGCTAGTTGTGCAGACTGACTCGGGCAACTCTATTTACCATTGTTGTTTTGTATGGGCTCAAGGTACTCCTTTATACTTTTATTTAACCTTAATGACATTACCATTCATTTAAGAGCTTTTAACTCACAAATCTCCTCGGTATACAAAATTTTACTTGTCATTTTTTAAATTTCTTTCTTTTTTTAGGTATACATGATAATAGAGCAAATTTTGACATATTATACATGGAGTAAATTTCATTTTAGTTAGCATTCCATTCTTGAGGTGTACATGGTGTGGACCTTCCCTGGTGGTGTATTTATATATAAACATTGAAAAGTTGTGTCTGATTCATTCTACTGTCATTTGTACTCCTATTTCCCTTTTCTTCACTTCAATCCAACTTTGTCTAATCCACGGAATTTCTATTCTTCCCCCCCTTGTTCAATGTTTTAGCATCTATATATATTATGCATTATATGTAATGTCTGTTTCATTCTACTATCATTTCTATCCCCTTATTTCCTCTCCTCCCTGCAATCCTCTCTACTTAATCTAAATAACTATTTTTCCCCACCCCCATTGTGAATTAGCATACACTTATTAGAGGGAACATTTGGCCTTTGTGTTTGTGTGTGGGGGGGCTTATTTCACTTTGGATGATATTCTTCAACTCTATCCTTTTACCACCAAATGACATTGTTTCATTCATCTTTAAAGCTAAGTAATATTCCATTGGTGGGGGAAATTATATATATATATCACATTTTACTTATCCATTCATCTGTTGAAGGAAACATAGGTTGGTTCTATGATTTAACTATTGTGAATTGTGCTGCTGTAAACATTGGTGCAGCTGTCCCCTCTAGTATGCTGCTTTTAAGTCTTTTGGGTATAGTCCAAAGAGAGGAATAGCTAAGTAAAATGATGGTTCCATTCTGGTTTTTCAAGATGTCTCCATACTGCTTTCCATGGTGGTTGCACCAATTTGGAGTCAATCTCATGAGCAATGTGTGAGTGTTCCTTTTTCCCCCAAAACCTCACCAGCATTTATTGTTGCCTGTATTATTAATAATTGCCATTCTGACTGAAGTGAGATAAAATCTTAAAGTAATTTTGATTTACATTTTCCTAATTGCTAGATAGGTGGGATGTTTTTTTCATATATTTGCTAATGGCTTATATTTTTCTGTGAAGTTGTCTGTTCAGTTACTGAGTCCATTTGTTAATTGGTTATTGTTGTTGTTGTTTGTGTTAATTTTGAGTTCTTTATATACCCTAGACATTAGTGGTTTTTCTGAATTATGTGTTGTAAAGATTTGTATAAATTTTTTAGGTTCTTTCTTCACATTATTGCTTCTTTTGCTGAGAAGTAGCTTTTTAGTTTGAATCTATCCCCTTTATTTATTCTTGATTTTTAATATTTGTGCTGTAGGGGTCTTGTTATGGAAGTCAGATTGTGGACCAACATCCACCTCAGATTTTTAAATGGCATCCCAAGTTCTTGAATGTTTCAGTTTTATTGTTTCTCTTACTATCTTGCCTTATAGATCTACATGTTCTAAAGAGACATGAAATGATCTATCTTCACATGCATGATTTTCTGATGACTGTTATTTTACAACATGTAGCTGCAGATGGTTTAAAATATAAACCTAGTATTTCAGACTTTAAATAAAGCACATCCATGCCTTGTGTAGGAAATATTCCATCAATAGATCAACATCAAATCTATAATATATATAGATATATATAAAAGCCTGGATCAAATGTATGAACATCCAACCCAGAGTGAGGCCCATAAGACTTATTCTATACTAGTTCTACACTTTTGAATCTCCATGAAAGCTCTTATAAATCCAAAGCATGAGACTCACTCCCCAGACATTCTTCTTTTTTGGGAATGGTACGATGACAAAGGTTGAACTCAGGGGCACTCAACCCCTGAGCTACATCCCTATCCTTATTTTATGTAGAGACAGGATCTCACTGATCTGCTTAGTAAATTTTTTTTCACTGAGGCTGGCTCTGAACTCATGACCCTTTTTCCTCAGCCTTCCAAGCTGCTGAGATTACAGGCAAATACCACCATGCCCAGCTTCCCAGAGAGCCTTCTTGAACTGGTTGGAACCCATTTGTTCAGTATATTGTGTCCTAATCCTCACAATTAGAGATGAAATTATTTTCCTCTCTATGAAAAATCATGGCTACAAAGAGATTGGACTCAACAACACCTAATTATTCAGCATGTCCACATTACAACAAAGGTGTGGTCTGCAATCCTCCCCCTCTCCAATGAGCTCTTCTTGGCTCCACAAAGTTGGGAGTACTGGCCAACCCTCTGCCATGGCTCATTTCAGAATCCTCCCAGGAGGTGAGTGTGTATGAGGGACAGTATTCCAGGTGGCACGTTGGTGATTAATGGGCTATGCCAGGGAGTAAGGCAGAGCCTAATTCACCAAAGGCACAAAACTTTCATGTGTCTGGTCCAGGATGGGGGCTGCATGAGGGGATTCTTTTACTCCACCCTTGATGTGTCTTTCCTAAGTGTTCATATGCTGAAATACTTGTTCAACGACTTGTGCCCTTTTCCTGTTTTATGTTTCCCTCTCATGTGGCTTTGAAAGACTCATGCTTTGGCAATTATTGTGACTTTCTTCTTCAGTTTTCCAACCTCCCTCATCCTATTTATGTGGAATTTCTGTCTGTGGATATAACTTTTCATTTTATGTATTTCCATTTAGTCCACATTTCCAGCTATCTCTAGAAAAAACAAAAGTTTCATTCATTATCATGCTTGTACTAACACTTCACATGTTGATAATGGCAGTGTTCAAGAACTATCTTCTGATTTCTACAACTGGAACATAATTGGGTATGCTTGAAATGACTGTCTTTTCTTTTGACTCTAGATAATATAGCACTTTAGTGCTTTTATGTATATTTATATAAAGTACCCTGGAGACTGAGCCTGCTTTTTACATGGTTATCTCTCAGAGAAGGTGGAGTTGATCATGTAGGTTTCTTAGAGTGGACTCCAGCTCAAACTCTGCCTCGACTCAGACTAGATTCTATCTGCCTGTGATTTCTATAACATGTGACTTATAGCTCTTCCTCTTATTTTCTTAATTTTAATATTTCACTTAGAACTTGAGCCACAGGACTCTCACTTTGGAAAGGATGACTTACCAAACCATCACTACCCCCAAGTAGGTGTGCTCCATGTGAAAACTAGGAAAAAGGAGCCCATCACACACTTCAGGGCTTCAGGGAAATTATGGGGGTGCCAGGAGTACCTCACATCAAATTAGAGGCATTATAGTTTGTGGGACAGGGTTTGGACTAATTTGATTTTAGGACCAGAATTAGACTAATTATGTTTCCTAATCAACATGAGAAAATGATCTCAATCAAGATCCTTTTCCAGATGTGTCCAGAAAACTTTAAGAGTTGAAGCCTAGATTTCTTGGATTGCTGTTATCCATCAGAGAAGACAATATAATTGAGAGAGATGACATGTCCCACTGAGACATGTCAGTTCTGTGTTCTCCAGTAGGAACTTCTTGCCTTTCTACAGACATTCAAATTACGAATCTGCAGAGACAGAACTTAAACACATCCTTTCCATAAAACTTACAAGTGTTTGTGCTCTGCTCAGCTTTTTCAGATAACAAAGTACCTCTGTGTCGTCAGAAGCAGAGTTAGTGTGGATTCTAAAAAAAGCATTTGAGGAGAGAATTCTATCTACTAGTGAGCTTTTCCAGTAGCTTCTTTGCTTTTAAAAGAAGCAAACATCTTTAGAACACAATATCCTCATTGCAGCATTCAGAACATGGTCCTCTGGGCTTATTAGAACTGTTGAATCCCAGGACCATGTTCTGTGTGGTGTAATGAGGATATTGTCTTCTAAAGATGTTTGCTGCTTTGAGATCCTGCTAAAATGAGTCAATTTTTCTTATAGGGAATGTCAGTTTTACTTCTTCATTTTTCAATTTAATAACTTCATGGGACATAACTTACATAAGGTATTTCATGTAGAGATTTTAAACATTACTAATTTGTATACTTAATACCAGGGAATTAATAAGTTTTAATATTGTGATTGATAATCTTGCTTTGGTCATCTTCATAACTCATAGAACAATTATGGTTTGAGTAATTGTACATTTTGAAATCTTTAGAGGGAAATTAGGTTCTATGTTCAAAACCTCATTTTATAGAATGAAATCTCACATGGTTAAGAACTTTCAGTTGGTAAATGTCAAACAAGGGACTGTGATCAGAAGGAAGTACATTAAATATTTTAGAAAATCAAATAAATGTGCTGGTAAGTTCCAATTCATGGTGCCAAATTATAGGCTTGTGAATATAATTCACAAGAATTTAAAAGAATATTTTTATGTATTATTCCATTCTGTTTTAATCACTAAAAACCTTTTGTAATATCTAATAATGGAAATGTGTAAATTCAATTTTGCTTAGAGGAACATTGAGGACACTTGAAATCCATCCTGCCCTGGTCACTTTTAGATTTTTTTCCAAAATTCAATTTTTCATGTCATTAGCATGCACAGATAAATGTGACCCTAAAACACACAGAATAAGATAAAGAAGGAAAATTGAAAGCAGAACTTGACTCTTCTATCACAATATCAATCAGGGAAAATGGACCCTCCTTCAGGATCATGTGGGTTTCCCAGTAATGAGAGCTTGGGGTCTGCTGAGAAGTGCATGAGCTTTCTTATCCCTGAGGAGGTCCACAGAACAAAGTAGAGAAAAGTGTGGCTGTGGGGTCTCTAATCAAGACCTCCAGAGACCAAGCAGGAAGCAGGCCTAATTTTATTGTGCAGTTACCATGTATATGTACTCAGGCAGTACCTAAGCAAAACATAGACAGCCGCCAATGTAATGTTTGCTAGCTGTCCTTGCAGTGAACAATAAAGTAGTGGGACTGCAACACATGGCCTCCTGCCCAGAGCTGTGCCGATGGGGTAAGCAGTTTGCCACTCACACGCCTAGCATGGGGAGAGCCCTGCCACAAAGACGCCCTTAACCTATGCCCTGTATGCAGTACTCCATGCACTTGTGCCCACAGAGCAGCACCTCTGGGGCTTCTTCTTTCTTGACTTTAAAGAACAATTTCTCTTCTAGTTGCTTTTCTCAGGAAAAATTTAAAATAATAGTAATATAAATACCATAGATGTAAGTGTGAATCCTGAGCTGTATTTTAATACCCTGACAATTTATAGAAGCAATCCATGGTTCTTATATCTACTTCTCACAAAGAGCTACCATTCTTTCAGTCAAGTCTTGCCCAGGGTTTGCTCGTCGTGTTACTGGAGGGTGTGTTTTGCAGCAGAGGGGCTGGGTGATGGTGTCGCCCTCTCTGACGTGTCAGTCATTTCTCCCTAGTGCTCTTCATAGATTCCCAGCACACAAAGAGACACATGTAAGAGGTTTCTGCATAGGCTGACATCAGTCCCAAGCCCACTTGCTTGAAGCAAGACCAGTCTCAATTCTCCATCTCCCTTTTATCTGTTAGTTAATACCAAGAGGACATGGGGAGGGTTGGCAGTAGTTGTGAAGCTGAGCTGGGTGATGAGGACAACCCCAAGATGTAAATCTGCACATGTGTTGTTAGGGGTGACAGATCCTATGTCCTCTCCAATCATGAACAGGATGGTGCTCAGATTGCATATGGGAGAAGAGATTTTTCTTACTCTCACTTTCACCCTGGAATATGCCCACCCAGAGGGTCCAGATAACTCTAACTTGCAGTGGGGTGTCCTTCTCCTTTAATTCTGTCTAATTCTGTCCTAACCACCAGCTCGTGTCCACTGCCTGAGCAGTCCTCACTAGATTGTTGCAACACAGATGATGGCTCATGTATCACACAGCCTCTCCTGACTTTAGTGACAGCACCATATCTAACATGACTCCTTCCTGGATCCAGACACTAGAGGGAGTCTTTACTATGAGCTCTAACAAACAAAACTTGTGATTTTTTTGAAAAATTTTTTTCATGTGTGATCGGTTTTTTCTCATCTCCTCACTTGGCCTTTCCTTCTTCTTACCATATGTGAATTCTTCAAATGTAACCTATTTCAGAAATCTGTGTTAGATTCCCTGTGATTTACATATTCTTCCACACAGAATGCCCACTCTAGGGGGAAGCTTGATTTCTCCAGTGCATAAAGGACATGAGTGCCCAGTACAATAGGGCATCCGTGGACCACGCTGGAAGTATCACTCTGTAGACCCATGTTTGAGGAGTGTTTCTCAGATTACCTCCTTGATGTCAGAGAGCTTGTGTTATGTCTCATGATATCCTGGACTATATTGTGCCAGGAAAAATGTGCACAGCTGGGAAGGTACATAACTCAAGATTTCAGTCATCTATGAATCATTCTCATTCTCCAGGATGCTTCCTAACAACAATGGTACTTTAGCATGGATATTACTATAGATATTTCTTCACAACACTACCATGGTACAATTACACAATTTTAATCATACTTGATGCACATCATTTAGTGGTGATTGTGGTTCAAAACTGGAGCTGGCAGAATAACCAGGCTGCGCTTTCTCCTGGCCACTACCTGTATGAAGATTAGTTCTCCTCATTATTGCATTAAATTGTGTCCCTTTCTTTGAAGAATACTATCAGGAAAGGGTCTAATTTATTCCCAATACTGGTACAGAAATTTACCATCAGAAAACAATTTTCCAACAGTTTCAAGGCAATGAACAACCCATCCATGAGTTCTTGACTATTACTGCAAATTCATGGCACCTGCACACTCCAGTTTGTATGACTGCATTTTCCTCAGCTACACTGATCTTAAATTCATCTAATGGCCTGAAGACACACGTGATTAAAATATGTAATTTATTGAGTGTTAGAAAACATAGATTGTGTAAGATTCAAATGTTTAAAATGAATTGAAAGAGATTTTGTGTGTCACAGAAAAGTGATAGAATGCCGGTTTTGGTTTTAAATTTCACATGTCTTTTTGTTGTTGAAACAAGGCAATTTTAAAACCCTGCTCCTTTTCTTTGTACCCCAGATTGAACCCAGGGCATTTAGTCATTAATCTATCTCACCAGCCATTTTTTATATTGTGAGAAAATCTTGCTAAGTTACTGAGCTTTGGCCTTGTAATCCTCTGACTCCTGAGCTGATGGGATTGCAGGCATTCAGCCACACCTAAAAGCATTTTTAAGTTATTTTTTACATACTAATATAGATCAATTTAAGCTTATAGTATAAAAATACTAAATATTTGACTTACATAAAATAAATTCATAAAAATTGGCATATGCCATTTATATATAGTTCTCACCCAAAAATAACTAAGGCCTAGTGATTAAACGTGAACCCTAATATATTTGAGGGGGGTAACAGGGATTAAATTCATGGGCACTCAACCAGTGAGCCACATCTCCACTCCTATTTTGTATTTTATTTAGAGACAGCATCTCACTAAGTTGCTCAGGATCTTGCTGTTGCTGAATTTGAACTCACCATCCTCCTGTCTTAGGCTCCCAAGGCACTAGGATTATAGTCTACAATTTTTAAATTTATATTCTTTTTTCTGGATTTACCATGGGTGACTGTCTTTTTCTAGTGGTTTTTTATATTTCACAAATCCTGTATGTTTGCACTCATATATTGAAGCTGAAAAAGTTGATCACAAAGAACCACAAACTAAAAAAGCTTTTTATATCTGTTTTAAGAGACAGATGGCAAGAAGTGCCAAAAAGCCGTTAAGAGGGAAAAGTAACTCTTAGGTTTTATAGCCCATAGTTTGAATCAGACAAGTAATTATTAGACTGTGGACATTCTAAAAAGAGTTCACAGGTTTCAAACATCAAAATGATATTTTAGAAGGTAGAAATTGCACAGATTTGATCACTACACATGTTCGATTAAAATGCTGGATCCTGTATGTAGACACCAATTAAAAATTAAACAATAATTAACATTCAAGTCAAGTAGAAAATAATAAACAAGGATGGCTGGAAATACAAACCATGCCTCAATAGTAACCTTAAATGTTACTGGCTTAAACACACCAATCAAAAGATATATCAAAAAATATAGGCTATTAGCCTGGATTTTTAAAAAAATCCATCTATATTCTGCCTCCAGGAGACTCAGGAAAAGACGGACTGAAGGTGAAAGATTGGGAAAAAAACATACCCCCCACATGAACCTTGAAAGCAAGTAGAGGTCTCCATACTTATATTAAATAAAGTAGACTTTAAGCCAAAGTTAATCAAAATAGATAAAGAAGAATATCTCATACTGCTCAAGGGAACCATATGCCAACAAGACATAACTATCATATATATATGTGCCCCAAACAATGGCGCACCTATGTTCAAACAAACTCTTCTCAAGTTCAAGAGTCAAATTGACCACAATGTGATCTGGGGTGACTTTAAGACACCTCTCTCACCACTGGATAGATCTTCCAAACAAAAGTTGAATAAAGAAACTATAGAGCTCAATAACTCAATAACAATTAATAACTTATATATATAGAATACATATCAGATTAAAGGAGGAAGCCTGGCCCCACCCCACGCATTAATCTAGAGGAAGCCTATCAACTCTTAAAACCCAAAATAAAACTTTTAATTATTGAATATTAACAGTTTTCCCATTTTGTTTCCATGATCTTTTTTGTATTTTACTTTCACTTTAATTTTTTACTTTGCAGTGAACAATTCTTTTGTTAATACTTTCATTTAGATTGTTTTCCCTATATTTGTGAATGGAATGTGCCTCGATTTTAACACTGCTCATTGCTACTGTATATAATTTAAATGATTCAATGTTGACCATTTAAACCATGACATTATTCAAGTAATTCTTATGTTTCATTAGTTCATGGAAATTTCTTAGAAACATAATAGAAATAATAGTATCATCTGCATATGCTATTTGATTTTTGATGTATAAAATATCATTTAGTACTCTCAAACAATATTTATAAGTTAGAAAAGCATACATTTTTTTTCTTTTCCTAAAAATAAATTGATAAATACTTCAGTTCACACCATTAAGTATGAAAACAGTTCATAGCTGCCGTTAAGTGGATTGAAAAAGAATTTTCCTCTGGTCATAATTGGCCATAGGTTTTAAAGTAATTTAGTAAGTGATTTGCCAGAGCTTTGCTCTATCAAAATGATTTTTGGAAACTTCCCATATGACAATGTCCCTCTTGGTCATGAAGTCCAATCATTCTTTTTGTTGTTGTTCTCAGTTTCCTAGGGGTTTTTAATATCTGCATCAACATATATAAAAAGATGGTCTGCAATTTCCATTCTTTTGCTCTGTTAGCTGGTATTTCTCACCTTAAGGAAAGAATTAGTCAATTTTCCTTCCAATTCCCCTCACAACCTCTTTTATGTAGTTTTTTATAACAATGAGGGTCTCTTTCCATTTCCATGCAATTCCCCTTTTGTCTCTCTTTCCCTCAAATCTCGTGCCTCTGTTTAATGTCAAAATAAGGAGAGAAATGAATTACAGTAGATGGGATAGAAAGAGAAGATGGGGGGAGGGGGATAGTAGAGGATAGGAAAGGTAGCAGAATACATCAGTCACTAGTATGGCATTATGTAAAAATGTGAATGTGTAACCTATGTGATTCTGCAATCTGTATTTTGGGTAAAAATGAGAGTTCATAACTCACTTGAAACTATTGTTCGAAGTATGATATGTCAAGAGCTTTGTACGGTTTTGAACAACCAATAAAAAAAAGAATTAGTCAATTTTCTTCTTCTACATTTAGACATGATCATGAATTATTGTTACTGATCCTAATTACATGTTTCATAGAAATCACCCATGAAGGCTTTTTTTAAAAAATGTGATTACTTTTTGGTTTTTATGTGGGTCAATTTTTAGAGCTAGGTTTTTGCCACTTTGGCCTCAAATTCCTTAGTCTAAATCCTCCTCCTCCTGTGGCCTCAAGGTAGTCAAGACTAGTGGCATGTGCTCCCATATCAGAAAAACTGCATGCATTTTTGAGCAGCTGTAAAGTTAAATGTTGATTTGTAGGTCTATTTTACATTTCTTCACATCTGGGTCTACTAATGTATTCTATTGATTTCTGAAGTAATTTTCAAAGTTGATGATTATCTAGCAATTTATCTATATGTTGTTGTTTTCCAGGATCGAGATTTTCTTGGCAATTAACATGGAATAATGAGGAAGCATAAGGTGGGAAAATGAGAACCTGGCATTTTCCTAATTGATCTCAAATGCCCCGTGAAGGATGGAGAGTGTGCACCCATAATCCTGTGAGACAAATAAAGCAGAAAAGCTAAATTATCATTTTATGTAGCCTAATACGTGATCTTGAGTAACTTTCATAAGTCTTTACACACTTTTTTAATTTTAGGGCAGAATCTAAATATTTTACCATATTTAAATTAGGTTATGAGGGGTTTATATTAAATTTTGGTGAGTTGTGTAAGTTTCTTATATTTTGGATGTTGAGCTTTTTCAGACATGCTGCTGGAATCGGTCTTTTTTAACCCAGTCTACTTTAGATTTCATTGATTGATTCCTTTGCTGTATAGAAACATTTTTATCTTTATATAGTCTCAGCTGTTTTTCCGTGTACATTCTCTGCACATTCTATCTAAAACCATTGCCAACACAAATGGCAAAAAAAATTCTCATTTTCTTCTGGAATTTTTATGCTTTCAGGTTATATCACAATGAGATATAACCACAGACTTGTGGGCTCAATCCTCAAAATGTTGCTAGGTAACACATACTGCAGAGAATATGCAGAAAAGGAAACATTTGGACATCCTTGCCAGGAATATAAATTTAAATATACATTAAAAAATACTATAAGGGGGTTTCTCAAAAAATTAGAACTAGAGATGCCATATGACCCAGACATTGAGAATATGCCTGTATTTTTAGGATTATTCAGAAAAGTAGAATACACAAAAAATGTACATGTGTATACAGAAGGGAGCTTATTATATTCACTCACATAATCATGGGAGTAATAGTCACCAAATGTTTGCCTACAGGATGGCAACACTGGGAAACTGGTAACAGCTCAGTCCAAGAAGCTGGGAGCTTCACAATATGAGGAAACAAATGAAGCAGCTCTGGTCCAAAACAGAGGACTTAAATGATCCCGGTAGTTGAAAAAACAAATAACCTGATCAACGTGGGCTAAAGATCTGAACAGATACTTGTCAGGATAGGATATACAATCAATAAATATATGAAAAAATTCTCATCATCTGTAGGAATCAGAGAAATGCAAATAAAAAATACTCTAAGATATCATCTCACTCCAGTCAGAATGGCAGCAATTATGAAGACAAACAACAATAAGTCTTGGTGAAGATGTGGGGAAAAGGTACACTTATACACTACTGGTGGGACTGCAATTTGGTGCAGCCAACGTAGAATGTAGTATGGAGATTCCTTGTAAATATGGGAATGAAACCTCCATTTGACCCACCTATCCCTCTTCTCAGTCTAAGCATAAAGGTTTAAAAATATCATACTACAGGGACACAGCCAGATTAATGTTTATGGCACCACAATTCACAATAGCTAAACTATGGAGCCATCACAGATGCCCTTTAGTGGATGAATAGATAAAAAAAATTGGCATATATACACAATAAAATTTTACTCAGCAATAAGGGAATAAAATCGTGGCATTTGCATATAAATGGATGGAGTTGGAGAAAATAATAACTGGAGTTAGCCAATGCCCCGCCATCTAAAAACAAAAAAACAAATGCCAAATATTTCCCTGACATAAGGGGGCTGACTTACAGTGGAGTACCCAGGAGGAGCATAGGAGAAATAGATGAATTTTAGATAGGACACAGGGGTGGGAAGAAAAGGGAGGGGGACGGGGATTAGCAAGGATGGTAGAATGTGTCATACATCCAAAATACATGTATGAAGACTTGAATTGGGTGTCAACATACGTTACATATAAAAGATACAATAACTGTGGTATATATGAATTATATATGAATTATATGTGGTATTAAGAATTGTAATGCAAAACAAAAAAAGAATAGCATTAACTTACATTAGGTAGAGGAAAGTGAAAGGAGGGGAAGGCAGGGGATGTGGGAATAAGAAAGAGAATGAAACAGACATGATTGCTTTTGGTACGTATGTGACTGTATGACCCATGTGATTCTACAATATGTATACTCTGAAAAATGGTAAATTATATCCCATCTATGTATGATATATCAAAGTATATAAAGGCATTTTACTATCATGGATAACTAACTAAAACAAATAAAATTTTTATAAAACCCAGGTAGAGCCAATGGTGCAAGTCCCCAAAGGGGACTTCAAGAAGCTTGGAGCATAAGTGAGTGACTGCTTCTCTTGCTTTTTTCATAATCAAACCTATTGAACACTAATATATATGTTCATTACAGGCATTCCCCATGCTTTCTGACTCAGACTTCTGGAAACACACTCACAGACACCTGCAGACTTTCACACCAATGCTCTGGGTATATCAATCCACTCAAATGGACATCTGACATTAACCACTTCAACAGTTGAAGGAAATAAAATCCATCTTTAGGAATGTCTACCCTCCCAAGATAACTGCAGTAATATCCACCACCTAAATTTCCAAAGAGTAACTCAGGAAGAAGAAGTTATGGTATATTACAGATAATAGCGAAAGAGAGATTTATCATTGTGTTTACACAAAAATGTATCAACATACATATATAACCTTTTCAGGTTATTTTTACGATTATTTTAAGACCAGGAATTTTAAGGTGCAGTGGGTGTCACCATGATGCCAGGCTGGCTCCAAGATAGTGATTCTCCTCCCTCAGCCTATCAAGTCCCTAGCATGACAAAAGAATTGTGCCTCCACACCTCCCTTATTACTCAACTTTAATATAAGGATGATGTACATGGCAGTGTTGCCAAAATTTGAAGGCCAGCCTTAGTAGTTTGGTAACTTTCTGTCTTAAAACTGAAAAAGAAAATGATGGTGGATCTCTGTCACTGGTAAGGCAACCCTGGTTCCAGACCTCAGAAACAAAAGAATATTCTCCAATAACACAGAGAAGCTGGAGGACTTTAGGCTAAGTGAGATGATTCAGATGCAGAAATACATTGTATACTCTATGTTCAGAGCCTGGAATAAAATAGAATGGATGTGTAGGGAGAGCCTGGTGGTTATCAGGGAGCATCATCAATAATATTTCATCATATACTGGAAATTACAAAAAATAGCAGAATTCTGTTCTTAGTGCAGAATGGATAATTATGAGAGATGGTGGGTTTTATCATCACATAGCAATTGCACATACTTATCGGATTCATTGTGATGTTTATATATATGCAGATACATGTATTCATAATATCCAAACACCCTCTTCTGCCTTTGATGCCCCCACACACTCCTCAGCCATACTAATCACTACTGTACTTGCAAATGATATTATATTAGTTAACATATGAGATGTGACACTATTGTGTATGTCTTCACTTAGCATGACATCATCCAATTTCATCCATTTTGCTGACCATTAGAAGAGTTTGTATTGATGGCTGAGTAATAAACCATGGTGAATATATAATGTACTTTCTGGTGGATATGTTCAATTGCTTACCTACATCACTGGCGTTTCTCTATATCTGTATTGTTAAACATACTGTTATTCAACTTGAATTTATGTAACAAAAGAAAGCAACAACTACAAAAGAATGAAGAAACTGGGAGTGGGGGCACATACCTGCAATCCCAATGGCTTGGGACGCTGAGGCAGGAAATTCACGAGTTCAAAGACAGACTCAGCAAATTAATAGGGACCTATACAACTCAGTGAGACCCTGTTTCTAAAAAAAATTAAACATGACTGGGGCAGTGGCTTTGTGGTTGAGTGATACTGGGACCTATCCCTAGTATACCCCCCCAAAAAATAAAGAAACTAGAAAACTATGTCCTAACCTGATTTTATCAAGTAAAAAAAAAAAGCCAAGGCATAAGAAAAATCATATTCTTTAAGTTTGTTAATATAAAGTTAATAAGCAATCTCTTTGAATATTTCACAAAGTGCAATATTTTGAGAGGATTCTGTAGGTTATATTACATGAAAAACTGCTCTTGTGCAAAAAATGAAATAAAACCTCAGCCAGGTGTGGTGGTGCATGACTGTAATCCCAGTGTCTCTGGAGGCTGATATGAAGCCAGGCTCAACAACTTAGGAAAGGACTAAGCAATTCAGTGAAACCCTGTCTCTAACTAAGTTACAAAAAAGATCAGGAATGTTGCTGAGAGGTTGAGTGCCCCTGGGCTCAATCCACAGCATTAAAAACAAAAACAAAGAAAAAAAGAAATAAGACATTAAGCTGCTGAACATTTATATTTTCATTGTTCCAAATAGTTTACCCAATACTCCCAAGTTCACTTCATCCATCAATTTATAATTTAAATCTCTAGTTGTTTGTGAGAGAAAGGAGACAGAGATGTTCCTGAACTCTGCCATTTTTTTGCTAGTTTCTGCCATAAGCTAGGCAAAGATGTGCCCATTGAGGTCCGGAGGATACTGTGGCTCAGTACTTTCACTTCATGCAAGGATGCACCTTGAGGAGTGGATGTTGACTTGACTGCTAAAGAGGGGAAGAGGTAAAAGGGAAGTCATATGTGTGAGCGTGTGTATGGGGTGTGATAATGATGACTTCTGACCAAGTCCTACCCATGATCATCTTTTTAAAATGTACTCAGTAAATGGTTTATTTTCTTATATATCTTCTGGGTTCCTACAATTAAATATGAGGGACCCTATTCTCCATACCTAGCTACATTAGCACTGTTTTTCTCAGTCTGATGCCTCACAATTTGAAATACCTAGTCCCCTTCCCTCAGAGCCTTGACCTCATGTCTCTTTCGCTTATATTTTGAATATCTGGGAAATCCTCAAATACTAAGTTGCAAGTGAATCCACAGTTGATGTTCCTCTTCCAAGGATAAGGATAGACATTTTCTCTCATTGTGGCCTCTACCTTCTACTCACAAAATGGGGACATTATTCACGTTTGCAAACCTAGATATTATCCTGAGCCAACCTGTAATATTAAAGTCAAGAATTTAATCCCTCGGTTTGGGGCTCAGGGTTAGAACACTTGCCTAGCACATGTGAGGCACTGGGTTCAATCCTCAGCATCCTATAAAAATAAATATATAAAATAAGTTACTGAGTCCACTACAACTAAAGAAAACAAAAAAGACTAATCCCTACCAGGGTTGTGATGGCACATGCATGTAACCCCAGCTGCCCTGGAAGTCGAGCCTTGAGGATCACAACTTTGAGTCTAGCCTCACTAACTTGGCAAGACCATATCTCAAAGAAAAATAAAAATGAGATGATGATAGAGCTCACTGTTAGACCATACCTAAGTACTGTCCTCAAAATCACAGGGGAAAGTTTTAATTCCTATCTTTTTTCTATGAATTAAGGTCACCACAAAAAAAAAAAGGTGGCTTAGGGATAATGGTATATTTTCTAAAAACAAGCCATGTTAAATATTCAAGTGTTGACATTTCTTGGAAAATTCCGAAGTATTTTGCTTTTGATATTATGGTCATTAGAACTGTCTTTAAGTTTATGTTTGCTACTTATTTTCTTATGCACATAAATAACTGATGATATTAAATTTTATTACTGTTCTGAGCTCATCTGTTGCTTCTAATAGTAATTAGTGAACCCCTACATTAAAAATATCCACTTAAAATCCACTTTAACCTCATATCTCATACTGGAAAACCACAAAAGTTAGACAGCAAAAAACAGAAATAAATTGCAATACCCCTTTGACAAAGGCAAAGATTCTGGTGAGAATCTCAAAAAAACTCTATTCCCTAAAAGTCAGAAACCAAGAGAACAAGACCATAATATCCCCCACACACATGTTTTTATTCTTTTATTGCTGAATTAAATTCCATTGTGTATAAATAATGCATACTTTTTAATCTATTCATCCACTGAAGGGCATTTACGTTGTCTGCACAGGATATCTGCATCAAGTGGTGGTTCCATTCTCAGATTTCCAAGGAATCTTTATAATGCTTTCTATATTGGCTGCACATATTTGTAGTTCCACCAGCAGTGTATGAGTGTGCTTTTTCCTCACATCCTCGCCAACACTAGTTGTTTGTTTTCATAATAGTTGCCATAATAAAATTTTTATTATAGTAAAATTCACACACAAACACACACACACACACACACACACACACCCCACACACACACACTCGGGTTTTGCTGTGGTGTCTCTGGACAAGACCATGTGGAGTAGGAAACTACAAACACAATGTCATCCTACTGGCAGTTAAGAGTAGGAATTGGTCCATGGGCAGAATTCTGGAGTCACCCACAGCATCTCCCATAAACTTCAGGAGCAAAGAGAGAGTGAGGCTTAAAGATGTCAGAGAAGCCTCACTGTTTTCCTCCCCCCTTCTTGATAGTGATTTCTGGGCCAATGAGCTTTGTTCTACTTTGATTACATTTTATGTATTATCTAAATCCTCTCTTGCAAGAACACAAGAGCCAAGAAACACAACAAAACCTCCATATCCCTGGGATCACAACCAGCTACAGTGTCAGATCTTTTATTGCTTTAGTTATTTACTCACTTCATTTGATCTATTTATTAATAGAGTCGGGCACTAGCAACCGCTCTAGGTCCTGTTGGAAGGTAACAGTCACACACCTACACACAGCATCCTAAGGGGAGACTGTTGAAACAGGAACTCTTACCCTTTATTGTTCATGAAGACTCACCCAATATCAGAACTTTGAATATTATATTTTGAGGCAGAGTCTTGCTAACAGGCCAACTGTGGCCTCATACTTTACATTCTCCTGCAGCAGCCTCCTAAATGCCCAGCCTTACAGACATGTGCTACCAAACCTTGTTATTTGCTTATTAAACAAATGCATGGCTGCTAGTTACCTCCCTCCAGTGATGTGTGTGATATCACACCCCAAACAATAAAAACTCCACACAATTCCAAAGCTAAAGTCTGACTCTGGCTGTGAGAGGTTGTGTAATGGGAAGGGATTCCAGGGAGAGAGAGAGATATCAGCTCAGAAAAAGTAGGTTCTTTGGTTTTCATGGCAGAAAAGAACTTGATTTTTCAGGCGCATGGATACACCTATTTAGAAAAGCAGATCCACATTCAGGAAAGAACGTGAGGAGCCGGGGATTCAGTGAGGTCGGTAGTGTTTTTGCCCTGCATGCACAAGGTCCCAGGTTTAATACCCAGCACCACAAGAAAAAAGAATGGAGAAAATGTGAAAAAGCCCTAAAGAGAGAGACTGTAAATACGTGGTCTGAGGTGTTGCTATTTGGAGAGGGACATTTAAGTGGAGCTGGACTAAGGATGGGGCCAGACCAGACTTCTGCAATTTCTCACCCATTTTTCTAACCTTGCTCACATCATGCTAGTATTTGGGGGTACAGGAAGCTGGTGTAGGAGAAATGCTGCATTGCAGGGTGTTGCATTTTTATAAATCTGATCTTTATTTTTAAAAATAGTTTTTAGTTGGACAGGATACCTTTATTTTATATATTTCTATTTAATGTAGTGCTGAGTATCAAACCCAGTGCCTCACAGGTGCTAGGCAAGTGCTCTGTCACTGAGCCCCAACCCCAGTCCCTTGTTTTTAATTTCAAATATTTTGTGGGCATTCCTGCATTCTGGTGATTTACGAATCTTTTCCTTTGAGGTTCAGAGTAACTTTCTTTTTGGTATCTCGACATTTCTGCCCCAACCAGACGTGTTCCACAGTTCTATATGGACCTCAAGTATTGGTAGAAAAATGATTAAATGGCCATTTAGTTATCAAAGCAAATAGGGCAGTGTTTTCAGGATAGAAGTTTTAAGAAAATGCTCATTATTAGATTTCTATTTTTACTTATGTATTTAGCCATGGACTCATATGGATTTGCAGTGATACACAAACCAGCAGATTTCAGAAAATTTTCATGTTGACAACTCTTTTTAAATGGTTTCATTCGGATTGAGGCACATTTGACTGAGGGTAAACATTAAGATGCTCTTAAAGTGCTTATGAATTTTCCTGGCTAGAATATTGCAGAGAGTTTTGCTTGTGTTCTCCCCACTTTGTTTATCCCGTTGGTGTTGAAAAACCTCCCAGATGCAAGGAATGCACCCCAGAGGCAAGCTCCTGCAGCTGGCCACCCACAGACCCTCACACCCACTGATCCAATTCTCCATCCCCCATTAATTGGGTGTCAGGTGCTGTTGGATTGTTACGTATTGGGTAAAACCCAGTGTTTTGTCCCCAAGGAGCCCAAGGTCTAGCTTGTTGGTTATTGGAAACACTGGGTTAATTATTCACTTTTCCTTACCTCTCAATACAAATCTGAGCTCCATCCAGGGACCTAAATTTAGTGGAACTGGCAGTTTAGTGAAATTTCACATTTTTGTGAAGAAAAGTAACAGCAACAATCATTAGTCATTTCCCTCATGGGGTAAGGAAGGGTTCTGGCCTCAGGGTGTCCTCAGCTCTTTCCCTCTTCTCAGCCACATAATCTTCTCCTCATCCGGGACAAGACAACCATGTACTGCTCATCCCTGGAATCCTGGGCATGTGCCTTGACCTTCTCAGTCTTCCTTCAAGAGAAATGTTCCCATTTCACAAATGCAGCAAAACTGGTCCCCCAAATACCTGGGCTGCTGTTACTGACAAGTAAAAGTAAAAAATACTGAAAATGAGGGCTAGGGCTGGGGCTCAGCTATAGAGTGCTCACCTAGCATGTACAGGCACTGGGTTCCATCCTCAGCACCACAGAAAAATAAACGGATAGAATAAATGTATTGTGTCCGACTCCAATACAAAAGATTATTTACAAATACTGAAAAGGCATCATATTCTAGCAATTAGGGAAATGAAAATTAAAACTACACTGAGCTTCTCTTTCACTCCAGTTAGAATGGCAATTATCAAGAATACAGTAACAAAAAATTGGTGAGGATGTGGGGGACAGGGAATGCTCACACCTTGTTGGAGAAACTGCACATTGGGGCAAACCCTCTAAAATGCAGGATGGGGATTCCTCAAGAAACTAGCACTGGAACCACCCTCTGACTCAGTTATACCTCTCCACAGAATATGTCCAGAGGATTTAAAATCAGCATACTACAGGAACACAGCCACATTAATGTTCATGATAGCACAACTCACACTAGCTAAGCTATGGAGCCAGCCTAAATGCCCACCAACAGATGAATAGATAAAGAAATTGTGGTGTATACACAGTGGAATATTACTCAGCTTTAAAAAAGGATGACTTCACAACACTGGCCAGTAAATGAATGGATCTGGAGATTATCATGCAAAAGTAAAATAAGGCAATCCCCCAGAATCAAAGGGCATATGTTTACCCTGATATGTGTTATCCACCTCACAAGAAATGAGGTTCAAGAACAGAAGTTCACTAGATGTGAGAAAAGGGGAGCAAAGGAAAAGAGGAGACATAAGAAAAGAAAAGAGGGTAGCATGAAGTGACCATAATGTTTCTATTTAATTGTATGAAAATACCTAAGTGAATCCACCCATCATGCCACCCACACGAATGGGGTCCTAAGGAGAATAAGGTATATTTTTATGTTTGGATAAGTTTACCACAACAAACTCTATGGTCATGTATATCTAAGATGTACCAATAAAACAGAAGAAGATAAACAGTACTGAAAAGGACCATGGGACCAAATTGAGAGCATCATAGCCAGATGAGGAAATGTCTTTAGGTACATTCCAGAATTTTCTAAACCGCTCCCCCATTGGATGCTGTCATAGGTGTTGGAGCCTGTGGGAAGGTGGAGGTTCATAGCACTGCAGGGAGAAGAGAGGACCACCCCCCCTTTATCTGCAGGTGTCCCAGGGGGCAGGTAACCTCGAGGCCTCCATTATTAATTAAGGAGAGAGGAGCAGGTTGCATTGAGTCTATAGAGTTATTTTCCAAATTAGGAAAATCTGGAGTTGTCTTTCCTGGACTCCCAGTCAAACGCAAATTGTTTTTCATTAAGAGAGAGACCCTTGCGCCCCTCTTAAGGAGAAGTCTTCTCTGTATTATGTGACTTTTTGCACCACTGAATTGGGGAGACAAGACCAGAGCTCTCTTTGGAAACTAAGTGCAGCACATATAAGTGCAGCATATTCAGCTGATACTAAGGATGCACACCTGGGCAGGGTGTCTCTGGTTTTTGGAGGAGGAAAGATCCCACTGCCTGGGAACCAGGGAGAGCACCCAGGATGGCCTTGATCTGTGCAAGGCTGTTATCCTGTGGCCACCGCAGGTATTTCCTCTCAAAAAAAAAGAAAAAAAAGTGGCACACGCCTGTCATTGAAAGGGCTGGGGAGGCTGAGGCAGGAGGATGGGGAATTCAAAGGCAGCCTCAGCAAAAGCAAGGTGCTAAGCAACTCAGTGAGACCCTCTCTCTAAACAATATTCAAATTAGGGCTGGGGACGGGGCTCAGAGGTCAAGTCCTTTGAATTCAACGCCCAGTGTCCAGAGTGCGTGAGCCCGGGTGCAGCTGGGGTTTACCCAGGTCTGCGCTCTCAGGGTCTCTTCTGTGCTGATCTCCTTACTCTGCCTCCAGCCTTAACTTGGGCTCCAGATAGATTCAACTCAGCTGGAGGAACATCAGCGCTCATGCTGCCAACCTGGTCGGAGCCTCCTCCAGGGCGCCTGCCATGCCCAGTTGAGAGCCTCCACCACTGGGCAGTTCCCAAGTGGCGAAAGGCCAGTTCTGCTTGGAGAATTTTGCACAGATGAACAGAGGACAAGTCAGCACCCGAAGACGCTCTGGGTGGTCTTATTATAGGAGGAGGCCCAGGTGGTGAAACTTTCAAGAAATGACTTCAATTTCCTAACATCAAAACCAAACAGAACTTAGAATTCTTGTCACCCTGACCCTAACCCAATGCCCAGACCTCAAAAGGAAAAGAAAAACGTTGCACCCAAACCCTGCCATTCTTGTTTCCTCTTTGCCTGGAGCAGATATCACCCCCCTGTCACTCAAAAAGAAGGCTCTCTGGGCTCAGGCTGTGGAGAGCGGAGACTGACTGATTCCCTGTCCAATCAGAAGCCCCCATGCTGAGCGCTGTCCAATCCTGAGCATAGCCAGCAGCAGGAGGCTGGCCTCCGCGCTTGGAATGGGATTTATTTCTCCCCTGTCCGTGGTTCCACTCAGATTCCTGCAGTTGGACTCCAGGCTTCGCTTGTGCCCAGGATCCCGGGTGGCCCTGCCATGCAGGATCCGATACTCCCCAGGGAAGGCTTGGGGGTTGGGCACCAGGGGACGGTGAGTGTGCAGTGGCACCTCGTGCCTGGACAGGGAGGCTCAGGAAGGAATCCGGTCAGGAAGTCCCTCTGGTGGGACCAGCTGTGTGGGGAACAGGATTTGGCTGACACTGACTCCAGGGGCTCTCTGGAACCACAGGCCTGAGCCCATTGGGGACAGTGCCTCTCTGTCCCCCTGGCCAGCCAGGTGGAGAGCATGACAGTGGCGGAGACTCCTGGCAGCCTCCCCATCCCCTGGGGCAGCCTCAGCCCCTGCTCAAGTCCTATCTCTCTGGCAGGTGAGGGAGGCAGCCTGGCATCTTCCCGGGCTGCGGTGATTGACAGGTGGGACCACTAGAAGAATCCAATCTCCAAGCCAGGCAATGGCGCACACCTGTCATTCCCAGAGGCTGGGGGTGGGGGCTGATGCAGGAGGATTGAGAGGTCAAGGCCAGCCTCCACAAGTGGGTGAGGCACTTAGAGACTCAGGGAGACCCTGCCTCAAAATCAAATGCAAAATAGGGCTGGGGATGGGGCTCTTTGGTGGAGTGCCCCTGAGTTCAATGCGCAGCACCCCCCTCCCCCCAAAAAATCAAATTTCCAAACACCATTTTCCTGCAGGAGAGAAGCTGCGGTGAACAGGGACCTTGCCTATTCCTAAGCTACTTTTGTGGAGTTTATTTATTATTATTATTATTATTATTTTTGGTGGTTGTTATATTTTGGTAGTTAACAGAAGGTTGCTTTACCACTGAGCTCTCTCCCTGGTAGTTTTTAGTTTTAATTCTGCCCGCTGGTCTAGTTTAGTTCTGAGATTGGCCTGGTTAGGGTTTGATTTATAATGACTATTCCGTTGCAATTAAGTGTATGATTTTTACAGCCACGTGGTTTCCTGGGTGGACTCTGTTGACGTCGTGATTCCTTGATGACAATTGTAACAGTACAGCTTCACAATGCAGGGGGTCTTTGGTTTTAGGAGGAGGCAGGATCCCATTGCCTGGGATCCAGGGGACTGTCAGGAACCAGGGTGTCCTTGATCTGTGCAAGGCTGTTATCCTGTGGCCACCGCAGCCTCAGCAAAAGCAAGGTGTTAAGCAACTCAGTGAGACCCAGTCTCTAAATAAAATTCAAACTAGGGCTGGGGAAGAGGCTCAGAGGTCGAGGCCTCTGAATTCAACCCCCAGTGCGCCAGAGAGCGAGGGAGCCCTGGTGCAGCTGCAGTTTACTCAGTTCTGCACTCTCGGGGTCTCTTCTGTGCTGATCTCCTTACTCTGCCTCCAGCCTCAATGTGGGCTCCAATAGATTCAACTCAGCTGGAGGAACATCAGCTCTCAGGCTGCCAACTGGGTGGTAAACTCCTCCAGGGCAGTTCCTATGGGGCGAAAGGCCAGTTCTACTTGGAGAATTTTCCACAGATAAACAGAGGAAAGTCAGCCTTTCCAAGATGCTTTGGGTGGTCTTATTATAGGAGGAGGTCCAGGTGATGAAACTTTCAAGAATTGACTTCAATTTCCTAACATCAAACCCAACAGAACTTAGAATTCTGGTCACCCTGACCGTAATCCAATGCTGAGATCTCAAAAGGAAAAGAAAAACGAAAAAAAGTTGCACCCAAACCCTGCCATTCTTGTTTCCTCTGCCTGGAGCGGATTTCACCCCCCTGTCACTCAAAAAGAAAGCTCCCTGGGCTCAGACTGGGGAGATTGGAGACTGACTGATTCCCTGTCCAATCAAAAGTTCTCATGCTGAGCGCTTTCCAATCCTGAGCGCAGCCAGCAGAAGGGGGCGGGCCTCCGAGCTCGGAATGGGATTTATTTCTCCGCGGTCCCCGGTTCCACTCAGATTCCTGCAGTTGGACTCCAGTCTTCACTTGTGCCCTGCATCCCGGGTGGCTCTGCCATGCAGAGGCCCATCTCCTCAGGGCAGGCTTGGCTCCTGGGCACCAGGAGATGGTGAGTGTTCAGTGGCACCTGGTGCCTGGACAGGGAGGCTCAGGAGGGAGGCGGGGCAGGGAGTCCATCTGGCGGGACCAGCTGTGTGGGGAACCGGAGTTGGCCGACCCTGATTCCGGGGGCTCTCTGCAACCACAGGCCTGAGCCCTTTGGGGAGAGTGCCCCTCTATCCCCCTGGCCAGCCGGGTGGAGAGCGTGACAGTGGCGGAGACTCCTGGCAGCCTCCCCATCCCCTGGGGCAGCCTCAGCCCCTGCTCAAGTCCTATCTCTCTGGCAGGTGAGGGAAGCAGCCTGGCATCTTCCCGGGCTGTGGTGATTGACAGGTGGCAGCACTAGAAGAATCTAATTCCAAGCCAGGCAATGGCGCACACCTGTCATTCCCAGCGGCTGGAGGTGGGGGCTGATGCAGGAGGACTGCGAGGTCAAGGCCAGCCTCCACAAGTAGATGAGGCACTTAGAGACTCAGGGAGACCCTGCCTGGAAATCAAATGCAAAATAGGGCTGGGGATGGGGCTCAGTGGTCTAGTGCCCCTGAGTTCAATGCCCAGCACCCCCCACTTCCCCCCAAAAAATCAAATTTCCAAACACCATTTTCCTGCAGGAGGGAAGTTGCGGTGAACAGAGACCTTGCCTATTCCTAAGCTAGTTTTGTGGAGTTTATTTATTATTTATTTATTTGGTGGTTGTTGTGTTTCGGTAGTTAACAGAAGGGTGCTTTACCACTGAGCTCTCTCCCTGGTAGTTTTTAGTTTTTATTCTGCCCGCTGGTCTTGCTAAGTTGCTGAGATTGGCCTGGTTAGGGTTTGATTTATAATGACTTTTCCGTTGCAATTAAGTGTATGATTTTTACAACCACGTGGTTTCCTGGGTGGACTCTGTTGATGTGGTGATTCCTTGATGACAATTGTAACAGAAAAGCTTCACAATGCACGTGTTAGGTAATAACTTCTTCTTATTATTATTTTCTCTCTTATAATTTTTCTCTTATAATTCAAAAGTTTCTTGGTTAAGTTTACATATATTTAATTTTGTGGATGAATTTTAGGATTGAGTGCTTCCATTAAGAGTAAAGCATGCTGGATTGTTTATTAGTGCATCAGAGTTATACATAATACCACCTGCATATGGCACGCGTGTAAAACTTACCCATGGTATTTTACACTATTTTTAATCTGAATATCCCATGACTAGTAATGTATTATCCTGGTCCTATGAACTGATTTCAGCAAGCCCCTGTGGACTGCATTTCCTAGGGGTTTCATGCTCTCTGCGATATTTTTCTGGTCTTGGTTTGGCTCTGCCTGACACAGGGATCCCACACCTGGCACATCTGAGGTCTCCTGAGCATCTGGTACATATCAGCAACCTGTGGACCTATGAGCAGGTGCATTTAGGGGAAGTAGTTTCTCAGGGGAGCAGGTGACTGCCCTGAGTCTAGGAGGAGTCTCCTTATCCAGAAGCCACTTCAGAAGTTCCCTGTCCTGACTCCTGTGGATCCTTGAACAGCGATGGGCATGCAGCCATTTATTAAAACACTGGTTCAAGTTCCTTTGGAAATGCATCCAGAGTGGTTGTTAGCTTTTAAAGAACTCCATTCTATTTTTTAAAATGGCTGCACTAAACTGATATTCTAGCCCCATGTGAGCAGGTCTCTTTCTCTATACCCACGTCGTTGGAGGACTAGTTCCTTCGCCTATTTGATAGGAGCCTTTACCACAGCTAGAGTCGGGCTGCAGAAGGTCTCCCACTTCGCTGGTGATTGAATTCCTGATGCAATTTGTAAGAAGCCAGGCTGCCTGTGCTAAATGCAGGAAGGTGGTGTGAGCCTATTCTAGAAAGAAACAGGGTTTTGACCCCTTTTGCTGCACTCCTGGTGTGGATTGTAGCACAGGGAAATACTCAGACATCAATGTGACGCCCCTCCTTTGTGATCCAGGGAGATATGCACATGCACAGTTGCCATTGCTCCCAAAGCTTGGTGGGTGAGAATGGAGTCCATGAGATGGGGAAAAATGTTGGGACCCTGAGTGCCTGGACATACTCCTTCCAGAAATAACAGGTTAGACCTGGAGTTATTACTGAGGTAGGGGGGGAGGGCTCAGGCAGGGCTGCTGGGTGGACTGCATTTGTCCTGTCTACTCTTAGGGACTGGCTAGAGAGGAGCTCAACTGTTAGCAACCACAGTTTGCAGATCATGCTGGAAAATACCTTGTAGGGATAAACTGGGACCCTTGATATCTCACTCCCCTTCTGCCCTGGTCCCATGGATAAAGCTCATGACCCTCCACAGCCATAGAAATGCACTCCTTTTTCTCTTGTCCTGATACTTGTATATATCTAGCTCTTTCTTCTATGAGAACCATACAAATTGATTTTCCAGCTACAAGTCATTTAGTGTTCAATGTGCTCCATTGTGACCCCAATTCTGTCTGCCTCTACTCTGGGTGCCACTGGATGGGGGTATTCTGTCCCAATTATGTGGCACATTGCTCAAGGCAGGACTAATGCCCACATATCCCCCAAGTTTGCTTGCCATTTGAATGGTAGAGATTTTCTGAGTGGTCCAATGCATAGGTCTCTCCGTCCATTATAACTTTATTTAAGAGGGACTCAAAACATAAGTAGGTGTTTATTTGCTGTACCCATGTGTGATGAGAATCCAGGAGCCTCCTATTCTGGTATAATTTTGAAATATAATCCTACTCAATATGTGCTTCTTTGGGATGCTGGAGTGTAATCCAGTACCACACACATTCTGCACCCAAGCCCTACCAGTGCTCTGCACCTCCAGTTCCCACACCTCCCTTCACGTTGGGTTGTCCTGTTCATTCACTTCAAATCCTCTGCTAGAGATGGTGGCATTTATCTAGGCCTTTTCAATGCACTTCATAATAAAAATGACATTTACATACATATGGAGTCATCTATGAAATTTCTGCTTTGTGATTTTTTTGGTCCTCAAATTACTGCAATATGATAATTTTATAATATGCATTAGTGCCTGGTAATGATAGCTCCTGCTTTTGCTCTTACAGTTCAGAATTCCTGGCTAATTTCATATCAATTCAACCTTCCTGGAGAATTTTTAAACTGTTTGCTTTGGTCCCGTCTTCAATGAAAAGTAACCATGGTGAAATTTTGATGGGTGTTGTCATAGATGAACCTGAGGGACGCGGCCATCTTTATAATGAGGAGTCCTATCATCTATACCCAGCATGTGTAATTCAGTCTGTTATGTGATGATCTGTATTTGTATTTTCTCAAATTTTGCAGATGTACTATTTAAGTATGCTTATATGTGAAATGTGACATTTAAGTGACAGCTATATAAAACTGACACAGTGTTTCATAGTATTTGTCAAACTGTATGCAATATGGCAAACAAAATGTGGCTGATTGCCAGAAATGGTTATTTTCCATAGTTTATTATTTATTTATTACCAAATAGACATCCTCTGTCACCAGGCCCTGGGTCTCAGCTCTGGAAGAGCATGCTGTGTCCCCATATGGACAGGTGCTGTAGGGTCTACATCTGTTTCTGTGGACCTTCATGATAACCCCACATGTTCTTCAACACTGTCTCAATTTTTGTTCAATGTGACTTTATGGTGCAGTCCCTCCTTTCTTAAGACGTTGATTGCTTTGTGATGAAGGGACATTTAGATACCTGCCATTTGAAGGGGCTGTTCACGGCTCTTGCCTGCGTTTCTCTTGTAGTCTCTGTTCTCCTTTCTTAGTAGAGTTTGGTTAAAGGTGAAGCAATTGGTTTCTTTCATTTGTCACTTCACCTTGTTCTCTTTAATGGAGTCATTTGAGGAATAGAATTTTTGTTTTCATATATACACTGTATAAATTTAAAAATATTTTTTCGGTAACTTTGAAAAGGACTTTTTTTCATTCTTTTTTTCCTTTTGTGAAACTGGGGATTGGAACCAGGGTGCCCTATTACTGAACACTATCCTCAGTTTTTTTAAATTTTTTATTTAAAAAATTTATTTTTTCTTAATTTCTTAAAATTACTACTGCCTATCTATTTTTAAATTTAGGCAGGGTTTCACTCAGTTGCTAGGGTAAGCTTCACAAATGTCATCCCCCTGCCTCAGCCTCTAAACCAGTGGATATATCAGGTATGTAGCACCAAATGCATCCTATCTCAGTTTCTTTCTTCCTATCTTCCTTTCTTTCTTTCTTTCTTTCTTTCTTTTTTCTAGATGTTTTTTAGATCATGATTTTTTATGGTTTTTATTATTTTTTAAATACATGACAACGGTGGAATGCATTACAATCCTTATTTCACATAGAGCACAATTTTTCATAGTTCAAATTTTCATGAACTTTGAATAAAGATGTCCATCAAATTCCATCATCCTTGCTAATCCCCTGTGCCTTCCCTTTCCCTTCCACCCCTCTTTCCTATTTAGAATTCATCTATTTCTCCAATGCTCCCCCTCCTTAACCCACTATGATTCATCCTCCTTATATCAGAGAAAACGTTTGGCATTTTTTGTGGTGGGATTGGCTGACTTCACTTAGCATTATCTTCTCAAACTCCATCCATTTACATGCAAGTGCCATGATTTTGTTCTTTTTTAATGATGAGTAATATTGCATTGTGTATATAAGCCACATTTTATTTATCCAGTCATTCACTGAAGGGCATCTAGATTGACTCCATAGTTTAGCTGTTGTGAATTGTGCTGCTATAAACATTGACCTGGCTGTGTCCCTGTAGTGTGCTCTTTTTGTTTCTTGGTATAGTCCGAGAAGAGAAATAGTTGGTTTCTCAAATGGTGGTTTCATTCCCAGATTTCCAAGGAATCTCCATACTGATTTCCAAATTGGCTGCACCAAATTGCAGTCCCACCAGCAGTGTATGAGTGTACCTTTCCCCCACATCCTCACCAACACTTATTGTTGTTTGTCTTCATAATATCTGCCCTTCTGACTGGAGTGAGATGGTATCTTAGAGTGGATTTAATTTGAATTTCTCTGATTGCTAGAGATGATGAACATTTTTTTTATATAATTGTTGATTGATTGTATATCCTCTTCTCAGAAGTGTTTTTTCAGCTTCTTGGCCCATTTATTGATTGGATTATTTTTAGGTGTTAAGACGTTTGAGTTCTTTATATACCCTAGATATTAGTGCTCTATCTGATGTATGAGGGGTAAAAATTGCTCGCAGAAAGTAGGCTCTTTATTCTATTGGGGTTTTTTTGATAAAAATCTTTAGTTTCAATCCATCACATGTGTTGATTCTTGGTTTTAATTCCTGTGCTATAGGAGTGTTATTAAGGAAGCTTTAGCCTAATCCCACATGATGGAGATAAGGCCTACTTTATCTTCTATTTGGAGACTCTCTGGTTTAATTCCTAGATCCTTGATCCATGTTGAGATAACTTTCATGCATGGTGAGAGAGAGGGATTCATTTTTATTTTGCTGCATATGGATTTCCAGTTTTCCCAGAACCATTTGTTGAAGATGATCTCTTTTTTCCAGTGCATATTTTTAGCACCTTTGTCTAATATAAGATAATTGTGGTTTAGTGGGTTGGTCTGTGTGTCCTCTATTCTGGGTTATTGGTCTACCAGCCTGTTTTGATGCCAGAACCATGCTGTTTTTGTTACTGTGGCTCTGTAGTATAGTTTAATTTCTGGTATAGCAATGCCACCAGCCTCCCTTTTCCTGCTAAGGATTGCTGTAACTATTCTGGGTCTCTTATTTTTCCAGATAAATTTCATGATTGCTTTTTTATTTCTATGAGGAATGCCATTGGGATTTTGATCAGAATTGCATTAAATCTATAGAGTGCTTTTGGTAGTAGGGCCATTTTGATAATATTGATTCTGCCTATTCAAGATCAAGTTAAATCTTTCCATCTTCTAAGATCTTTGATTTCTCTTTAGTGTTTCATAGTTTTCATAGTATAGATCTTTCACCTCTTGTTGATTCCCAAGTATCATTTTTATTGAGGATATTGTGAATGGGGTAGTTTTTCTCATTTCTTTCTCAGAGGATTTGTCACTGATATAGAGAAATGCCTTTGAATTATGGGTGTTGATTTCATATCCTGCTCCTTTGCTGAATTCTAGTTCTAGAAGTTTTCTAGTGGAGTTTTTTGAGTCTTCTAGGTACAGAATCATATCATCAGCAAATAGTGCTAGGTTAGGTTCATCTTTTCCTATACTTATTCTTTAATTTATTTCATCTGTCTAATTGCTCTGGCCAGTGTTTCAAGAACTATGTTGAATAGAAGGGGTGAGAGAGGGCATCCCTGACTTGTTTCTGATGTTAGAGGAAATGCCTTCAGTTTTTCTCCATTTAGAATGATGTTGGCCTTAGGCGTGGCATAGATAGCCTTTAAAATGTTGAGGGAAGTTCCTGTTATCCCTAGTTTTTCTAGTGTTTTGAACATGAAGGGCTGCTGTATTTTGTCAAATGCTTTTTTTTGCATTTGTTGAGATGATCATAAGGTTCTTATCTTTAAATCTGCTGATGTTATGAATTACATTTATTCATTTCTGTATGTTGAACAACCTTGCATCCCTGTGATGAATTGCACTTCATCATGATGAACCATCTTTTTTGATATGTTTTTGTATTTGATTTGCCAGAATTTTATTCAGAATTTTTGCTTCTGCTTTTTAGAGGTATTGGTCTGAAGTATGCTTTCTTTCTGTGTTTGTCTGATTTTAGAATGAAGGAGATATTGGCCTTATAGAGTGAGTTTGGAAGTGCTCCCTCTTTTTATATTTCATAGAATAATTTGAGGAGTGTTGGTGTTAGTTCTTCTTTGAAGGTCTTGTATAGAAACTGGGTTTTTTTTTTGTAGGCTTTTGATGGTATATTCTATTTCATTGCTTGAAAATGATCTGTTTAACTTACTCAGTTTGGGTAAGTCACATGATTCTAGACATTTGATGACATTAATATATTCTTTTTTTTGCAGTACAAATTTTCAAAATAATTTCTAATTATCTTCTGTATTTCTCTAATGTTCATGGTGATATTTCCTTTTTCATCATGTATTTTCATAATTAGAGTATTTCTCTCCTTCTCTACAGTAGCGTGGATAAGGTTTTATAAAATGTATTTGTTTTTCAAAGAGCCAACTTTGTATTTTGAAAATTTTTAAAAAAATTAAAAATATATGGCAGCGGAATATATTACAATTCTTATTACACATATACAGCACAATTTTTCATATCTCAGTTTATAAAGTAAGTTGACATTAATTCATGGTGTACATACGTGTACTTTGGATAATGATGTCTATTATATTCCACCATCCTGACTAATCCCTTTCCCCTCCCATTTCTCCCACCACTCTGCCCAAAAGAGAATTCATCTATTCCTCCCATGCTCCTCCTCCCTACCCCACTATGAGTCAGCCTCCTTATATCAGAGAAAACATTCAGCATTTGTTATTTTGGGTTTGGCTAACTTACCATTATCTTCCCCAATGCCATCCATTTACCTGCAAATGCAATGATTTTATTTTCTTTTATTGCTGAGTAATATTCCATTGTGTACAAATGCCACGTTTTCTTTATCCATTCATCCACTGAAGGGCATCTATGTTGGCTCCACTGTTTAAGTCTTGTGAATTGTGCTGCTAAAAACATTGTGAATGTGTCCCTGTAGTATGCTGTTTTGAAGTTCCTTAGGTATAGACCAGGGAGTGGGATAGCTGGGTCAAATGGTGGTACCATTACCAGTCACTTTGTCTATTTTTATTTGCTTCTTTTGTTCCAATTTCATTGATCTCAGATCTGATTTTAATTATTTTCTGTCCTTTACTGCTTTGGGTGTTGATTAATTGTTTTCCCAAGGGCTTTGAGATGTAATTTTACGTCATTTATTTGACTTTTCCTTTTTTTAAGGAATGAACTCCATGCAATGACCTTTTCTCTTAGTAATGCCTTCATAGTGTCCCAGATATTTTGATATGTTGTATCTGTGTCCTCATTCACCTCTTAGAATTTTTAAATCTCCTCTTTGATGTTTTCTGCAACCCATAGTTTTTTCACTAGCATATTATTTAGTCTCCAGGTATAGGAGTAGCTTCTATTTTTGTCATTGATTTCTAATTTCGTTCCATTATGATCTGATAGAATGCAGGGTAGTATCCTTAGTTTTTTGTATTTGCTTAGAGTTCCTTTTTGGCATGACATATGGTCTATTTTAGAGAAGGATCCATTTGCTGCTGAGAAGAAAGTGTCTTCGCCTGTTGAAGGTTGAATTAGTCTATGTATGTCAGTTAAATCTAAGTTGTTGATTGTATTATTGAGTTCTATAGTTTCTGTCTGGATATTGTTTGGAAGATCAATCCAGTGGTAAAAGAGGTGTGTTAAAGTCACCCAGAATTATTGTCTTGTGGTCTACTTGGCCCATAAACTGGAGAGGAGTCTTTTGAACATAGATGCTCCATTATTTTGGGGGTGTGTATATTTATAATTGTTCTGTCTTTTTAGTGTATGGTTCCTTTAAGCCGTATGTAGTGTCCTTCTTTATCCCTTTTGATTAACTTTCACTTGAAGTCCACATTATTTGATATAAGAATGAAAACCCCTGCTTGCCGCCACAGTCCATGTGAGTGGCATGTGTTTTAATATTTATTTTTTGTATATGGACACAATACCTTTATTATTTAGTTTTATGTAATGCTGAGGATCGAATACAGGGCCTCACATGTGCTAGGTGAGTGCTCTACCACTGAGCCCCAGTCCCAGCCCCAGCCTGAATGATATATTTTTTTCCAAATGTCACCTTCAGTGTGTGGGTGTCTTTTCCTGTGATATGAGTGTCTTGGAGCAAGCATATTGTTTGTCTTTTTTAAATCCAATCTGCCTGTCTTTTGATTGCTGAGTTGAAACTAAACTTTCAGGGTTATTATTGAGACAAGATTTGTTTTCCCAGTTATTTTTGTTTATTTTTGGAATTTAACTACGTCAGTTTCTCTTTGACAGGTTTTTCCTTTAGAGTGATACTACCCTTTCCTGATTTTTTATTGTTGTTCATTTCCTCCTCATGGAATATTTTGCCAAGGATGTTCTGTAGTGCAGGTTTCTCATTGTAAATTCTTTTAATTTTGTATTGATGGAAGGTTTTTATTTTGCCATAAAATAACATCTGAATCCAAATGTAATTGCTAATCAAAATTCAATTTTGCTGGGTATGCTTCTTGTTTGGCATCCATTTCTTTAAGAGCTTGGTTTATATTGTTGCAAGATCTTGTGGATTTCAGGGTCTCAGTTCAGAAATCAGAGATCCTGATTGGTTTTCCCCATATGTAATTTGATTCCTTTTTCTTGTGGCTTTTGAAATGCTCTGCTCCTCCTCCATGCTAGGTGTTTTCATTATGATGTGCGTTGGTGTAGACCTGTAGTGATCTTGTTCATTTGGTGTCCTATATGATCCTTGTATTTGATTTCCCAATTCACTCTACATGTTTTGAAATTTTTCTGGTATTATTTCATTAAATAGATTGTCCATTAGTGTAGCTTAGACCTCTATGCCTTCATCTATCCCAATAGTTGTTAAATTTGGTCTTTTCATATTATCTCACAATTCTTGAAACTTCTGCTCATGGTTTCTTACCATCTTCACTGGGGTCAACTTTATTTTTTCAAGATTATATATTTTGCCTTCAATGTCAAAGGTTCTGGTCTTCCAAGTGGTCTATTCTGTTGGAGATGCTTTCTATTGAGTTCTTAATTTGGTTTACTGTTTCCTTTATTTCAAGGATCTCTGTGGTTTTTTTTTTCAAAATATCTATCTCCTTATTGAAGTAATCTTTTGCTTTCTGTATTTGCTTATGTAGCTCTTTATCAAAATAATCCTATGCTGCCTGTATTTGCTCTCATATCATCCTTTAATTCACAGAAAATTATGTACCTTCTTTCATTTATCCTGCTATTCTAACAATGGATTCTAATAATGTAGCATCTTTGTTTGGGGCACATTCTTTCTTGGTTTCTCATGTTGTACATACATCTTCCCTTCCAACTCTGTGTTTTTAAGATATATAGCCATGTAGGTTTATAATGTTCCGAATGGGTTTCAATACCTTTCTTTTTAAAAATTTTATTTATTTTTTTAAATACATGACAACAGTGGAATGCATTACAATTCTTATTACACACATACAGCACATTTTTTCATATCTCTGTATAAAAAGTATATTCATGATAATTTTTGCCATTGTATATGGACTCATTTCTTTCTGCAATACAACTCTAAATACACATATATGTCATATTTATCATATCTCTGGTAGTATATAAGGTATGTTGGCACCAATTTGTGTCTTCATATATGTACTTTGGATAATGGTGTCATCACATTCCACAATCACTGCTAGTCCCCTGCCTAATCCCCTCCTCTCCAACCCCTCTACCCTATGTAGAATTCATCTATTCCTCCCATGTTCCCCTCTCTACCCCACAATAGTAAGCCTCCTTATATCTGAAAAACCATTCAACATTTATATTTTGGTTTTGCCTAACTTCACTTCTCCAATACCATCCATTTACATGCAATTGCCATGATTTTATTATTTCTGAGTAAAATTGCATTGTGTATATATGCCCCATATTTTTATCCATTCATCCACTAAAGGGCATCTGGGTTGGCTCCACAGTTTGCTATTCTGCATTGTACTGCCATAAACATTGACATGGATGTGACCCCGTAGTATGCTGTTTTCAAGTCCTTTAAAAATAGTCCGAGAAGTGGAATAGTTGGGTCAGCTGGTGTTTTCATTCCCAGATTTTCAAGGAATCTCTATACAGTTTTCCATGTTGTTTGCACCAATTTGCAGTCCCACCAGCAGTGTATGAGTGTGCCTTTTCACCCATATTCTTGCCAACACTTGTTGTTTGTCTTTATGATAGCTGCCATTTTGACTGGAGTGAGATGATATCTTAGATTGGTTTTGATTTGCATTTCTCTAATTGCAAGAGATAATGAACTTTTTAGAAAATATTTGTTGATTGATTCTACATCCTTTTCTGAAAACTGTCTGTTCAGGTCCTTGGCCAATTTTTTGGTTGGATTATTGGGTGTTTTTGGTGCTTAGCATTTTGAGTTCTTTATATACTAGATCTTAGTTCTCTATCTGATCCGTGAGGGGTAAAAATCTACTCCCTTGTTGGCTCTCTGTTCACCTCAGATTTTTTTTTTCTGAGAAGAAACATTTTAGTTTGAATCCATCCCATTTGTTGATTCTTGGTTTTAATTCTTGTGCTATAGGCATCTTATTAAGGAAGTTGGGATGGCCTAGCCCCATGTGATTAAGATTATGGCCTACTTTTTCGTCTATTAGATGCAGAGTCTCTGATTTAAATAATAGGTCCTTGATCCACTTTGAGTTGAGTTCTGTGCATGGTGAGAGATGGGGTTTTAATTTCATTTTTTGAAAATGGATTTCCAGTTTTCCCAGCACCGTTTGTTGAAGAGGTTATCTTTTCTCTAATCCATGTTCTTGGCACATTTGTCTAATGTAAGATAATTGTAATTTTGTGAATTAGTCTGTGTGTCCTCTATTCTGTACCATTGGTCCACTGCCCTGTTTTAATGCCAATACCATGCTGTTTTTGTTACTATTGCTCTGTGTATAGTTTAAGGTCTGGTATAGTGATACCACCTGCTTTGCTCTTCATGCTTATAATTGCTTTAGCTATTCTGGAATTCTTATTTTTCCAGATGAATTTCATGATTTATTTTTAATTTCTATGAGAAATGTCATTGGGATTTTTATCAGAATTGCATTAAATCAGTGTAGTGCTTTTGGTTGTATGGTCGTTTTGATAATATTAATTCTGCCTATGCAAGAGTAAGGTAGATCTTTCCATCTTCTAAGGTATTCATTGATTTCTTTCTTTAGGGTTCTGTAGGTTTCATTGTATAGATCTTTCACCTTTTTCGTTAAGTTGATTCCCAAGTATCTTATGTTTTCTTTTATTGAAATTACTGTAAATGAGGTAGTTTTTCTTATTTCCTTCTTGAGGCTTTGTCAATGATATACAGAAATGCCTTTTTTAATGTGTGTGAATTTTACATCTTGCTGCTTTGCTGAATACATTTTTTAGTTCTTGAAGTTTTCTGGTGGTGCTTTTGGGATCTTCTGGGTATAGAGTCATATTTTCAGCAAATAATGCTAATTTAAGTTCTTTTCCTTTAGTTATTTTTTAAATTTCGTTTATCTGTCTAATTGCTCTGGCCAGTGTTTCAAGAAATATGTTGAATAGAAATGGTGAGAGGGAGCACCTCTGTCTTGTTTCAGTTTTTAGAGGGAATGCCTTTAGTTTTTCTCCCTTTCAAATGAAGTTTGCCTTCTGCTTAATGTAGAGAGCCAGTATGATGTTGAGGTATGTTCCAGTTATCTCAAGTTTTTCTAATTTTTTGAACATGAAAGGGTGCTGTATTTTGTCAAATGGTTTTTCTGTGTCTCTTGAGATGATCATATGATTCTTCTCTTTAAGTCTATTGATGTGATGAACTACCTTTATTGATTTCTATATGTTGAACCAACCCTGTATTCCTGGACGAACCCCACTTGATCTTGGTGCACGACCTCTTTAATATGTTTTTGTATTTAATTTGACAGAATTTTATTCAGAATTTTTTCATCTATGTTCATTCAAGATATTGGCCTGAAGTTTTCTTTCTTTCATTTGTCCCTTCCTGGTTTGGGGATCAGGGTGATATTGGCCTCATTGAATGAGTTTGGAAGTGCTGCTTCTTTCTGTATTTTCTTAAATAAATTGAAGGATATTGGTATTTTTGAATTTCTTCTTCAAAGGTCTTGTTTAACTGGCAGTGTATCCATCTGGGCCTGGGCTTTCTTGGTTGGTAAGCTTCTGATGGCATCTTGTATTTCATCATTTAATATTGGTCTATTTAAATTGTGTATGTCTTTCTGATTCAATCTGGGCATATCATATGACTTAAGAAATTTGTTGATGCCGTCAGTGTCTTCTATTTTATTGGGGTATACATTTTCAAGATAATTTCTAAATATCCTATCTATTTCTGTAGTGTCTGTTGGGATATTGCATTTTTCATCATGTACGCTGGTAATTTGAATTTTTTCTCTCTTTGTCTTCATTAGCATAGGGTCTCTCAGAGAACCAACTTTTGGACAAGGTTTAATTGTTTCTTTTAATTCAATTCCAGTTCTAATTTTAAGTATTTCTTGCCTTCTACTGCTTTTGCTGTTGATTTGTTCTTCTAGGGCTTTGAGATGAAGTATGAGATCAATTATTGACTTTTTCTTCTTTTAAGAAATGAACTCCATGCAATGGAGTTTACTCTTAGTACTGCTTTCATAGTTTCCAAGAGATTTTGATATGTTGTGTCTGTGTTCTTGTTTACCTCTAAGAATTTTTTAATCTTCTCCTTGAAGTCTTTTGTAACCCATTGTTTATTCTATTGTACCAAATTTATTCACTCATTGAACTGCTTTTAGAACTTTAAATAATTCAAGTTTGTCTTTTCACGAGGTGAAAGTGTCACTTTACTTGTCTCCAAATGTTGTTATTTTATGAATATTTTACACATTGGGAATGTGTCATGGATGATACTTGAAACTAATTGTATTGGGGAGTTCAATCTATCTCATGGATAGAAAGCCGAGAGAATAGGAACCAGACTGTTTTCAAAAGCTTTTTTACCAGTCTTTTTGTCTCCCTTGTGCACAATCACCTTATGAGAATATCTTTGACAAGTCTGATTTGCACCTGAAATTTCTGCCAAATTTCACATTCACTGATGGCCGAAAAGTTAGGAGTTGGGCTTTTATTCATTGCTTGGATTATTGTATAGATCCTTCCCTTCACTCTGATATGGAATATATATACTGTTTTTAGACTTATGTATTTTCCTCTGAATTAGATAATGGAAAGTATCTTATTACATAATTAAATTCACTCTCCTACATGACAGTCAGTTCTACTAACTACTAATTCATATTAAAAACTGAATAATGGTTTGGTCCATGTTCTGTTGATCTTACAATTTTTATTTCAGGAGCCATTGACATTTGGGGATGTGGCTATTGATTTCCCTAAGGAGGAATGGGAATGCCTGGATCCTGCTCAGCAGAATTTATATAGAGAAGTGATGTTGGAGAACTACAGCAACCTAGTCTTTGTGGGTGAGCATAACTTTCCTTCAAAATTTCTAATTATCATTATTAAGTTTTCTTCCCTTGAAGTATATCTTTTAGGAACTTCTCCACAAGAATGTGTTGCAGATTTATGCTTTTAATAAAGAAGATGGGGTAGTTCTTGGTGCTGACAAGACAATGTTAATGATGTGTATTTTCATCCTTAATGTTTTCCTTTGGCAGCATGATATATATCTTTCACTTGACATATGGTTGACTTAGAGGAATGCAATGATGTCAAATCCTGTGGCCCACATATAGCAGAGGACATAGTTGAGGTAGGGGAGGAAGCCTAAATTCAAAAAGGTTCATTGAGACATTATCCAGCAGAAAATATTTTAGAGAAGCTTTGAACTCTTTCTCTTGTTATCATAGAAAACCCTGTGCTGTGTTTTGTGCTTTAAAATTATGTAGTATCCTGCTTTTCCTTCATACATTCAAATTAACAACAAAACACTCTCCTTGCCTTTTGAGTGTCAATATTTTCTGACAGCTCTTCTATAATTTAAAACTATTTTTAGTTGTTAATAAATTTTCTATTTATCCATATATGGTGCAGAGAATTGAACCCAGGTCCTCACACATGCTAGGCAAGCTCTCTAACACTACTCTACAACTCCAGCCCTTCTTCCATTATTTGCAGGAAAGTTTTGCACATTTGTGAAGACCTCTAGGTCCACCCATTGTAATACATTACTATCACAAGTCAGTTTCTCTAATCTTATTTGTACATTTTTTCACTAAACTTTCCATATCAGTGTTTTTTTTCTGATATCTGTACTGGATTTTCTGTGAAATTATCTGCCATGGAATGAATGTCAAGTTGGACAAAGACTGCTGTTTCGAGTGTAGGCATAAGTTTTATTTGAGTTAGAGGATTTGTAAAATAATACATTGGTAGATATTTACAATTTCATTGTTTTTTTTCTTTTTTAATTGTATACAGCAGGTTCCCTCTTAAGGACTGGGTTTCTCATGTCAGTTAATTGCTTCACAAACTGAGATATGTATGATTCTTCTTTGTATTGCAATAATATTATATGTTCTTTTGCTTTTATAAATAGTAAACCTCTTTTGTTTATGACTTTTTATTTTATGTTGATCAGCTTTTCTTTTTGCCCATGTATATAGAAATTGAAGTTTTCTATGTACAAGTGTAATGGAGATTGATGGAAGTGATACTCTCATGCTGAACTACACGCCAAGCTCCTTTTCACTCATATTTGGAGAGAGGTTCTCACTATGTTATTGAGGATGTCTTGAATTTGCAATTCGCCTGCCTCAGAGTTCCTAATAGCTGAGATTGCATGCATACTCATCATTTGTTTATGGATGAGCTTGTTCTTATTTCAAGGATAAAGACCACATTCTTTTAATGTAACTTTGAGAAATCTTGCAATTCTCTTTCTTTTAATTTTCATTGTAATCAAAACCACAAAATAAAACCTTCTGTCTCCAAAATTTTAAATATATAGTTCAGTAACAGTAATTCAAATTGTTATGCAATATATGTCTACAAAGTTTACATCTCAAAAAAAAATGCCTAGGAAGCAAGGGCTTATTTCTGTCTTCTCATCACAAAACTATTCTGTTTTTTCAGAAAGCTTCACTTTTAGTTTAGAGATGTTATGTTTGTAGAATTCTGCAGTATTCTTTCTGTGACATTTCAGTTAACCTAGTGTACATAAATTTTATAAAATATAAAATTAGAATAAATTTTTTGACTTCAAAGTTCTATAGTTTCTATATTCCAATATGGCTCATCTTTCTTTTCAAGAGATATTTGGTTTGTGTCCCCCATGATGGCTCTGTTGAATAACAATGTAACAACATTGGTGTGCAATGTTTTTAATTTGCTATTGATATGAGGGCTTATTGCCACACTCACTAAGATTATATAAGTCTATAGTAGTTTCAAAATATTTTCAAAGTCTTATGCTTTGCAATTACCATTTTGCCTCACTGTATATTCCTCTTCAGTAAGTGGGGATTGATGTCTCTTAGTATGACAGTGATTCTTTGTTTTCATTCAACCTTCTCAGTGTTTTCTTTGTGTGTTTGCAAAGTATGAAGTACGTAGCGAATGTATTTACTCTTAATTCAGAACTTAGGGAAAGGGTCCTTTTCTCTCTTTTGCTTCTTTTAAAAGTTTCTTTTTTAAAATTTAAAATGTCTTCTATGTCCTATAACTGTCTTAAACTATGTTTTGTGTACTATAATTTAGACAGCCCAGGTTTTGTTCTATCACTTTTGCATGTGTGATTATTATATCCTTTTGCTTTCAGTATGTGTGTGTTCTTAGATTTAGAGTATCCTGTAGACTATCTACAATTGCAATATTTAGAGTTAATTCAGATATCCAAGTTTTGTTTTGATCAGAATTTTTTAATCTTGCATTTGCCAACAAAATCCCTAAAAATGAAGAATCTCCTTCTTATACTTTGTATGAGTATCAACTTGACTTCACTTTTTTAAAAAACTGAATATATTTATGTGTCCTTTTAAAATTATATCATTGTTACAGGTATAAATGCCTACTAACAGTATTGTTGTTATGCTTTTTTTTTTCAAATTCTATTACAAAATTACATGTGTTATGACCCATAATTACAATAAAATAAAATTGTTTTTGCTAAGAAGTGTTTACAATTTCATATAAATTATGGTGCTGTGCACTTACATTTTATTATGAAAGATTACCTTTAGTAATTTTTGGAGAACAAATCCAGTGTTGATGAATAGTGTGTGTATTTTTATATGTTTAAACTCTTCATTTTCTTTCTCTTTTGAAAGGTAGTAGCTGTGAATATAATGTCTTAGTTGATAATTTTATTGTTTCATCTCTTGAATATAGATAGACTCGAATTCCTTCCTGTGTTGTGAAGATTTGACTAAGGATTTCACAATTATATAGTTACACATTTCTAGGTGACCCATCTTTTTCTCTTGGATGCTCTCAGTATCCTGAGTTTTTAAACTTGGATTAAAATCTACCTTTAGTCTTTACAACTTGGAGAAAGCTGAGCTGCTTGGATGTTCCATATTTTCAATTTTCTGAGATGTGTTTATTAGTACTGGAAAGAGAAATAATGGGCGATTTAGCACTTTGCATTTTTTACTTTGGCCTTCAAATTTTGATCCTCTAGCTCAACCTCCTATGTTGCTATGTACAACCACCCCTGATTCTTTCCAACGTGTTCTAAAGAAAGTCTTTCAAATACATTTTCTGATTATTACTATTAACAATTCTTGACTAATTTTTATTCTGTTTTTTTTGTGTGTTGGTTTAGTTCAGTAAACTTCTTTTAAATGATAATTGACTATTCCCTTTGAGTAATTCATAACTTTGCTTACAGTTGATTTAGCCATGTTTTTTTTTCTGTTTGTAAGAAGGAACCCCTTTTTGAACAGTCACCAAATATTCACATGTTTCATATTTTTATCTTTAATGAAACAGAAGTAAGTTGGTAGATTTTTAAAATATATTCTAAAGGAAAAAAATCTTTGTGTAACACAATGAATTTTTCTCTGCTATATTACTCTCCATAATAATGTACTCATCTTGGATACTGTGAACACAAAGATGATTAGGAAAATCTTCAAAATAATTTTCTTGTGTATTTTTATTTGATTTATATATTTCTACAGTAATGATGGACTTGGATTTAATAATCCACTCCCCTGCTGTGTTATTTTTTGCTGTAATTTCTTAGGTTTGCAAAATATACTCAGCCCAGTTCAGTAACTAAACATGTTTGTTATTTTTATTTATTACAGCCATGATTTCTCATCATCCTCGACAAATTTTACCAGAGCAAGGAATAAAAGAGATAGAGGAAAGATATGGAAAGTGTGACTTTAACTATATACAACCACAAAAACAATGGGAAAATATAAGTGAGAGTAAAGTTCAAAAATTGTATTATAATAGACAAAATCAATCAGTAGTCTTTATTTATGATAAAAATTTTATGGTCAAAAGACACCAGGGAAAATTAATATCTGAAACAAAAATTCACTGTGTTCCAATTATTTTGAGGAGTTTTATATGTATTTTAAGAATAAATCCATAGCCACTTTTGAACTGAAAGGAAAAGTTGAAAATTTGAAATCTAGTCCATGCATCAGTTTTTTACTTGGCCAATTATAAAAGTAGCACTGAGTTAAAATTCCAGTCAAACATTTGCACATTTGATCATTTTGGGAGTTTCTTTATAAAATATCCATTTTTCTGAAACATAATATGAATTTCACCTGGTGCCCAAATGGACAAAATATTAAAAATTGTAGAAAAATTTATAATTCCCCACTATTGCTCAATGACAATTCTGATACAGATTTCTGGAAAGTGCACTATATAAATCATGCTAAAAGTAACACAATAAGTCATGTCTCTACCCTGAGTAATGACCAGTATATTTACATTGGTGATAAAAATTATGAATATAGAAAAATCCTAGTTCTTTTCTAAAGAAAATTTATTAAGATGAAAAATGTAGGAAAGTCTTGCTTCAGTGATCAAAAACTAGTATTCATTAAAATATTCTCAGGCAATACAAAACCTGCAAGTGTAAGATATGTGAAAGGGCTCTTAACCACAGTGCAGAGCTTGCTTAATAAAAGAGAATTTATAGAAAAAAAGAGCCCAATAAGTATAGAAGATATTGAGCAGGCAAATTCTTTGATATATTTTTTAAACACAGCAAGTAGTATGACAGTGATAAATTCTACAAATTTAAATAATGTTAAAAAACTTTTAGTGAAAAGTTACAACTTGTTAAGTATCAGAGGATTTATACTGAAAGAGACCTGTAAATGTAAAAAGTGTGGGAAAGATTTAAAAAGGTTTTCAACCCTTACTCAACACAAAAATATTTATTCTGCAGAGAAGACCTACCAATGTGAAGAATGCAAAGCACGCAAAAACCTTACTAAACATGACAGTGTTCATACAGGAGATATGCCATGCAAATGCAAAGAATGTGACAAAACTTCTAATAAAAGCTCCAATCTTATTTGTCACCAGTGGACACACCCTGGAGTTATGCCCTACATATGTAAACAATTTTGCAAAGGTTTTAGTCAAAAACCAAGCCTTAAAAATTACCAGAGAATTCATACTGGAGAGAAGCCCTTCAAATGTAAAATGTGTGGCAAAATTTTAATATAAACTCGCATCTTGATCGCCACAACAGGATTCATACTGGAGAGAAGCCATACAAATGTAAATTTTGTGGCAAAAGTTTCAGTCAAAAACCATCAGTTACTCAGCACCAGCGAATCCACACGGGAGAGAAGCCCTACAAGTGTAAAGAGTGTGGCAAAGCTTTTAATAGCATCTCACATCTCTATTGCCACAACAGGATTCATACTGGAGAGAAGCCCTACAAATGTAAAATATGTGGCAAGAGTTTTAATCACATATCATCACTTACTCAGCACCAGCGAATCCACACTAGAGAGAAGCCCTACAAATGTAAAGTGTGTGGCAAGAGGTTTAATATAATCTCGAATCTTGATAGCCACAACAGGATTCATACTGGAGAGAAGCCCTACAAATGTAAAGTGTGTGGCAAGAGTTTCAGTCAAAAATCATCACTTACTCAGCACCAGCGAATCCACACTGGAGAGAAGCCCTACAAGTGTAAAGAGTGTGGCAAAGATTTTAATCAACAATCATCACTTACACGACACCAGAGAGCCCATACTAGAGAGAAGTCCTATAAATGTGAAGAATGGCAAAGCTTTTAATTTGAAGATCACATCTTACTAAACATTATATATTTTATACTGGAGAGAATTTTTACAATGAAAACATTGCATCAATGTCTTTAAGGATGAATCAACCCTATTTCACAGTAGTTCAATACTATTTCACACCAGAGATACGATAGCACAGAATTCATATAAATATAAAATAGGTGACAGAGTCTCCAATAATTGTTCACACCTTACTCAGCACCTCAGAATTCATACGAGTGAGAGGACATGTGGAAAAATTTTTGTAAAGCTTTTGGCCATTGATCCATCATTTTTGAAATACTAGAGGATTTATAGCACATAGAAACCCAAAGATTGTGTCCATGTCTGTATTCAAATTTCCAACATTTTTTAATTACTGGCCTCATATCTGTAGCAAATGTGGAGTAGCATTTGTCCAAAGTGTGTACCTTAGATAACAGCAAAATATTTACAAAAACACCTTGACAAATATAAAGATTGTAGTAAGTTTCTTATCTATAGCCCATCCCTTGAAGTATTTGGGACCTAGGAGGGAAAAAATCATTTAAATGTAGAAAATGGGTAATTGCTTTTGACATTTGCTGAAAATTTTCTAGCATCTTTAGCTGATATTGTAGAAATAAGGAAATACAAGTATAGAATTGTGCATCCCTAAAAGGATATAATTTTAGTATAAATCAAGAATTACTAAAGAGTCTCATTTTTCACAACTGGAGAAATAATAATTCTCACAGTTGATTATTTCAGAAGTTTCTTAAGATTTATATGAAATTTAAAATTTAAAATTTTAAAATTTCAGAGCCCTTTAAACTTAAGGGCACTTAATCAGTAAACCACATCCTCTGATTTTTTTTCTTTTTTATTTAGAGATAGGGTTTGCTAAGTTGCATAGGTCTTCACTAATTATGGAGCCTGACTTTGAACTTGCAAACTTCTCACATCCCTATGGTCGCAGCATGGTCCACCATGCAAGTTTTACAGAGCGTTTTTACTTATATTTAATTACAGATGCAATTTGTTGCTAAATAAAGTGTGAATTTCTTAATGTTAACCTTGTCTTGCATTTAATGATGTTATTAGGTCACACATCTCCCATGATTCACTTTGCTAATGGATCAATGCAAATAGTAAAACATTCTGTTGGATAAATAATGCTATAAAATCTCCATTAATTATTTCATATGTTTAATCAAGTATTATTTGGAGAATATTATTCATGTAAATTATATACTCTCTTGTTTGTAATTATGGGAAAATTAAGAGAGTTATAGGAAGGACCTAGGGATACTAAAATAATGCCCAGATATCCCTAGTTTGAATTATGAGTTTAACATTTCACCTTATAGAGTAGCCGTACTCTCTAAGGGATCTACAACTCTGGAGAGTTATTCAAGCTCCCAATCAGGAAGAGGAGAAAGACCAAAGAGAGTAGGAGCCAACATGGGTATTCAGGCAATAAAGGAGGGTTGCTGAAGGGGGAAATAGTCTTAATGTTTCCTGGGGAATCCACATGGTCCATAGGCCCATCCTGACTCTTGGACTGAAGAAACCATGCAGTTCCTCATGAATTCTATGACGTTCATCACTGAGGTGACTATACTCACCTGTAGTGTAGGAAAAACATCACAATTTGGGACCACCTCTTTAGTTTTGGATACCCAGTAGAATATTTAACTAGAAACATGTAAAATGATGACTGTAAATAGATAAAGACATACTGTAGGAGCATTTATGCACCCACATTTTTTTATTTCATTATATATTTTGATTTTGTAGACCCTTTGGTTCTACTTAATAATTTAGAATATAATGTTTGTTATACTTATTGGATTATATGACAGATAGCATGGGTCATGGTCTAGCAGAACCCTCTGTAACCCAGTAATTATAAGATACTATTAACTAGCCATGTCCCTCCTCAGATCTTTTTATTTAAAGAGAGAGAGAGAATGAGAATTTTGATATTTATTATTTTTTAGTTCTTGGCGGACACAACATCTTTGTTTGTATGTGGTGCTGAGGATCGAACCTGGGCCGCAAGCATGCTAGGGGAGCGCACTACCGCTTAAGCCATATCTCCAGCCCCCCTCCTCAGATCTTATAGCTCCAAAAGCCCATGACACCACAGAGAGAGAAACACAATTTTGATTAAAATAAACCTTAGACTCTCATCTACAAGTCCTGTTCAAAAAGTAAAAATACAATATTCTCTTCATATGTAAACCTTTTGGGTCAGCAAAACACAACCCACCAACGTTTCATTTAACTTTATTTGGTAAAATAAATATTTAAATATAATGATAAGTTCTAGGAGAATAATATTCACACCATTCTTTATTCCAAAGGGTAAATATCTATGTTTCATGCTTATCTCCACATTATTTTATGCAAAAAACTGGCTTTGTTTTACATATGAGAGTTTAAACTCTTTATAGGGCCAGGAGGAAAGATTCAGTCCTAGAGGTCTAAGGAAAATACTAAAGATCTTCCTTTTTCTTGATTGAATGATGTCTGCAATTTTTGATGAAACAGATAAAGAATGCTGATTTCTGAATGCATCTGGCTGGGTGGCTCACTAATTGGAATCCAAATTTATTTAGTCATCTCAAGGCTATCACTCGCTCCTCTAGGATCTGACCTGCTCTTGGGAGGACTTGGTGTTCTTCAGGGGATCACCAGGTCATGCAAGATTTTAGAATGAAGTTTTCTTTGTTCTAACTTGTATTTATTCGACCTCACTTTCAATACAAGTTAGAACAAGACTTCACACTCTCACCTGTGGAGAGAATGCTCTGCCCAGCACTTTTCAGTCAGGACCCTTAAAAGATCTTTGGAACTCCCCAGTACATAGGTTCAGTGTTGGGGTTTTCCTAGTCTGGCAATAGAGTTGCCTGTGTCTGTTACTTTGCTTTTTCTCTTGCTTTCATAGTATTACTCAAGGAAACACTGTCTGGTGTGAAGAGAGTGTCTTCCTTATCTATTGGATCTGACCTGTCAAGTTGAGCAGCTGCCCACATACTGAATGTCACAAACACAAGTATGTGTTATCTAATCAGTAAGTAGTTTATCTTTGAACTGCAATTTTTTTTTTGCATGGGGGTAGAAATTGAGAATGCTTTCTTTGAGTGCCCACAGCACTATTCATAGTATTCATAACACTGCTATGTAATGTTTCCTCTCTGCTCAACTTGTAAGTATTGTTCTTGTGCTGGTTTGTAAAACAAATAGAAAAGAGTTGTAAACCAAAAATTTTTTGATTATACCTTGTTGTGCAGACTGGCTTGGGCAACTCTATTTACCATTGTTGTTTTGTAGGGGCTCAAGGTACTCTTTTATACTTTTATTTAACCCTAATGACACTACCATTTATTGAAGAGTTTTTAACTCACAAACCTTCTCGGTATAAAAATTTTCCCTTGTCATTTTTAAAATTTCTTACTCTTTTTAGGTATACATGATAGTAGAGCGAATTTTGACATATTATACATGGAGTAAAACTCATTTTAGTTAGCATTCCATTCTTGAGGTGTACATGGTGTAGACCTTCCCTGGTGGTGTATTTATATATAAACATTGAAAAGTTGTGTCTGATTCATTCTATTGTCATTTGTACTCCCATTTCCCTTTTCTTTTCTTCAGTCCAACTTTGTCTAATCCACTGAATTTCTATTCTCTCCCCCTGCCCTTGTTGAGTGTTTTAGCATCTCTATATATTATGTATTATATGTAATGTCTGTTTCATTCTACTATCATTTCTATCCCCCATATTCCCTCCCCTCCCTGCAATCATCTCTACTTAATCTAAATAACTATTTTCCTCACCCCCATTGTGAATTAGCATACACTTATTGGAGAGAACATTTGGCCTTTGTGTTTCTGTGTGTGTGGGGGGGTGGGGGGGCTTATTTCACTTAGCATGATATTCTTCAACTCTATCCTTTTACCATCAAAGGTCATAGTTTCATTCATCTTTAAAGCTAAGTAATATTTCACTGGTGGGGGAAATTATATAGGTACTTATATTATATATATAATATATATCACATTTTATTTATCCATTCATCTGTTGAAGGAAATATAGGTTGGTTCTATGGTTTATCTATTGTGAATTTTGGTGCTATAAACATTGGTGCGGCTGTTTCCTTGTGGTATGTTGCTTTTAATACCTTTAGGTATAGTCTTAAGAGAGGGATAGCTGGGTCAAATGATGGTTCCATTCTGGATTTTCAAGGCATTTCGATACTGCTTTCCATGGTGGTTGCACCAATTTGGAGTCAATCTCATGAGCAATGTGTGAGTGTTCCTTTTCCCCCACAACTTCACCAACATTTATTGTTGCCTGTATTATTAATGATTGCCATTCTGACTGAAGTGAGATAAAATCTTAAAGCAATTTTGATTTACATTTTCCTAATTGCAAGATAGGTAGAATGTTTTTTTCATATATTTGTTAATGACTTATATTCCTTCTGTGAAGTTGTCTTTTCAGTTACCGAGTTCATTTCTTAATTGGTTTTTGTTGTTGTTCTTTGTTTTAATTTTTAGTTCTTTATATACTCTAGACATTAGTGCTTTTTCTGAATTACGTGTGGTAAAGATTTGTATAAAATCTGTAGGTTCTTTCTTCACATTATTGTTTCTTTTGCTGAGAAGCAGCTTTTTAGTTTGAATCTATCCCCTTGATTTATTCTTGATTTTTAATATTTGTGCTGTAGGGGTCTTGTTATGGAAGTCAGATTGTGGACCAACATTCACCTCAGATTTTTAAATAGTATCCCAAGTTCATGAATGTTTCAGTTTTGTTGTTTCTCTTACTATCTTGCCTTATAGATCTACATGTTCTAAAGAGTCATGAAATGATCTAGCTTCACATACATGATTTTCTGATGACTATTATTTTTCAATATGTAGCTGCAGATTATTTAAAATATATATCTACTATTTTAGACTTTAAATAAAGCACATACATGCCTTGTGCAGGAAATATTCCATCAGTAGATCAACATCAAATTGATAATATATATAAATATAATATATATATATATATATGTATATATATATATATATATATATATATATATATATATATATATATATATATATATATATATATATATATATATATATAAAAGCCTGGACTCAAATGCATGCACATCCAACCCAGAACGTGGCCCATAACACTTATTCTATACTAGATCTACACTTTAGAACCTCCAGGAAAGCTCTTATAAATCCAAAGCCTGCGACTCACTCCACAGACAGTCTTCTTTTTTGGCAGGGTACAATGATGAAGATTGAACTCAGGGGCACGCAACCCGTGAGCCACATCCGTATCCCTATTTTATGTAGAGACAGGATCTCACTGATCTGCTTAGTGAATTTTTTTCACTGAGACTGGCTCTGAACTCATGATCTTCCTTCCTCAGCCTTCCAAGCTGCTGATATTACAGGCAAATACCACCATGCCCAGCTCCCCAGAGAGCCTTCTTTAAATGGATGGAACCCACTTGTTCAGTATGTTTTGTCTTAATCCTCACAATTAGAGATGAAATTATTTTTCTCTCTATGAAAAATCATGGCTACAAAGAGATTGAACTCAACAACACCATATTATTCAGCATGTCCAAATTACAACAAAGGTGTGTTCTGCAATTCTCCACCTCTCCAATTAGCTCTTCTTGGCTCCACAAAGTTGAGAGTACTGGCCATCCCTCTGCCATTGCTCATTCAGAAGCCTCCCAGGAGGTGAGTGTATATGAGGGACTGTTGGGACCCCTCGCTAGCAAGAGAAACATGACACAGGATTCTTCTTTCAGCAGTTTACTCAGGACCCTTGAAGCATGATGAGGAAACAGGAAAAAGAGAGGAGCAGTCGGTGTGCCCTGGCTTAAGTACCCAGCCCCGCCAATGAACTAGCACCACGTGGAAAAGTCTAATAGGTACAGCACAGCGGAAGCATGCCAGACCCCAGCCCCACAGCCTTACAAGGAGTTGTTTACCTCTAACAACTCTAACTGCTAAAGAAGCAGAAGCAGAAAACCAGCGCCATTTTCAGGGTATGGTCGCCAGCTCCCCAAAAGGGACAGTATTCCAGGTGACACGTTGGTGATTAATGGGCTATGCCAGGGAGTAAGGCAGAGCCCAATTCACAAAAGGCACAAAACTTTCATGTGGTTGGTGCAGGATGGGGGCTGCATGAGAGGATTTTTTTCCTCCACCCTTGATGTGTCTTTCCTAAGTGTTCATATGCTGAATTACTTGTTCAACGACTTGCACTCTTTTCCTGTTTTATGTTTCCCTCTCATGTGGCTTTGAAGGACTCATGCTTTGGCAATTATTGTGACTTTCTTCTTCAGTTTTCAAACCTCACTCATTCCATCCATGTGGAATTTCTGTCTGTGGATATTAGTTTTCATTATGTATATTTCCATTTAGTCCACGTTTCCAGCTATCTCTAGAAAAAAACAAATGTTTCATTAATTATCATGCTTGTACTAACCCTTCACATGTTGATAATTGCAGTGTTCAAGAACTATCTTCTGATTTCTACAACTGGAACATAATTGGGTCTGCTTGAAATGACTGTCCTTTCTTTTGACTCCAGATAATGGGGATCCTTTTTTAATATAGCACTTTAATGCTTTTATGTATATTTTTATACAGTACCCAGGAGACTGAGCCTACTTTTTACATGGTTTTCTCTCAGAGAAGGTGGAGTTGATCATGTAGGTTTAGAGTGGACTCCAGCTCAGACTCTGCCTCGGCTCTGACTAGCTTCCATCTGCCTGTGATTTTTATAACATGTGACCTATAGCTCTTCCTCTTATTTTCTTAATTTTAATATTTGACTTAGAGCTTGAGCCACAGAACTGTCACTTTGGAAAGGATGACTTACCAAACCATCATTACCCCCAAGAAAGTGTGCTCCATGTGCAAACTAGGGAAGAGGTGCCCATTACACACTTCAGGGCTTCAGAGGAATTATCGGGGCGCCATAAGTCCCTCACATCAAAGTAGAGGCATTATAAGTTGTGGGACAGGGTTGGACTAATTTGATTCTAGGACCAGAATTAGAGTAATTTAAGTTTCCTTATCAACATGAGAAAATGATCTCAATCAAGATTATTTTCCAGATGAGTCCAGGAAACTTGAAGAGTTTGAAGCCCAGATCTCTTGGATTGCTGTTATCCATCAGAGAAGACAATAAAATTGAGAGAGATGACATGTCCCACTGAGGAAGCCACAGATTATTTTGATTGATAATCTTGCTTTGGTCATCTTTATAACTCGAAACCATTATGGTTTGAGTAATTGTACATATTGAAATCTTTAGAGGGAAATGAGGTTCTATGTTAAAATCCTCATTTTATAGAATGGAATCTCACATGATTAAGAACTTTCAGTTGGTAAATGTGAAACAAGGGACCGTGATCAGAAGGAAGTACATTAAATATTTTAGAAAATCAAATAAACGTGCTGGTAAGTTCCAATTCATGGTGCCAAATTATAGGCTTATGAATATAATTCACAAGAATTTGGAAAAATATTTTTATGTATTAGTCCATTCGGTTTTAATCACTAAATACCTTTTTTAATATCTAATAATGAAAATGCTTAGAGGAACAATCAGGACACTTGAAATCCATCCTGTCCCGGTCACTTCCAAGTTTTTTTCCAAAATTCAATTTCTCATGTCATTAGCATGCACAGATAAATGTGACCCTAAGACACACAGAACAAGATAAAGCAGAAAATGTGAAAGGAGAACATGATTCTTCCATCGCAATATCAGGGAAAACAGACCCTCTTGCAGGAGCCTGTGGGTTCCCGGTAATGAGTTATTGGGGTCTGCAGAGAAGTGCATGGGCTCGCTCATCCCTGAGGAGGTCCACAGAACAGGGTAGAGGAGAGTGTGGCTGTGGAGTCTCTAATCAAGATCTCCAGAGAAAAATCAGGAAGCAGGACTGATTTTATTGTGCAGTTACCATGTATATGTACTCGGGCAGTGCCTAAGCAAAATATAGATGGCCACCAATGCAATGTCTGCTAACTGTCCTTGCAGTGAACAATCAAAGAGTGGGTGTGCAAAACATGGCCTCGTGCCCAGAGCTGTGCTGATGGGGTAAGCAGTTTGCACTCATAAGCCTAGCATGGGGACTGGCCTGCCATACAGACGCCCTGAACCTATGCCCTGTATGCAGTACTTCATGCATTTTCCCCACAGAGAAGCACCTCTAGGGCTTCTTCTTTTTTGACTTTAAAGAACAATTTCTCTTCTAGTGGCCTTTCTCAGGAGAAATTTAAAATGATAGTAATATAAATATTATAGATGTGTTAACCCTGAGCTGTATTTTAAAACCCTGAGAATTTACAAAAGCAACCCATGGTTCTAATATCTACTTCTCACAAAGAGCTGCCATTCAGTCAAGTCTTGCCCAGGGTTTGCTTGTTGTGTTACTGGAGGGTGTGTTTTGTAGCAGAGGTGCTGGGTGATGGTGTCGCCCTCTCTGAAGTGTCAGTCATTTCTCCCTACTACTATTTATAGATTCCCAGCACACAAAGAGCCACAGGTCAAAGGTTACTGCTGAGGCTGACATCAGTTCCAAGCCCACTTGCTTGAAGCAAGACCAGTCTCAATTCTCCATCTCCCTTTTGTCTGTTAGTGAATACCAAGAGGACATGGGGAGGGTTGGCAGTAGTGGTAAAGCTGAGCTGGTGATGAGGACAACCCCAAGCTGTAAGTGTGCACATGTGTTGTTAGGGGTGACAGATCCTATTTCCTCTCCCGTTATGAACAGGATGGTGCTCAGATTGCATATGGGAGAAGAGATGCATCTTCCTCTCAATTTCACCCTGGAACATGCCAACCCAGAGGGTCCAGATAACCCTAACTTGTACCGGTATGTCCTTCTCCTGTAATCTCTCTACTTCTTTCCTGACCACCAGCTCGTGTCCACTGACTGAGCAGTCCTCACTAGATGGTTGCAACACAGATGATGATGCATGTATCACACAACCTCTTCTGACTTTAGTGACAGCACCATATCTAACATGACTCCTTTCTGGATCCAGATACTAGAGGGAGTCTATACTATCAGCTCTAAAAAACAAAACTTTTGATTTTTTTTCAAAATTTTTTTTTCACGTGTGATCTGTTTTTTCTTATCTTTTCACTTGGCCTTTCCTTCTTCTTACCATATGTGAATTCCTCAAATGTAACCTATTTCAGAAATCTGTGTTAGATTTCCTGTGATATACATATCCTTCCAAACAGAATGCCCACTCTGGGGGGAAGCTTGATTTCTCCAGTGCATAAAGGTCATGAGTGCCCAGTACAATAAAGCATCCGTGGACCAAGCTGGAAGTATCACTCCATAGAACCTTGTTTGAGGGGTGTTTCTCAGATTACCTTTTTGATGTCAGAGAGCTTGTATTGTGTCTCATGATCTCCTGGACTATGTTGTGCCAGGCATAATGTGCACAGCTGGGAAGGTACATAGCTCAGGATTTCAGTCATCTGTGAATCATTCCCATTCCCCAGGATGCTTCCTAACAACAATGGAACCTCAGCAGGCACATTACTATAGATATTTCTTCACAACACTACCATGGTACATTTACACAATTTTAATCATATATACTTGATGCACATCATTTAGTGATGATTGTGGTTCAAAACTGGAGCTAGCAGAATGACCAGACTGTGCTTTCTCCTCGCCACTACCTGTATGAAGATTAGGTCTCCTCATTATTGCATGAAATTGTGTCCCTTTCTTTGAGGCATGATATCAGGAAAGGGTCTAAATTTTTCCCAATACTGATACAAAAATTTACCATCAGAAAACAATTTTCCAACAGTTTCAAGGCAATGAACAACCCGTCCATGAGTTCTTGACTATTACTGCAAATTCATGGCACCTGCACACTCCAGTGTGTATGACTGCAGATTCCTCAGTTACACTGACCTTAAATTTATTCAATGGCCTTGAGACCCACGTGATTAAAACATGTCATTTATTGAGTGTTAGAAAACTTAGATTGTGTAAGATTCAAATGTTTAAAATGAATTAAAGCGGAGTCTGTGTGTCATAGAAAAGTGATAGAATGCAGTTTTTGGTTTTAAATTTCACATGTCTTTTTGTTGTTGAGATAAGGCAATTTTAAACCCTCCTTCTTTCCTTTGTACCCCATATTGAACCCAGGGTATTTAGTCATTAAACTATCTCACAAGCCATTTTTTTTTATATTGGGAGAAAAACTTGCCTAGTTACTGAGCTTTGGCCTTGTAATCCTCTGACTCCTGAGCCAAGGGTATTGCAGGCATTCAGCCTCACCTAAAACATTTTTTTAAGTTATTTTGTTATATGCTAATATAGATCAATTTAATCTTATACTATCAAAATATTTATATAACATTTGACTTACATAAAATAAATTAATAAGAATTGGCATATGCCATTTATATATAGATCTCACCAAAAAATAACTAAGGCCTAGTGATCAAATGTGAACCCTAAAATATTTGGGGTGTACCAGGAATTAAACTCATGGGCACTCAACAAGTGAGCCACATCCCCACTGCTATTCTGTATTTTATTTAGAGACAGCATCTCACCAAGTTTCTCAGGGCCTTGCTGTTGCTGGATTCGAAATCACCATCCTCCTGTCTTAGCCTCTCAAGGCACTGGGATTATAGTTTACAATTTTAAAATTTATATTTTTTTCTGGATTTACCATGGGTGACTGTTTCTAGTGATTTTTCATATTTCACAAATTCTGTATGTTTGCACTCACATGTTGAAGCTGAAAAAGTTGATCACAAAGAAACACAAATGAGAAAAGCTTTTTATATCTGTTTTAAGAGACAGATGGCAAGGAGTGCCAAAAAGCAGTTAAGAGGAAAAAGTAACTCAGGTTTTACAGCACATAGTTTGAATCGTACAAGTAATTATTAGACTGTAGACATTCTAAAAAGAGTTCACAGTTTTCAAACACCAAAAGGATATTTTAGAAGGTAGAAATTGCACTGATTTGATCACTACACATGTTCAATTAAAATGCTGGGTCGTATATGTAGATACCAATTAAAATTAAACAATAATTAACACTTCAAGTCAAGTAGCAAAAATAAACAAGGATGGCTGGAAATACAAACCATGTCTCAATAGTAACCTTAAATGTTAGCGGATTAACACACCAATCAAAAGACATAGGTTAGAAGCCTGGATTTTAAAAAATCCAACAATATTCTGCCTCCAGAAGACTCAGGAAAAGACAGACTGAAGGTGAAATATTAGGAAAAAACATACCCCTCACATGAACCTTGAAAGCAAGCAGAGGTCTCCATACTTATATTAAATAAAGAAGACTTCAAGCCAAAGTTAATCAAAATAGATAAATAAGAACATCTCATACTGCTCAAGAGACCCATATGCCAACAAGACATAACAAGCATAAATATATATGCCCCAAACAATGGGGCACCTATGTTCAAACAAACTCTTCTCAAGTTCAAGAATCAAATTGACCACAACGTGATCTGTGGTGACTTTAACACATTTATCTCACCACTGGATAGATCTTCAAACCAAAAGTCGAATAAAGAAACTATAGAGCTCAATAACACAATTAATAACTTACTATATATATATATATATATATATATATATATATATATATATATATATATATATATAATCAGTATATATATCAGATTGGAGAAGGAAGCCTGGCCCCATGCCAGGCACTAATCTGGAGGAAGCCTATCAACCCTTAAAACCCAAACTGAAACTTTTAATTATTGAATATTAACAGTTATCCCATTTTTTTCCATGATCTTTTTTGCATTTTAATTTCACCTCAATTTTTTTACTTTGCAGTGAACAATTCTTTTGTTAATACTTTCATTTAGATTGTTTTCCCTATATTTGTGAATGGATTGTGCCTCAATTTTAACACTGCTCATTGTTACTGTATATAATTTAAGTGATTTAATGTTGACCATTCAACCCATGACATTATTCAATAATTCTTGTTTCATTAGTTCATGGAAATTGCTTGAAAACTTTATAAAAATAATGGTATCATCTGCATATGCTATTTGATTTTTGATGTATAAAATATCATTTAATATTCTAAAACAATATTTATAAGTTAGAAAAGCATACATTTTTTTCTTTTCCTAAAAATAAATTGATAAATACTTCAGTTCACACCATTAAGTATGAAAACAGTTCATAGCTGCCGTTAAGTGGATTGAAAAAGAATTTTCCTCTGGTCATAATTGGCCATAGGTTTTACAGTAATTTAGTAAGTAATTTGCCAGAGTTTTGCTTTATCAAAATGATTTTTGGAAACTTCTTATATGACAATGTCCCTCTTGGTCATGAAGTCCAATCATTCTTTTTGTTGTTGTTCTCAGTTTGCTAGTGGTTTTTAATATCTGCGTCAACATCTATAAAAAGATGGTCTGCAATTTCCATTCTTATGCTGTGTTAGCTGGTATTTCTGGCCTTACAGAAAGAATTAGTCAATTTTCTTCTTCACATTTAGATATGATCATGAATTATTGTTACTGATCCTAATTACATGTTTCATAGAAATCACCCGTGAAGGCTCCTTTTTAAAAATGTGATTACTGTTTGGTTTTTATGTGGGTCAATTTTTAGAGCTAGGTTTTTGCAACTTTGGCCTCAAATTTCCTAGCCTAAATCCTCCTCTTTCTGTGGCCTCAAGGTAGTCAAGACTAGTGGCATGTGCTCCCATATCAGCATAACTGCATGTATTTTTTGAGCAGCTGTAAAGTTAAATGTTGATTTGTAGGTATATTTTACATCTCTTCACATCTGGGTCTACTAATGTATTCTATTTATTTGTGAAGTAATTTTCAAAGTTGATGATTATGTAGCAATTTATCTATATTTTGTTGTTTTCCAGGTTCGAGATTTTCTTGGCAATTAAGATGGAATAATGAGGAAGCATAATGTGGGAAAATGAGAACCTGGAATTTTTCTAATTGACCTCAAGATGCCCTGTGAAGGATGGAGACTGTGCACCCATAATCCTGTGAGACAAATAAAGCAGAAAAGCTAAATTATCATTTTATGTAGCCTAATACGTGATCTTGAGTAACTTTCATATGGCTTTACATACTGTATTAAGAATTGTAATGCAAAAAAAAAAAAAAAAAAGAATCGCATTAACTTACATTAGGTAGAGGAAAATGAAAGGAGGGGAAGGTAGGGGATGTGGGAATAAGAAAGAGAATGAAACAGACATGATTACTTTATGTATGTATGTGACTGTATGACACATGTGATTCTACAATATGTATACTCAGAAAAATGAGAAATTATATCTCATCTATGTATGATATATCAAAGTATATAAATGCATTTTATTGTCATGGATAACTAACTAAAACAAATACATTTTTTTGAAAAGACCCCAGTAGAGCCAATGTTGCAAGACCCAAAAAGGGACTTCAAGAAGCCTGGAGCATAAGCATGTGACTGCTTCTCTTGCATTTTTCCATATCAAAACTATTGAACACCAATATATATATGTTCATTACAGGTATTCCCCAGGCTTTCTGACTCAGCCTTCTGGAAGCACACTCACAGACACCTGGAGAGATCGTCCACACCATTCTCTGGGTATCTCAATCCACTCAAATGGACATCTGACATTAACCACTTCAACAATTGAAAGAAATAAAATCCATCTTTAGGAATATCTACCCTCCCGTTAACCACCATACTATTCACTACCTAAATTTTCAAAGAGTAACTCAGGAAGAAGAACCTATGGTATATTACAGATAATAGAGAAAGAGAGATTTATCATTGTGTTTACACACAAATGTATCAACACACATATATAACTTTTTCAGTTTTTCTACCATTATTTTGAGACAAGGAGTTTTACGGTGCAGTGGGTGTCACCAAGATGCGAGGCTGGCTACAAGATAGTGATTCTCGTCCCTCAGCCTATTGAGTCCCTAGCATGACAAAAGAAATGTGCCTCCACACCTCACTTATTACTCAACTTTAAATTAAGGATGGTGTCTATGGCAGTGTTGCCAAAATGTGAAGGCCAGCCTTAGTAGTTTGATAACATTCCGTCTTAAAACTGAAAAAAAAATGATAGTGGATATCTGTCACTGGTAAGGCAACCCTGGGTTGAAACCCCAGAAACAAAAGAATATTCTCCAATAACTCAGACAAGCTGGAGGACTTTAGGATAAGTGAGATGATTCAGATGCAGAAATACATTGTATACTCTATGTTCAGAGCCTGGAAGAAAATAGAATGAATGTGTAGGAAGAGCCTGGTTGTTATCAGGGAGCATCATTAATAATATTGCATCATATACTGGAAATTACAAAAGACAGAAGGATTCTATTCTTAGTGCAGAATGGATAATTATGAGAGATGGTGGGTTTTATCATCACATAGCAATTGCAAATACTAGTGGGATTCAGAGTGATGTTTATATATGTGCATATACATGTATTTATAATATCCAAACACCCTCTACTGCCTTTGATGCCCCCACACACTCCTCAGCCATACTAATCACTATTGTACTTGCACATGATATTATATTAGTTAACATATGAGATGTGACACTATTGTGTATTTCTTCACTTAGCATGACATCATCCAATTTCATCTATTTTGCTGACCGTTAGAGGAGTTTGTATTGATGTATGTATGTACACCATGGTGAATATACAATGTACTTTCTGGTGGATATGTTCAATTGCTTACCTACACCACTGGCTTTTCTCTATATCTGTATTGTTAAACATACTGTTATTCAACTTGAATTTATGTAACAAAAGAAATCAACAACTACAAAAGAATGAAGAAACTGGGAGTGGGGGCACATACCTGCAATCCCAATGGCTTGGGAGGCTGAGGCAGAAAATTCACGAGTTCAAAGACAGACTCGGTAAATTAATAGGGACCTATATAACTCAGTGAGACCCTGTTTCTAAAAACAAAATAAACATGACTGGGAAAGTGGCTTTGTAGTTGAGTGATACTGGGATATATCCCTATTATACACTCTCCCCCCCAAAAAAAGAATAAACAAACTAGAAAACTATGTCCTAACGTGATTTTATCAAGTGAAAAGAAGCCAAGGCATAAGAAAAACATATTCTTTAAGTTTATTAATATAAAAGTAATAAGTTATCTCTTGGAATTTTTTACAAAGTGCAATATTTTGAGAGCATTTAGTAGGTTATATTACATGAAAAACTGCTCTTGTGCAAATAATGAAATAAAACATTAGCAATGTGTGGTGGTGCATGACTGTAATCCCAGTGTCTCGGGAGGCTGATACAAAGCAAGCCTCAACAATTTAGGAAAGAACTAAGCAATTCAGTGAAACCCTGTCTCTAACTAAGTTACAAAAAAAAGATCAGGAATGTTGCTGAGAGGTTGAGTTCCCCTGGGCTCAATCCACAGCATTAAAAACAAAGACAAAGATAAAAAAGAAATAAGACATTAAGGCTGCTGAACATTTATATTTTTAGTGTTCCAAATATTTGACCCAATACTCCCAATATCACTTCATCCATCAATTTATAATTGAAATCTCTAGTTATTTGTTTGTGAGAGAAAGGAGACAGAGATGTTCCTGAACTCTGCCATTCTTTTGCTAGTTTCTGCCATTTGCTAGTTGCTGCCATAAGCTAGGCAAAGATGTGCCCATTTAGGTCCCCAGGGTACTGTGGCTCAGTCTTTTCTCTTCATGCTAGGATGCACCTTGAGGAGTGGATGTTGACTTGACTGCTAAAGTGGGGAAGAGGTAAAAGGGAAGTAATGTGTGTGGGCGTGTGGGTGGGGTGTGATAATGATGACTTCTGACAAAGTCCTACCCATGATCATCTTTTTAAAATGTACCCAGTAAATGGTTTATTTTCTTCTATATCTTCTGGGACCCTGAACCTACAGTTAAATCTGAGGGAAACTGTTGTCCATACCCAGCTATCTTAGCTTTGTTTTTCTGTCTGGTGCCTCACAATTGGAAATACCTAGTCCCCCTTCCTCAGAGTCTTGATCTCATGTCTCTTTTGCTTATATTTGTAATATCTGGAAAATCCTCAAATACTAAGTTGCAGGTAAATCCACAGTTGATGCTCCTCTTTTAAGGATAAGGATAGACATTTTCTCTCATTGTGGCCTCTACCTTCTACTCACAAAATGGGGACATTATTCACGTTTGCAAACCTAGATATTATCCTGAGCCAACCTGTAATATTAAATTCAAGAATTTAATCCCTGGGTCTGGGGTCAGGGTTAGAGCACCTGCCTAGAACATGTGAGGCACTGAGTTCAATCCTCAGCACCACATAAAAATAAATATATAAAATAAAGATACTCTGTCCACTACAACTAAAGAAAACATAAAAGACTAATCCCTACCAGGGTTGTGATGGCACATGCATGTAACCCCAGCTACCCTGGAAGTTGAGCATTGAGGGTCACAACTTTGAGTCTAGCCTCACTAACTTGGCAAGACCATATCTCAAAGAAAAATAAAAATGGGATGATGATAGAGCTCACTGGTAGACCATACCTAAGTCCTGTCCTCAGAATTACAGGGGAAACTTTTAATTCCTATCTTTTTTTTATGAGTTAAGGTCACCACAAAAAAGAAGGTGGCTAAGGGATAATGTTATATTTTCTAAAAACAAGCCATGTTAAATGTGCAAGTGTTCACATTTCTTCATAAAATTCCCAAGTATTTTGCTTTTGATATTATGGTCATTAGAACTGTCTTTAATTTTATGTTTGCTACTTACTTTCTTATGCACATACATAACTGATGATACTAAATTTTATTACCGTTCTGAGCTCATCTGATGCTTCTAATAGTAATTAGTGAACTCCTACATTAAAAATATACACTTAAAATCCACTTCTACCTCATACCTCATATTGGAAAACCACAAAAGTTAGACAGCAAGAAACAGAAGTAAGTTGCAATAACCATTTGACAAAGGCAAAGCTACTGGTAAGATTCTCAGAAAAACTCTATTCCCTAAAAGTCAGAAACCAAAAGTCAGAAACCAAGAGAATAAGACCATAATCTCCCCCACACACATGATTTTATTCTTTTATTGCTGAATAACATTCCATTGTGTATAAATAATGCATAATTTTTTTATCCATTCATCCACTGAAGGGCATATAGGTTGGCTCCACAGGATAGCTGTGTAAAATGGTGGTTCCATATTCAGATTTCCAAGGAATCTCCATACTGCTTTCCATATTGGCTGAACCAATATGGAAAGTCTTCATGAAGACTCACTCAGTAGTCCCACCAGCAGTGTATGAGTGTACCATTTTCCCCACATCCTCACCAACACTTGTTGTTGTTTGTCTTCATAATAGCTGCAATAATAAAATTTTTATTATAGTAAAATTCACAAAGACACACACACACACACACACACACACACACACGGGTTGGGTTTTTCTTTGGTGTCTCTGGACAAGATCATGTGGACTAGGAACCTACAAACACAATGTCATCCTACTGCCAGTTAAGAGTAGAAATTGTTCCATGGGCAGGCCTCTGGAATCACGCACAGCATCTCCCATAAACCAGAGGATCAAAGGGGTGTGAGGCCTAGAGATGTCAGAGAAGACTAACTGTTTCCTCCCCCTTTCTTGATAGTGATTTCTGGGCCAATAATCTTTACTCTACTTTGATTACATTTTATGTATTATCTAAAATTCACTCTTGCAAGAACACAAGATCCAAGAAACACAACATAACCTTTGTATCTCTGGGATCACAATCAGCAACAATGTCAGATCTTTTATTGCTTTACTTATTTACTCACTTCATTTGATCTATTTATTAATACAGGTGGACACCAGCGACAGCTCTAGGTCCTGTTGGAAGGTTACAGTCACACACCTACACACAGCATCCTAGGGAAAGACTTTTGAAACAGGAATTTTGACCCTTCATTGTTCATGAAGACTCACTCAGTGTCAGAACTTTGAATATTTTATTTTGAGGCAGGGTCTTTCTATGAGGCCATCTGTTGCCTCCGATTTGAGATCCTCCCAAAGCAGCCTCCCAAATGCCTGGCCTTACAGACATGTGCTACCAAACCTTGTTCTTTGCTTATTAAAAAAAGGGCATAGCTGTTGGTTACCTCCCTCCAGTGATGTATGTGATATCAGACCCCAAACAATAAAAACCCCACACAATTCCAAAGCTCAAGTCTGACTCTGGCTGTGTGAGTTTTTGTAATGGGAAGGGACTCCAGGGAGAGAGAGGGAAAACAGCTCAGAAAAAGTAAGTTCCTTGGTTTTCATGGCAGAAAAGAACTTCATTTGTCAGGTGCATGGATGCACCTATTTAGAAAAGCAGATGCACATTCAGAAAAGAACGTGAGGAGCCGGGGATTCAGTGTGGTCTGTAGTGTGCTTGCCCTACATGCACAAGGTCCCAGGTTCAATCCCCAGCACCACAAGAAGAAAGAAAGGAAAAAACGTGAGAAAGCTCTAAAGAGAGAGACAGCAAATATGTGGTCTGAGGTGTTCCTATTTGGAAAGGGACATTTAAGTGGGGCTGGACTAGAGATGGGGCCAGATCAGACTTCTGTACTTTCTCACCCATTTTTCTAAGCTTGCTCACATCATGCTAGTATTTGAGGGTACAGGAAGCTGTTCTAGGAGAAATGCTGCATTGCAGGGAGTTGCTTTTTTTTTTTTTAATCTGATCTTTATTTTTAAAAATAGTTTTTAGTTGGACAGGATACCTTTATTTTACATATTTCTATTTATGTGGTGCTGAGGATTGAACCCAGTGCCTCACAGTTGCTAGGCAGGTGCTCTGTCACTGAGCCCTAACCCCAGTTACTTGTTTTTAATTTCAATATTTTATGGGCATTCCTGCATTGTGGTGATTTATGAATTTTTTTCTTTGAGGTTCAGAGTAACTTTCTTCTTGGTATCCCAGCATTTCTTTACCAATCAGACGTGTTCCATAGTTGTTTATGGACCTCAAGTGTTACTAGAGGAACGATTAAAGGATAATTTAGTTATCAAAGCACATAGGGCAGTGTTTTAAGGACAGATGTTTTAAGAAAATGCTCATTATTAGATTTCTATTTTTACTTTGTATTTAGCCATGGACTTATATGGATTTGCAGTGATCCACAAACCAGCAGATTTCAGAAACTTTTCATGTTGACAACTCTTTTCAAATGGTTTCCTTCAGATTGAGGCACATTTGACTGAGGGTAAATATTAAGATGTTTTTAAAGTGCTTATGAATTTTCCTGGCTAGAATATTGCAGAGGGTTTTGCTTGTGTTCTCACCACTTTGTTTATCTCATTGTTGTTGAAAAACCTCCCAGATGCAAGGAATTCATCCATAGGCAAGCTCTGCAGCTGGCCACCCACAGACCCCCACACCCACTGATCCAATTCTCTGTCCCCCATTAATTGGGTGTCGGGTGCTGTTGGATTGTTAATTATTGGGTGAAACCCAGTGTTTTGTCTCCAAAGAGACCAAGGTCTAGCTTTTTGGTTATTGGAACCACTGAGTTGGTTATTCACTTTTTCTTGCCTCTCAAGACAAATCTGAGCTCCATCCAGAGACCTAAATTTAGTGGAACTTGTAATTTAGGGAAATTTAATATTTTGGTGAAGAATAGTAACAGCAATAATAATTAATCATTTCCCTCAAGGGGGAAGAAGGGGTTCTGGCCCCAGGGGGTCCCTGGCTCTTTCCCTCTTCTTAGTCACATAATGTTCTCCTCATCCTGGGCAAGACAGCTGTGTACTGGTCATCCCTGGAATCTTGGGCATGTGGCTTGACCTTCTCAGTTTTCTTTCAAGAGAAATGTTCTCATTTCATAAATGCAGCAAAACTGATCCCCCAAATAACTGGGCTGCTGTTACTGACAAGCAAGTGTATAAAATACTGAAAATGAGAGGTGGGGCTTAGGCTTGGCTGTAGAGTGCTTGCATAGCACATGGGAGTCTCTGGGTTCCATCCTCAGCCCCACAGAAAAAGGAATGGATAGAATAAAGTTATTGGGTCCAACTCTAATAAAAAAAATATTTTAAAAAATAAATACTGAAAAGGCAACATATTCTAGCAATTAGGGAAATGCAAATTAAAACTGCATCTTCTCTTTCACTCCAATTACTATAGCAATTATCAAGAATACAGTAACAATAAATTGGTGAGGATGTGGGGTACAGGGAATGCTCACACCTTGTTGGATGCACTGCACATTGGTGCAACCCCTCTGGAAAGCAGGATGGAGAATTCTCAAGAAACTAGGACTGAAACCACCATTTGACTCAGTTATCCGTCTCCTCAGCATAAATCAGAGGATTTAAAATTTTCATACTACAGGGACACAGCCACATCAATGTTCATGATAGCACAACTCACAATAGCTAAGCTACATAACAAGCCTAAATGCCCATTAACAGATGAATACATAAAGAAATCATGGTATGTATACATGGTGGAATATTACTCAACATTAAAAAATGATGACTTCATACCACTGGCCAGTGAATGAATGGAACTGGAGATTATCATGCTAAAGTAAATTAAGGGAATCCCCCCAAACCAAAAGTCACATGTTTTTCCTGACATGTGTTATCTACATCACAAGGAAGGTGGGCAGCACAAAGAGAAGTTCAGTAAATTAGAAAAAGGGGCACAACAGGAAGGGAGGGGAGATAAGAACATGAAAGACAGTAGAATAAGTCGACCATAATCTTCCTATTTAAATATATAAAAATACCTAAGTGAATCGATCCATCATGCCACCCACACGAATGGGGTCCTAAGGAGAATAAGGTATATTTTATGTTTGGATAATTTTACCAAAATGGAATCTATGGTCATGTATAACTAAACAGAATGAATAAAACAGAAAAAGATAAAAAGTACTTTAAAGGATCATGGGTCCAACTTGATAGAATCATAGCCGGATAAAGAAATGTCTTTAGGTATATTCCAGAATTTTCTAAACCACTCTCCCATTGGATGCTGCCAATGGTGTTGGAGCCTGTGGGAAGGTGGAGGTTCAGGGCACTGCATGGAGAAGATAGGACCCCCCATTCATCTGCAAGTGCAGGAGTTCCAGCGGGCAGGTAACCTCCAGGCCTCTACAGTTCACAAAGGCAGAGTGGAGCAGGGTGCATTGGAGTCTATGGAGTTATTTACCAAATCAGGAAAACCTGAAATTGGCTTTCCTGGACTCCCAATCAAATGCAAGTTGTTATTCCTTAAAGAGAGAGACCCTTGAGCCCCTCTTAATGAGAAGTCTTCTTTGTATTATGTGACTTTTTGCACCACTGAATTGGGGGGACAAGACCAGAGCTGTCTTTGGAAACACATTGACTTTATTTGCATCAAGACAAGCAGGTAGGGTCTGTATTTTGTTGTTGTTGTTGTTGTTTCTTTTTTCTTGTCAAGTGCAGAGTATTCAGCTGATACTAAGGATGCACACCTAGGCAGGGGGTCTTTGTTTTTAGGAGGAGGCAGGATCCCATTGCCTGGGATCCAGGGGACTGTCAGGAACCAGGGTGTCCTTGATCTGTGCAAGGCTGTTATCCTGTGGCCACCGCAGCCTCAGCAAAAGAAAGGTGCTAAGCAACTCAGTGAGACCCTGTCTCTAAACTTCAAGCTAGGGCTGGGGAAGGGGCTCAGAGGTCGAGGCCTCTGAATTCAACCCCCAGTGGCCAGAGAGCGAGGGAGTCCTGGTGCAGCTGCGGTTTACTCAGGTCTGCACTCTCGAGGTCTCTTCTGTGCTAATCTCCTTACTCTGCCTCCAGCCTCATCCAATAGATTCAACTCAGCTGGAGGAATATCAGCTCTCAGGCTGCCAACTGGGTGGTAAACTCCTCCAGGGCAGTTCCTATGGGGAAGGCCAGTTCTGCTTGGAGAATTTTGCACAGATAAACAGAGGACAAGTCAGCCTCTGAAAGATGCTTTGGGTGGTCTTATTATAGGAAGAGATCCAGGTGATGAAACTTTCAAGAATTGACTTCAATTTCCTAACATCAAACCCAACAGAACTTAGAATTCTGGTCACCCTAACCCTGACCCAATGCCGAGACCTCAAAAGGAAAAGAAAAAAGTTGCACCCAAACCCTGCCACCATTTTTGTTTCCTCCTTGCTTGGAGCGGAGATCACCCCCAGTCACTCAAAAAAAAAAAAAAAAAAAAAAAAAACACAACCTCGCTGGGCTCAGACTCGGGAGAGCGGAGACTGACTGGTTCCCTGTCCAATCAGAAGTCTCCGTGCTGAGCGCTGTCCAATCCTGAGCGTAGCCAACAGCAGGGGGCGGGCCTCCGCGCTTGGAATTGGATTTATTTCTCAGCAGTAGGCGGTTCCACTCAGATTCCTGCAGTTGGACTCCAGGATTCCTTGGTGCCCAGGATCCCTGGTGGCCCTGCCATGCAGGGGCAGAAGCTCCCCAGGGCAGGCTTGGCTGCTGGGTACCAGGGGATGGTGAGTGTGCAGTGGCACCTTGTGCATGGACAGGGAGGCTCAGGAGGGAGGCGGGGCAGGGAGTCCCTCTGGCGGGATCAGCTGTGGGGGGAACCGGTGTTGGCCAACACTGACTCCGGGGGGCTCTCTGCAACCACAGGCCTGAGCCCATTGGGGACAATGCCCCCTCTATCACCCTGGCCAGCCGGGTGGAGAGCGTGACAGGGGCGGAGACTCCTGGCAGCCTCCCCATCCCCTGGGGCAGCCTCAGCCCCTGCTCAAGTCCTATCTCTCTGGCAGGTGAGGGAGGCAGCCTGGCGTCTTCCTGGACTGTGGTGATTGACAGGTGGCAGCACTAGAAAAATCCAATTCCAAGCCAGGCAATGGCGCACACCTGTCATTCCCAGAGGCTCGGGGTAGGGGCTGATGCAGGAGGATTGCGAGGTCAAGGCCAGCCTCCACAAGTGGGTGAGGCACTTGGAGACTCAGGGAGACCCTGCCTCGAAATCAAATGCAAAATAGGGCTGGGGATGGGGCTCAGTGGTGGAGTGCCCCTGAGTTCAATGCCCAGCACCCCCCCTCCCCCCAAAAAAATCAAATTTCCAAAAACCATTTTCCTGAAGGAGGGAAGCTGCGGTGAACAGAGACCTTGCCTATACCTAAGCTAGTTTTGTGGAGTTTATTTATTATTATTATTATTTTTTTGGTGGTTGTTGTGTTTTAGTAGTTAACAGAAGGGTGCTTTACCATTGAGCTCTCTCCCTGGTAGTTTTTAGTTTTTATTCTGCCCGCTGGTCTAGCTAAATTGCTGAGATTGGCCTTGTTAAGATTTGATTGATAATGACTTTACTGTTGCAATTAAGTGTATGATTTTTACAACCACGTAGTTTCATGGGTGAACTCTGTTGAAGTCGTGATTCTTTGATGACAATTGTAACAGAACAGCTTCACAATGCACGTGTTAGCTAATAACTTCTTCTTATTATTTTTTTCTCTTATAATTTTTTTCTCTTATAATTCAAAAGTCTCTTGGTTAAGTTTACATATATTTAACTTTGTGGATGAAATTTAGGATTGGGTGCTTCCATTAAGATTAAAGCATGCTGGATTGTTTATTAGTGCATCAGAGTTATACATAATACCACCTGCATATGGCACCTGTTTAAAACTTACCCATGGTATCTTATACTATTTTTAAGCTGAATGTACCATGACTAGTAATGTATTATCCCGGCCATATGAACTGATTGCAGCAAGTCCCTGCGGTGGGAGACTCTCATGTGTCTTTAATAGCAAAACAGTTTCCACAAATAGTTAAGAAGCACTTAAACTTCTTGAGTTTATTAGAATTCTTTTGTTTCCTATCTTCATTGATATACTTTATTTTTCTCTGTGATAGGATTTAGTTTACATTTCTCAGGTTTCTAAAGATGTAGGATTCTTTTTATTCTTATTTTTGAACACATGGGTATCTCCTGGACGAATTGCCATCTCAAGTCTCCTCCCTGAATTTTTTCTGTGGTGGATTTCAGAGTGTTGGGACCCTAAGTATCACCACTCCATGGGCCCTTTTCCTACCCAAGGAGGCTGGGATCTGCAGGGGTCTCGGGTTTTTCTTCCCCCTGAGCTTTTCTTTTTTGGGGGTCAGGGGCTCATAGTGGATTGAATGCAGAGCTTCTTTTCCACTGAGCTACATCCCTCGCACTTTTTATCATTTATCTTGAGACAGAGGATGAGTCTGGCATGAACATGTGCCTCAGCCTCCTGAGTGGCTGGGATTACAGGTGTGGCCCTCCTGCCTGGGGCCCCCTGAAAGTTCTAAATGTAAGGGAAGCAAAGTGTCAGATCCAGAACCCCATCTCCCCGACGAATCCTGTACATATGTATCATTGAATTCCTCAAATTCAAGTCCCCTGTCCCCATTTCCAGTGACAATTTTCCTCCCCAATGTAATAAAATAAGAAGCAAAAGTTTTGTTTTCTGTTTGAGCATTTCACATGAGAGAAAAGTACACTAAAAACAACTTGAAATTTGTAAAAATGCGTACATGTGTGTATTTTCCCTTCTTCTCCAAGGCCAGACACCTTTTCAGAATGTCTTTGGGCTGAGTGTCTCCCCTGTGGACTGCATGTGCCAGGCACCTCATGACCTCTGTGATATTTTCCTGGTCCTGGTTTGGCTCTGCCTGACACTAGGATCCCACACCTGGCTCATCTGAGGTCTCCTGAGCGTCTGATGCATATCAGCCACCTGTTGACCTATGAGCAGGTGCATTGAGGGGAAGTAGTTTCTCAGGGGAGTAGGAGATGTCCCTGTGACTGGGAGGAGTCTCTTTATCCAGAAGCCACTTCAGACGTTCCCTCATCCTGGCTCCTGTGGATCCTGGAACAGCAATGGACATGCAGCCATTTATGAACACACTAGTTCAAGTTCCTTTGGAAATAAATCCAGATTGGTTGTTACTCTGTTAGCTTTTAAAGAACTCCATGCTATTTTTAAAAAGTGTCCACACTAAGCTTATATTCTAGCCCCATGTCATCAGCATGTCTCTTGCTCCATATCTATGTCATTGGAGGACTAACTCCTTCACCTCTTTGATAGGAGCCTTCCCCACAGCTGGGCTCAGACAGCAGAAACTCTCCTACTTGGCTGGGGACTGAATTCCTGATGCAGTTGGTTAGAACCTAGGCTGCCAGTGCTCACTGCAAGAAGGTGGTGGGAGCCTATTCTATAAAGAAACAAGGAGCTGTGGTTTTCATTCTTTTCCTTCACTCCGGGGTGGGGGGGTGATAAATAGTCCCTGGAAGTGCTTGCACATCAATGTGAAGCCACTTGTTTTTGACCCAGGGAGATTTGGACATGCACAGTTGCCATTGCTCTCAAAGCTTGGTGGGTTAGGATAGAGTCCATGGAATAGAAAAAAACTGTTGGGACCCTGAGTGCCTGGACATTTTTCTTCCAGAAAGAACTGCTCAGGCCTGGAGTTATTACTGAGGTAGGGGGAGAGTGCTCAGGCAGGGCTGCTGGGTGGACTGCATTTGTCCTGTCTACCCTTAGGGACTGGCTAGAGAGGAGCTCAACTGTTAGCAACCACAGTTTGCAGATCATGTGGACAAATCCCTTCTAGGGATAAACTGGGACCCTTGATCTCGCTTCCCTTCTGCCCTCGTCCCATGGATAAAGCTCATGAACCTCCACAGCCATAGAAAACCATCCCTTTTCCAGTCCTGATACTTGTGTATATCTAGTTTGTTCTTCTATGAGCACCAGACAAATTGTGTTTCCAGCGACAAGTCATTTAATGTCCAATGTGCTCCATTTGTGACCCCAAGAAGTCTTTCTCTACTCTGGGTGACACTGGATTGGGGTATTCTGTCCAAATTATTTGGTACATCGCTCAAGGCAGGACTAATGCCCAAGTGTCCCCCAACTTTTCCTGCACTTCAGATGGTAGAGATTTTCTCAGTGGACTAATGCATAGGTCTCTCAATCCATGTATAACTTTATTCAAGAGGGACTCAAAACATAAGTAGGTGTTTATTTGGTGTATCCATGTGTGGAGAAAATCCAGGAGCCTCCTATTCTGGTGTAATTTTGAAACATAATCATTCTCAATATGTGCTTCTTTGGGGTGCTGGAGTATAATCCAGTACCACGCATGTCCTGCACCCAAGCCCTACCAGTGCTCTGCGCCTCCAGTTCCCACACCTCCCTTCACGTTGGGTTGTCTTGTTCATTCACATCAAATCCTATGCTGGAGATGGTGGCATTTATCTAGGTCTTTTCATTGCACTTACAATGACATTTACATACATATGGAGTCACCTATGAAATTTCTGCATTGTGATATTTTTTTGTCCTCAAATTACTGCAATATGATAATTTTATAACATGCATTAGTGCCTAGTAATGATGGCTCCAGCTTTTACTCTTAGAGTTCAGAATTTTTGGCTAATTTCATATCAATTCAACCTTCCAGGAGAATTTTCAAACTGTTTGCTTTGGACCCTTCTTCAATGAAAAGGAAATCATGGTGAAATTTTGATGGGGTGTTCCCCCACATCCTCGCCAACACTTATTGTTATTTGTCTTCATAATAGCTGCCATTCTGACTGGAGCGAGATGATATCTTAGTTTTTATTTGCATTTCTCTGATTGCTAGAGATGATGAGCATTTTTTATATAATTGTTGATTGATTGTATATCCTCTTCTGAGAAGTGTCTGTTCAGGTACTTGGCCCATTTATTGATTGGATTATTAGTATTTTTTTTTTTTGGGTGTTAAGACGTTTGAGTTCTTTATATACCCTAGAGATTAGTGCTCTATCTGATGTATGAGGGGTAAAAAATTGCTCCCATAAAGTAGGCTCTCTATTCTATTGAGTTTTTTTGATAAAAATCTTTAGTTTCAATTCATCCCATGTGTTGATACTTGGTTTCAATTCCTGTGCTATAGGAGTGTTATTAAGGAAGTTGTAGCCTAATCCCACATGATGGAGATAAGGCCTACTTTTTCTTGTATTTGGAGAGTCTCTGGTTTAATTCCTAGACCCTTGATCCATTTTGAGTTAAATTTTATGCATGGTGAGAGAGAGAGATTCAATTTTATTTTGCTGCATATGGATTTCCAGTTTTCCCAGAACCATTAGTTGAAGATGCTCTCTTTTTTTCCAGTTCATATTTTTAGCACCTTTGTCTAATATAAGATAATTGTGGTTTAGTTGGTTGGTCTCTGTGTCCTCTATTCTGGGCTATTTGTCTGCCAGCCTGTATTGATGCCAGAACCATGCTGTTTTTGTTACTGTGGCTCTGTACAATAGTTTAAGGTCTGGTATAGCAATGCCACCTGCCTCCCTTATCCTGCTAAGGATTTCTTTAGCTATTCTGGGTCTCTTGTTTTTCCAGATAAATTTCATATTTGCTTTTCTATTTCTATGAGCAATCCCATTGGGATTTTGATCAGAATTGCATTAAATCTGTAGAGTGCTTTTGGTAGTAGGTCCATTTTGATAATATTAATGCTGCCTATTCAAGATCAAGTTAAATCTTTCCATCTTTTAAGGTCTTTGATTTCTCTTTAGAGTTTCATAGTTTTCATTGTATAGATCCTTCACCTCTTGTTGATTCCCAAGTATCTTATTTTATTGAGGATATTGTGAATGGGGTAGTTTTGCTCATTTCTCTCTCAGAGGATTTGTCACTGATATAAAGAAATGCCTTTGATTTACCGGTGTTGATTTTCTATCCTGCTACTTTGCTGAATTTTAGTTCTAGAAGTTTTCTAGTGGAGTTTTTTGAGTCTTCTAGGTACAGAATCATATCATGAGCAAATAGTGCTAGGTTAGGTTCATCTTTGCCTATACTTATTCTTTAATTTCTTTCATCTGTCTACTTGCTCTGTCCAGTGTTTTAAGAACTATATTGAATAGAAGGGGTGAGAGAGGGCATCCCTGTCTTTTTTAAATTTTAGAGAAAATGTCTTTAGTTTGTCTCCCTTTAGAATGATGTTGGCCTGAGGCGTGGCATAGATAGCCTTTTAAATGTTGAAATAAGTTCCTCTTATCCCTAGATTTTCTAGTGTTTTGAACATGAAGGGATGCTGTATTTTTTCAAATACTTTTTCTGCATTTGTTGAGATGGTTATAAGTTTCTTATCTTTAAATCTGGTGATGTGATGAATTACATTTATTGATATCTGTATGTTGAACCAACCTTGCATCCCTGGGATGAATAGCACTTCATCATGATGAACCATCCTTTTGATATGTTTTTGTATTTGATTTGCCAGAATTTTATTCAGAATTCTTGCTTCTGCTTTTTAGAGATATTGCTCTGAAGTACACTTTCTTTTCAGTGTTTGTCTGATTTTAGCATCAAGGAGATATTGGCCTTATAGAGTGATTTTGGAAGGGCTCCCTCTTTTTATATTTTATGAAATAATTTGAGAAATGTAGGTGTTAGTTCTTTTTTGAAGTGTTGTATCCATTGAGTCCTGGGCTTTATTTATTTATTTATTTATTTATTTATTTATTTATTTATTTATTTATTTATTGGTTGGTTTGTTGGTAGGCTTGTGATAGTATCTTCTGTTTCATTGCTTGAAAATGATCTGTTTAACTTACTCAGTTTAAGTAAGTCACATGATTCTAGACATTTGTTGATGACTTCTATATATTATGTTTTATTGCAGTACAAATTTTCAAAATAATTTCTAATTATCTTCTGTATTTCTCTAGTGTTCATGATGATATTTCCTTTTTCTTCATGGATTTTAGTAATTGGAGTATTTCTCTCCTTCTCTACAGTAGCATGGATAAAGTTTTATCAAATGTATTTGTTTTTCAAAAAGCCAACTTTTCATTTTGAAAATTTTAAAATATATGGCAGTGGAATATGTTACAATTCTTATTACACATATACAGTACAATTTTTCATATCTCTGTATATAAAGTAGGTTGACATCAATTCGTGTGTTCATATGTGTATTTTGGATAATGATGTCTATTATATTCCACCATCTTTGCAAATCCCTTTCCCCTCCCTATTCCTCCCACCACACTACCCTAAATAGAATTCATCTATTCCTCCCATGCTCCCCCTCCCTTCCCCACTGAGTCAGCGTCCTTATATCAGAAAAAACATTCAGCATTTGTTATTTCGGGCTTGGCTAACTTCACTTAGCATTATCTTCTCCAATGCCATCCATTTACCTGCAAATGCCAATATTTTATTTTCTTTTATTGCTGAGTAATATTCCATTGTGTACAAATGCCATGTTTTCTTGATCAATTCATCCACTGAAGGGCATCTATGTTGGCTCCACAGTTTAACTCTTGTGAATTGTGCTGCTAAAAACATTGTGACTGTGTCCCTGTAGTATGCTGTTTTTAAGTCCTTTAGGTATAGACCAGGGAGTGGGATAGCTAGATCAAATGTTGGTACCATTCCCAGTAACTTTGTCAATTTTTATTTGCTTCTTTTGTTCCAATTTCATTGATCTCAGCTCTGATTTTAATTCTTTTCTGTCCTTTACTGCTTTTGGTGTTGATTAATTGTTTTTCCTAGGGCTTTGAGATGTAATTTTAGGTCATTTATTTGACTTTTTATTTTTTTAAGGAATAAACTCCATGCAATGAACTTTCCTGTTAGTAATGCCTTCATAGTGTCCCAGAGATTTTTATATGTTGTATCTGTGTCCTCATTCACCTCTAAGAATTTTTAAATCTCCTATTTGATGTTTTCTGCAACCCATCGTTCATTAACTAGCATATTATTTAGTCTCCAGGTGTTGGAGTAGCTTCTATTTTTATCATTGTTTTCTAATTTCATTCCATTATGATCTGACAGAATGCAGGGTAGTATCCTTACTTTTCTGTATTGCTTAGAGTTCCTTTTTGGCATGACATATTGTCTCTTTTAGAGAAGGATCCATTTGCTGCTGAGAAGAAAGTGTCTTCGCCTGTTGAAGGATGAAATAGTCTATGTATGTCAGTTAAATCTAAGTTATTGATTGTATTATTGAGTTCTATAGTTTCTGTCTGGATATTGTTTTGACGATCAATCCAGTGGTAAAAGAGGTGTGTTAAAGTCACCCAGAATTATTGTCTTGTGGTCTACTTGGCCCTTAAACTTTAGAAGAGTCTGTTTGAACATAGATGCTCCATTGTTTTGGGGGTGTGTATATTTACAATTGTTCTGTCTTGTTGGTGTATGGTTCCTTTAAGCAGTATGTAGTATCCTTCTTTATCCCTTTTGATTAATTTTCAATTGAAGTTCACATTATTTGATATAAGAATGGAAACCCCTGCTTGCCTCCACAGTATATGTGAGTGGTAGGATTTTAATATTTATTTTTTGTATATGGAAACAATATCTTTATTATTTAGTTCTATGTGGTACTGAGGATCAAATACAGGGCCTCACATGTGCTAGGCTAGTGCTCCACCACTGAGCCCCAGCCCCAGCCTGAGAAATATATTTTTTTCCAACCTGTCACGTTTAGTCTCTAGGTGTCTTTTCCTATGAGATGAGTCTCTTGGAGGCAGCATATTGTTGGTCTTTTTAATCCAATCTGCCTGTCTTTTGATTGCTAAGTTGGAACTAAACTTTCAGGGTTATTATTGTGACAACTTTTGTATTCCCAGTTATTTTTGTTTATTTTTGGTATTTAACTAAGTCAGTTTTTCTTGGATAGGTTTTTTCTTTAGAGTGATACTACCCTTTTCTGATCTTTTATTGTTGTTCATTTCTTCCTCATGGAATATTTTGCCAAGGATGTTCTGTAGCGCAGGTTTCTGGTTGTAAATTCTTTTAAATTTGTATATGATGCAAGGTTTTTATTTTGTCATAAAATAACATCTGAATTGAAATCTGATTGCTAATCAAAATTTAATTTTCCTGGGTATGATTCTTGGTTGGCATCCATTTCTTTCAGAGCTTGGTTTATACTGTTGCAGGATCTTGTAGATTTCAGGGTCTCAGTTCAGAAATCAGAGATCCTGATTGGTTTTCCCCATATGTAATTTGATTCCTTTTTCTTGTGGCTTTTGAAATGCTCTGCTTCTCCTGTATGCTAGGTATTTTCATTATGATTTGTGTGGGTGTAGACCTGTAGTGATATTGTTTGAATCCCTAGCATGACAAAAGAAATATTCCTCCACAATTCACTTATTACTCAACTTTAAAATAAGAATGGTGTATATGGCAGTGTTGCCAAAATTTGAAGGCTAGCCTTAGTAGTTTGGTAACATTCTGTCTAAAAACTGAAAAAGATAATGATGGTGGATCTCTGTAACAGGTAAGGCAACCCTGGGTCCAAACCCCAGAAACAAAAGAATATTCTCCAAAAACACAGACAAGCTGGAGGACTTTAGGATAAGTGAGAAGATCTAGATGCAGAAATACATTGTATACTCTATGTTCAGAGCCTGGAATAAAATAGAATGGATGTGTAGGGGGAGCCTGGTTGTTATCAGGGAGCTTCATCAATAATATCGCAACATATAATGGAAATTTCAAAAGACAGCAGGATTGTTTTCTTAGTCCAGAATTTTATAATTATGATAATTATGAGAGATGATGGTTTTTATTATCACATAGCAATAGCAAATATCTATGGGATTCAGTGCGATGTTTATATATATGCATATACATGTATTCATAATATCGAAACATCCTCTTCTGCCCTTGATGCGCCCCACACACTTCTCACCCATAATAATCATTAATGTACTTGCACATGATATTATATTAACATATGAGATGTGACACTATTGTGCATTTCTTCACTTAGCATGACATCATCCAATTCCATCTATTTTGCTGACCATTAGAGGAATTTGTATTGATGGCTGAGTAATACACCATGGTGAATATGCAATATACTTTCTGGTGGATATGTTCAATTGCTTACCTACACCACTGGCTTTTCTCTATATCTGTATTGTTAAACATACTGTTATTCAACTTGAATTTATGTAACAAAAGAAAGCAACAACTACAAAAGAATGAAGAAACTGGGAGTTGGGGCACATACCTGCAATCCCAATGGCTTGGGAGGCTGAGGCAGGAAATTCACGAGTTCAAAGACAGACTCAGTAAATTAATAGGGACCTATAAAAGTCAGTGAGACCCTGTTTTTTTTTTTTAAAAATTAAAAATGACTGTAAAAGTGGCTGTGTAGTTGAGCCAACCTATAATATTAAAGTCAAGAATTTAATCCCTGGGTTTGGGGTCAGGGTTAGAGCACCTGCCTAGCACATGTGAGGCACTGAGTTCAATCCTCAGCACCACATAAAAATAAGTATATAAAATAAAGGTACTCTGTGCACTAAAACTAAAGAAAACATAAAAGACTAATCCCTACCAGGGATGTGATGGCACATGCATGTAACCCCACCTACCCTGGAAGTTGAGCCTTGAGGGTCACAACTATGAGTCTAGCCTCACTAACTTGGCAAGACCATATCTCAAAGAAAAATAAAAATGGGATGATGATAGAGCTCACTGGTAGACCATACCTAAGTTCTGTCTTCAGGATCACAGAAGAAACTTTTAATTCCTACCTTTTTTCTATGAGTTAAGGTCACCACAAAAAAAGGTGGCTTAGGGATAATGGTATATTTTCTAAAAACAAGCCATGTTAAATGTGCAAGTGTTTACATTTCTTGAAAAAATTCCCAAGTATTTTACTTTTGATATTATGGTCATTAGAACTGTCTTTAATATTATGTTTGCTACTTACTTTTTTATGCACATAAATAACTAATGATACCAAATTTTATTACTGTTCTGAGCTCATCTGATGCTTCTAATAGTAATTAGTGAACTCCTACATTAAAAATATCCACTTAAAGTCCACTTCTACCTCATACCTCATATTGAAAAACCACAAAAGTTAGACAGCAAGAAACAGAAGTAAGTTGCAATAACCATTTGACAAAGGCAAAGATACTGGTGAGAATCTTAGAAAAAACTCTATTCCCTAAAAGTCAGAAACCAAAAGTCAGAAACCAAGAGAACAACACCATAATTTCTCCCCCACACATGATTTTATTCTTTTATTGCTAAATAAATTTCCATTGTGTATAAATAATGCATATTTTTTAATCCATTCATCCACTGAAGGGCATATAGGTTGGCTCCACAGGATAGCTGTGTAAATTGGTGGTTCCATTCTCAGATTTCCAAGGAATCTTTATACTGCTTTCCATATTGGCTGCACCAATTTGTAGTCCCACCAGCAGTGTATGAGTGTACCATTTTCCCCACATCCTCGCCAACACTTGTTGTTGTTTGTCTTCATAGTAGCTGCCATAATAAAATTTTAATTATAGTAAAATTCACAAAGACACACACACACACACACACACACACACACTCGGGTTTTGCTTTGGTGTCTCTGGACAATACCATGTGGACTAGGAACCTACAAACACGATGTCATCCTACTGCCACTTAAGAGTAGGAATTCGTCCATGGGCAGGCCTCTAGAGTCACACAGCATCTCCCATAAACCAGAGGATCAAAGGGGTGTGAGGCTTAGAGATGTCAGAGAAGACTCACTGTTTTTCTCCTCTCTTCTTGATAGTGATTTGTGGGCCAATAAACTTTGCTCTACTTTGATTACATTTTATGTATTATCTAAAATTTACTCTTGTAAGAACACAAGATCCAAAAACCACAACATAACCTTTTTATCTCTGGGATCACAACCAGCAAAAATGTCAGATTTTTTATTGCTTTACTTATTTTCTCACTTCATTTGATCTATTTATTAATACAGGGAGGGCACCAGCAACAGCTCTAGGTCCTGTTAGAAGGTAACAGTCACACACCTACACACAGCATTCTAAAGGGAGACTGTTGAAACAGGAATTCTGACCCTTCATTGTTCATGAAGACTCACTCAGTGTCAGAACTTTGAATATTTTATTTTCAGGCAGGGTCTTGCTAAGAGGCCAGCTGTGGCCTCTGACTTGACATACTCCTGAAGCAGCCTTCCAAATCCCTGGCCTTAATGACATGTGCTGCCAAACCTTGTCCTTTGCTTATTAAGAATAGTTCATGGCTGCTAGTTACCTCCCTCCAGTGATATATGTGATATCAGACACCAAACAATAAAAAAACCCACACAATTACAAAGTTTAAGTCTGACTTTTGCTTTGTTGTGTTGTGTAATGGGAAGGGATTTCAGAGAGAGAGAGGGAAATTAGTAGGTTCCTTGGTTTTCAAAGCAGAAAACAACTTCATCATTGTCAGGTGCGTGAACAGACCTATTTAGAAAACAGATGCACATTCAGGAAAGAACGTGAGGGGAGAGGGATTCAGTGAGGTTGGTAGTGTGCTTGCCCTGCATGCACAAGGTCGCAGGTTCAATCCCCAGCACCACAAGAAGAAAGAAAGAAAAAATGTGAGAAAGCTCTAAAGAGAGAGACAGCAAATATGTGGTCTGAGGTGTTGCTATTTGGAGAGGGAAATTTAAGTGAGGCTGGACTAGAGATGGGGCCAGAGGAGAGTTCTGTAATTTCTCACCCATTTTTCTAAGCTTGCTCATATCATGCTAGTATATGGGGGTCCAGGAAGCTGGTCTAGGAGAAATGCTCCATTGTAGGGAGTTGGTTTTCTTTTGTTTTTTAAATCTGATCTTTATTTTTTAAAATAGTTTTTTTTGGATAGGATACCTTTATTTTATATATTTCTTTTTTATGCGGTGCCAAGGATCTAACTCAGTTCCTCACAGGTGCTAGGCAGGTGCTCTGTCACTGAGTCACAAACCCAGTCCCTTGTTTCTAATATCAAATTTTGTGGGCTTTCCTGCAATCTGGTTATTTAAGAACCTTCTCTTTTGAGGTTCAGTAAAACTTTCTTGTTGGTGTCCAAACATTTCTGTCCCAACCAGAAATGTTCCACATTTCTTTATGGACCTCAAGTGTTGCTAGAGGAACGATTAAATGTTCATTTAGTTATCAAAGCAAATAGGGCAGTGTTTTCAGGATGAAAGTCTTAAGAGAATGCTCATTATTAGATTTCTATTTTTATTTATTTATTTAGCCATTGACTCATATGGATTTGCAGTGATCCACAAACCAGCAGATTTCAGAAACTTTTCATGTTGACAGCTCTTTTCAAATGGTTTCATTCGGATTGAGGCACATTTGACTGAGGGTAAACATTAAGATGCTTTTAAAGTGCTTATGAATTTTCCTGACTAGAATATTCCAGAGGGTTTTTCCAGTGTTCTCACCACTTTGTTTATCTCATTGGTGTTGAAAAACCTCCCAGATGCAAGGAATGCACCCAGAGGCAAGCTCCTGCAGCTGGCCACCCACAGACCCCCATACCCACTGATCCAATTCTCTGTCACCCATTAATTGGGTGTCGGGTGCTGTTGGATTGTTAATTATTGGGTAAACCCCAGGATTTTCTTCCCAATGAGCCCAAGGTCTAGATTGTTGGTATTGGAAGAACTTGGTTGGTTATTCACTTTTCCTTGCCTCTAAAGACAAATCTGAGCTCCATCCAGGGACCTATATCTAGTGGCACTGGTAGCTTAGAAAAATCTCTGATTTGGGATAAGAAAACTAACAGCAAGAATAATTGCCCTAGTGGGGGAAGGAGAGGTTCTGGCCCAAAGGTGTCTCTAGCTCTTTCCCTCTTTTCACCCACATAATCTTCTTTTCATCCTGGTCAAGACAACCATGTACTTCTCATTCCTGGAATCCTGGGCATGTGCCTTGCCCTTCCCAGTCTTTCTTCAAGAGAAATGTTCCCAATTCACAATTGCAGCAAAATCGGTTCCCCAAAGACCTGGGCTGCTGTTACTGAGAAACAAAAGTAAAAAATACTAAAAATGAGGGCTGGGACTGGGGCTCAGCCATAGAGTGCTCACCTAGCTTATGCAAGGTACTGGGTTCCATCCTCAGCACCACAGAAAAATAAATGGATAGATTAAAGGTATTGGGTCCAACTCCAACTATAAAATATATTTTAAAAAATAAATATTGAAAAGGCAATGTATCTAGCAATTAGGAAAATGCAAATTAAAACTGCACTGAGATTCCCTTTCACTCAAGTCAAAATGGCATTTATCCAGAATACAGTAACAATCATGCTCACCCACATGAATGGGGTCCTAAGGAGAACAAGGTATATTTTATGCTTGGATAATTTTACCAAAATGGACTCTCTGGTCATGTATAACTAAGAAAAACCAACAAAATAGAAAAACATAAAACATACTAAACAGGACCATAGGACCAAATTGATAGCATCACACTCGGATGAGGAAATATCTTTAGGTACATTACAGAATTTTCTAAATCGCTCCCCCATTGGATGCTGCCAAAGGTGTTGGAGTCAGAAGGGAAGGTGGAGGTTCAGGGTGCTGTATGGAGAAAAAAGTATCCCCCCCCCATTTTATCTGCAGGGGGCAGGTAACCTAGAGGACTCTATGATTAATTAAGGCAGAGAGGAGCAGAATGCATTCGAATCTATGAAGTTATTTACCAAATTAGGAAAACCTGGAATTGGCTTTCCTGGACTCCCAATCAAACCCAAATTGTTCTTCATTAATAGACATACCCTGGAGTCCCCCTTAACGAGAAGTCTTCTCTGTATTATGTGACTTTTTGCACGACTGAATTTTGGGGACAAGACCAGAGCTCTCTTTAGAAACACATTGGCTTTGTTTGCATCAAGACAAGCAGGTAGGGTCTGTCTTTTTTCTTTTCTTTTATTTTCTTTTCTTTTTGTCAAGTGCAGAGTATTCAGCTGATATAAGGATGCACACCTGGGCAGGGGGGGTCTCTGGTTTTTGGAGGAGGCAGGATTCCATTGCCTGGGATCTAGGGGACTGGTGGGAACCAGGGAGAGCACCCAGGGTGGCCTTGATCTGCACAAGGCTGTTATCCTGTGGCCACCGCAGGTATTTCTCTCAAAAAGAAAGAAAGAAAAAAAAAGTGTCACACGCCCCTCATTGCAGCGTCTAGGAAGGCTGAGGCAAAAAGATGACTAATTGAAAGCCAGCTTCAGCAAAAGCAAGGTGCTAAGCAACTAAATGAGACCCTGTCTCTAAACTTCAAGCTAGGGCTGGGGAAGGGGCTAAGAGGTCTAGGCCTCTGAATTCAACCCTCAGTGGCCAGAGGGAGAAGGAGCCCGGTGCAGCTGGGGTTCACCCAGGTCTGCGCTCTGGGGGTCTCTTCTGTGCTGATCTCCTTATTCTGCCTCCAGCTCAATGTGGGCTCAAGATACAGATTCAACTCAGCTGGAGGAACATCAGCTCTCATACTGCCAACCCCTGTGGAACCTCCTCCAGGGGTCCTGCCCCCCCACCACCACCGTGAGCCTCCACCAGCGCTGGCCATGATGCACTGGACAGTTCCCACGGGGCGAAAGGCCAGTTCTGCTTGGAGAATTTTGCACAGATGAACAGAGGACAAGTCAGCACCCCGAAGACGCTCTGGGTGGTCTTATTATAGGAGGGGGCCCAGGTGGTGAAACTTTCAAAAAATGACTTCAATTTACTAACATTAAAAACCAACAGAACTTAGAATTCTGGTCACCCTAACCCTAACCCAATGCCCAGACCCCAAAATGAAAGGAAAAAAAAGCTGCACCCAAACCCTGCCATTCTGGACTCCTTCTTGCCGCTGTCATTCAAAAAGAAGGTTTGCTGGGCTCAGGCAGGGGAGAGCAGAGACTTACTGACGCCCTTTCCAATCAGAAGCCCCCATGCTGAGAGCTGTCCAATCCTGAGGGCAGCCAGCAAACAGGAGGAGGGCCTCCATGCTCTGGATGGGATTTATTTCTCTGAGGTCTGTGTAGTTGGCCTCCAGGCTTCCCTTGTGCCCGGAATCCTGGTTGGCCCTGCCATGCAGTGGCTGAAGCTCCCCAGGGCAGGCTTGTCTGCTGGGCACCAGGAAATGGTGAGTGCGCAGTGGTACCTGGTGCCTGGACAAGAAGGCTGGGGAGGGAGGCGGGGCAGGGAGGCCATCAGGTGGGACCCACTGTGGCGGAACCTGAGTTGGCCAACCCCGACTCCGGGGGCTTTCCACGTCCACAGGTCTGAGCCCATTGGGGACAGTGCCCCTCAGTCCCCATGGCCAGCCAGGTGGAGAGGGTGACAGTGGAGGAGACCCCTCCAGCCTCCCCATCCCCTGGGGCAGCCTCAGCCCCTGCTCCAGTCTTAAGTGGCAGGTGAGCTTGGCTGCCCAGCGTCTTCCTGGGCTCTGGTGATTCACAGGTGGAACCAGAGAATAATCAACTGCAAGCCAGGGGATGGCGCACACCTGTCATCCCAGTGGCTGGGGGTAGGGGGTTGATGCAGAAGGATTGCGAGGTCAAGGCCAGCCTAGGCAAGTGGGTGAGGCACTTAGAGACTCAGGGAGACCCTGCCTCTAAATAAAATTCAAAATAGGGCTGGAGATGGGGCTCAGTGGTTGAGGGCCTCTGAGTTCAATGCCCAGTACTAAAAAAAAAAAAAAAAAAAATTCCAATCTTCAAACACCCTTATCCTGCAGGAGGGGAGCTATGGTGAACGGGGACCTTGCTTATTCCTGAGCTAGTTTTCTGAAGTTTGTTTTTTTTGTTTTGTAGTTAACAGAAGGGTGCCTTACCACTCAGCCATGTCCCTGGTAGTTTTTAGTTTTTATTCTGACCGCGAGTCTAGCTAAGTTGCTTAGATTGACCTTGTTAGGGTTTGATTGATAAATACTTTTCCGTTGCAATTAAGTATAGGATTTTCACATCCACCTGGGTTCATGGGTGGGCTTTATTGACGTCGTGATTCCTAGATGATAATTGTAACAGTACAGTTTCACAATGTACATGTTAGGTAATAACTCTTTTTCTCTTATAATTCAAAAGTTTTTTGATTAAGTTTACATATATTTAACTTTGTGGATGAATTTTAGGACTGGATGCTTCCATTAAGAGTAAAGCATGCTGGATTGTTTATTAGTGCATTAGAGTTACACATAATACCACCGGCATATGGCACCCATGTAAAACTGACCCATGGTATTTTATACTATTTTTAAGCTGAATGTACCATGACTATTAATGTATTATCCTGGTACTGTTTTCAGAAGGTCCCTGCAGTCTATCATGTGTCTTTATTAGCAAAAGAGTTTCTACAAATAGTTAAGAAGCACTTAAACTCTTTCAGTTTATTAGAATTATTTTGTTTCCTATCATCATTGATACTATTTAATTTTGTCTCTAATAGGATTTTATTTTACATTTCTTGGGTTTCTAAAGATGTTGGATTCTTTTATTCTTATTATTAAACACATGGATATCTCTGTAAAAATTGGCAGCTCAAGTCTTCTCCCTGAATTTCTTCTGTGGTGGATTTCAGAGTGTTGGGACCATGAGAATTATCAGTTCGTGGGCCCTTTTTTTTCCAAAATGGGCTGGGATCTGAAGGGGTTTCAGGTTTTTCTCACCCCTGAGGTTTTCATTTTTTTGGGGGGTGGCATGGGGAGCATAGTGGATTGAGTGCAGAAGTCCTTTCCCACAGAGCTACATCACTTGTACTTTCTATCATTTATCTCCTGACAGATGCTGAGATGCCAAGTCTGGTCTTGAACTTATACTTCAGCCTCCTGAGTGGCTGGGATTTCAGGTGTGGCCCTCCTGCCTGAGGCCCCCTGAATGTTCTAAATGTAAGGGAAGAAAAATGTCAGATCCAGAACCCCGTCTCCCAGATGAAACCTATACATATGTATTAATGAATTCCTCAAATTCCAGTCCCCTGTCCAAACTGTAATAAAATAAGAAGCAAAGGTTTTGTTTTCTGATTATGAGCATTTTACATGAGAGAAAAGTACACCAAAAACCACTTGACATTTGAAAAAATGTGTGAGTTTGTGTGTGTGTGCATGTGTATTCTGTCTTCCTCTCCTAGGCTAGACCCCTGTTCAGAATGTCTATGGGCTGAGGTTTCCCCCTGTGGACTGCATGTCATAGGGGTCTCATGCCCTCTGTGATATTTTTCTGGTCGTGTTTTGGCTCTGCCTGACTCGAGGATCCCACACCTGGCTCATCTGAGGTCTCCTGAGCATCTGGTGCATATCATCCACCTGTTGACCTATGAGCAGGTGCATTTAGGGATAGTAGTTTCTCATGGGAGTAGGTGATGGCCCTGTGGCTGGGAGGAGTCTCCTTAGCCAGAGCCACTTCAGAAGTTCCCTCGTCCTGGCTCCTGTGGACCCTGGAACAGCAATGGGAATGCAGCTTTTATGAACACACTGGTTCAAGTTCCTCTGGGAATGCATCCAGAGTTGTTGTTACTCTGTTAGCTTTTAAAGAACTCCATGCTGTTTTCAAAAATGGCTGCACTGAGCGTATATTCTCGCCCCATGTGAGCAGGTCTCTTTCTCCATATCCATGTCATTGGAGGACTAGTTTCTTTGACTGTTTGATAGGAGCCTTTCCCACAGCTGCACTTAGACTGAGAAGCTGTCCTACTTGGCTGGGGGCTGAATTCCTAATGCAATTGGTTAGAACCCAGGCTGCCTGTGCTCACTGCAGGAAGGTGGTGTGAACCTGTTCTAGAAAGAAACAGGGAGCTGTGCCTTTGACAGCTTTTGCTTTCCTCCTAGGAGGGGGGATCATAGTCCAGGGAAGTGTTTGCACACTAATGTGAAGCCCCTCCTTTCGGAGATATGCACATGCACAGTTACCACTGCTCCCAAAGCTTGGTGCATTAGGATGGAGTCCATGGAAAGGAAAAAATATTGGGACCCTGAGTGCCTGGAGAACCTTCTTCCAGAAAGAACTGGTTAGACCTGGAGTTATTACTGGGGTAGGAGGAAGAGGGCTCAGGAAGGGCTGCTGGGTGGACTGCATTTGTCCTGTCTACCCTTAGGGACTGGCTGGGGAGGACCTCAACTGTTAGCAACCACAGGTTGCAGATCACGCTGCAAATTCCTTGTAGGGAAAAACTGGGACTCTTGATCTTACTCTTCTTCTGCCATTGTCCCATGGATAAAGCTCGTGACCCTCCACAGCCATTGAAAATCTCCCCCTTTCTCTCACCCTGATACTTGTGTATATTCACCTCTTTCTTCTATGAGCACCAGACAAATTATTTTTCCAGCTACAAGTCATTTCGTGTCCCATGTGCTCCATTTGTGACACCAATCAGTTTTTCTCTACTCTGGGTGACACTGGATTGGGGTATTCTGTACCAATTATGTGGCACATTGCTCAAGGCAGGACTAATTCCCAAGTGTCCCCCAACTTTTCCTGCCCTTCTGATGGTAGATATTTTCTGAGTGGTCCAATGCATAGGTCTCTCAGTCCATTATAACTTTATTTAAAAGGGACTCAAAACAGAAGTAGGTGTTTATTTTGTGTATCCATGTGTGAAGGGAATTTAGGAGCCTCCTATTCTGGTATAATTTTGAAACATAATCCTACTCAATATGTGCTTCTTTGGGGTGATGGAGTGTAATCCAGTACCACACTCGTCCTGCACCCAAGCGCTACCAGTGCTCTGCGCCTCCAGTTCCCACACCTCCCTTCACTTTTGGTTGTCCTGTTCATTCACATCAAATCCTCTGCTAGAGATGGTGGCATTTATCTAGGCCTTTTCAATGCACTTCATAATGACATTTACATACATATGGAGTCATCTATGAAATTTCTGCTTTGTGATTTTTTTGGTCCTCAAATTACTGCAATATGAAAATTTTATAATATGCATTAGTGCCTGGTAATGATAGCTTCTGCTTTTGCTCTTAGAGTTCCGAATTCTTGGCTCATTTCATATTGATTCAACCTTCCAGGAGAATTTTCAAACTGTTTGCTTTGGTCCCGTCTTCAATGAAAAGTAACCATGGTGAAATTTTGATGGGTGTTGTCATAGATGAACCTGAAGGAAGCTGTCCTCTTTATAATGAGGAGTCCTATCATCTATACCCAGGGTGTGTAATTCAGTCTTTTATGTGCTGATCTGTATTTGTATTTTTTCAAATTCTGCAGATGAACTATTTAAGTATGCTTATATGTGAAATGTGACATTTATGTGACAGCTATATAAAACTGACATGGTGTTCATAGTATTGGTCAAACTGTATGCAATGTGGCAAACGAAATGTGGCTGATTGCCAAAAATGGTTATTTTCTATAGTTTAGTATTTATCTATTCCCAAATGGACATCCTCTTTCACCAGACCCCGGGTCTCGGCTCTGGAGCAGCGTGCTGTGTCCCCACATGAACAGGTGCTATAGGGTCCACATCTTTTTCTGTGAACCTTCATGATAACCCACATGTTCTTCAACACTATATCAATTTGTGTTCATTGTGAATTTATGGTATAGTCCCTCCTTTCTATAGACATTGATTGTTTTGTGATGAAGGGACATTTAGATACCTGCTATTTGAAGGGGCTGTTCACGGCTCTTGCCTGCGTTTCTCTTGTAGTCTATGTTCTTCTTTCTTAGAAGAGTTTGTTTAAGGGTGAGGCAATTCGTTTCTTTCGTCTGTCACTTCTCCTTGTTCTCTTTAATAGAGTCATTTAAGAAATAAAATTTTTGTTTTCATATATACAATGTATAAATTTAAAAATATTTTTTCGGTAACTTTGAAAAGGACTTTTTTTCATTCTTTTTTTCCTTTTGTGAAACTGGGGATTGGAACCAGGGTGCCCTGTTACTGAACACTATCCTCAGTCTTTTTAAAATTTTTATTTAAGAATTTTTATCTTTTCTTAATTTTTTAAAATTACTACTGCCTATTTATTTTTAAATTTAGCCAGGGTTTCACTCAGTTGCTATGGTAAGCTTCACAATTGTGATCCCCCTGCCTCAGCCTCCAGACCACTGGATATATCAGGTATGTAGCACCAAATGCATTGTATCTCAGTCAGTTTCTTTCTTTCTTTCTTTCTTTCTTTCTTTTTTTCCTCTTTCTTTCTTTTTTTCTAGAGGTTTTTTAGATCATGATTTTTTATGGGTTTTATTATTTTTTAAATACATTACAACAGTGGAATGCATTACAATCATTATTTCACATAGAGCACAATTTTTCATGTTTCAAATTTTCATGAACTTTGTATAAAGATGTCCATCACATTCCATCATCCTTGCTAATCTCCTGTGTCTTCCCTTTCCCATCCACCCCTCTGCCCTATTTAGAATTTATCTATTCCTCCCATGCTCCCCTTCCCTAACCCACTATGATTCAGCCTCCTTATATCAGAGAAAATATTTGGCATTTTTTGGGAGGAGATTGGCTGACTTCACTTAGCATTATCTTCTCCAACTCCATCCATTTACATGCAAGTGCCGTGATTTTGTTCTTTTTTAATGATGAGTAATATTCCATTGTATATATAAGCCACATTTTATTTTATCCAGTCATCCACTGAAGGGCATCTATGTTGACTCCATAGTTTAGATATTGTGAATTGTGCTGCTATAAACATTGACCTGGCTGTTTCTCTGTAGTGTGCTCTTTTTGTTTCTTGGTATAGTCTGAGAAGAGAAATAGTTGAGTCAAATGGTGGTTCCATTCCCAGATTTCCAAGGAATCTCCATACTCATTTCAAAATTGGCTGCACCAGTTTGCAGTCCCACCAGCAATGCATGAGTGTACCTTTCCCTCACATCTTCGCGAACACTTACTCTTGTTTGTCTTCCTAATATCTGCCCTTCTGACTGGAATGAGATGGTATCTTAGAGTGGTTTTAATTTGAATTTCTCTGATTGCTAGAGATGATGAACATTTTTTATATAATTGTTGATTGATTGTATATCCTCTTCTCAGAAGTGTTTTTTCAGCTTCTTGGCCCATTTATTGATTGGATTATTTTTAGGTGTTAAGACGTTTGAATTCTTTATATACCCTAGAAATTAGTGCTCTATCTGAAGAATGTGGGGTAAAAATTGCTCTCAGAGTGTAGGCTCTCTATTCTATTGGGGTTTTTTTTTGATAAAAATCTTTAGTTTCAATCCATCACATGTGTTGATTCTTGCTTTTAATTCCTGTGCTATAGGAGTGTTATTAAGGAAGTTGTAGCCTAATCCCACATTATGGAGATAAGGCCTACTTTATCTTCTATTTGGAGAGTCTCTGGTTTAATTCCTAGATCCTTGATCCATTTTGAGTTAACTTTTATGCATAGTGAGAGAGAGGGATTCAATTTTATTTTGCTGCATATGGATTTCCAGTTTTCCCAGAACCATTTGTTGAAGATGCTATCTTTTTTCCAGTGCATATTTTTAGCACCTTTGTCTAATATAAGATAATTGTGGTTTTGTGGGTTGGTCTGTGTGTCCTGTACTCTGGGCTATTGGTCTACCAGCCTGTTTTGATGCCAGTACCATGCTGTTCTTATTACTGTGGCTCTGTAGTATAGTTTAAGGTCTGGTATAGCAATGCTACCTTCCTCCCTTTTCCTGCTAAGGATTGCTTTAGCTCTTCTGAGTCTCTTATTTTTCCAGATAAATTTCACAATTGCTTTTCTATTTCTAAGAGGAATGCCATTGGGATTTTGATCAGAATTGCATTAAATCTGTAGAGTGCTTTTGGTAGTAGGACCATTTTGATAATATTAATTCTGCCTATTCAAGATCAAGTTAAATCTTTCCATCTTCTAAGGTCTTTGATTTATCTTTAGTGTTTCATAGTTTTCATTGTATAGATCCTTCACCTCTTGTTGATTCCCAAGTATTGTTTTTTATTGAGGATTATGTGAATGGGGTAGTTTTGCTCATTTCTCTCTCAGAGGATTTGTCACTGATATACAGAAATGCCTTTGATTTACGGTTGTTGATTTTATATCCTGCTACTTTGCTGAATTATAGTTCTAGAAGTTTTCTAGTGGAGTTTTTGAGTCATCTAGGTACAGAATCATATCATCAGCAAATACTACTAGGTTAGGTTCATCTTTTCCTATATTTATTCTTTAATTTCTTTCATCTGTCTAATTGCTCTGTCAAGTGTTTCAAGAACTATATTGAATAGAAGGGGTGAGAGAGGGAATCCCTGTCTTGTTTCTGATGTTAGAGGGAATGCCTTCAGTTTTTCTCCATTTAGAATGATGTTGGCCTGAGGCATGGCATAAATAGCCTTTTAAATGTTGACATAAGTTCCTGTTATCCCTAGATTTTATACTGTTTTGAACATGAAGAAGTGCTGTGTTTTGTCAAATATTTTTTCTGCATTTGTTGAGATGATCATAAGTTTATTATCTTTAAATCTACTGATGTGATGAATTACATTTATTGATATCTGTATGTTGAACCAACCTTGCATCCCTGGGATGAATCCCACTTGATCATGATGAACCATCTTTTTGATATGTTTTTTGTATTTGATTTGCCAGAATTTTATTCAGAATTTTTGCTTCTGCTTTTTAGAGGTATTGGTCTGAAGTATACTTTCTTTTCTGTGTTTGTCTGATTTTATAATCAAGGAGATATTGGCCTTATAGAGTGAGTTTAGAAGTGCTCCCTCTTTTTAAATTTCACGGAATAATTTGAGGAGTTTTGGTGTTAGTTCTTCTTTGAAGGTCTTGTATCTATTGATTCCTGGGCTTTATTTATTTATTTTTTTTTGTTGGTAGGCTTTTGATGATGTCTTCTATTTCATTGCTTGAAAATAATCTGTTTAACTTACTCAGTTTGTGTAAGTCACATGATTCTAGACATTTGTTGATGACTTCAATATTTTCTGTTTTATTGCAGTACAAATTTTCAAAATAATTTCTAATTATCGTCTCTATGTCTCTAATGTTCATGGTGATATTTCCTTTTTCATCATGGATTTTAGTAATTAGAGTATTTCTCTCCTGCTCTATATCATGGATAAGGTTTTATCAAATGTATTTGTTTTTCAAAGAGCCAACTTTTCATTTTGAAAATTTTAAAAAAATTTAAAATATATGGCAGCACAATATATTACAATTCTTATTACACATATACAGCACAATTTTCATATATCTGTATATAAAGTAGGTTGAAATCAATTCATGTGTTCATACGTGTACTTTGGATAATGATGTCTATTATATTCCACCATTCTGACTAATCCCTTTCCCCTCGCTATTCCTCCCACCACTCTGCCCAAAATAAAATTCATCTATTTTTCCCATGCTTCCCCTCCCTATCCTGCTATGAATCACCCTCCTTATATTAGAGAAAACATTCAGCATTTGTTATTTGGGTTTGGCTAACTTAGCATTATCTTCTCCAATGCCATCCATTTACCTGCAAATGCCATGATTTCATTTTCTTTTATTGCTGAGTAATATTCCATTGTGTACAAATGCAATGTTTTCTTTATCCATTCATCCACTAAAGGGCATCTATGTTGGCTCCACAGTTTAACTCTTGTGAATTGTGCTGCTAAAAACACTGTGACTGTGTCTCTCTACTATGCTGATTTTAAGTCCTTTAGGTGTAGACTGGGGAGTGGGATAGCTGGATCAAATGTTGGTACCATTCCCAGTAACTTTGTCAATTTTTGTTTGCTTCTTTTGTTCCAATTTCATTGATCTCAGCTCTGATTTTAATTCTTTTCTGTCCTTTACTTCTTTTGGAGTTGATTAATTGTTTTTCCTAGGGCTTTGAGATATAATTTTAGGTCATTTATTTGACTTTTTATTTTTTTAAGGAATAAACTCCATGCAATGAACTTTCCTGTTAGTAATGCCTTCATAGTGTCCCAGAGATTTTTATATGTTGTATCTGTGTCCTCATTCACCTCTAAGAATTTTTAAATCTCCTCTTTGATGTTTTCTGCAACAAATTGTTCCTTCACTAGCATATTATTTAGTCTCCAGGTGTTGGAGTAGCTTCTATTTTTATCATTGTTTTCTAATTTCATTCCATTATGATCTGATAGAATGCAGGGTAGTATCCTTTCTTTTCTGTATTGCTTAGAGTTCCTTTTTGGCATGACATATGGTCTATTTTAGAGAAAGATCCATTTGCTGCTGAGAAGAAAGTGTCTTCACCTGTTGAAGGATGAAATAGTCTATGTATGCCAGTTAAATCTAAGTTATTGATTGTTTTATTGAGTTCTGTACTTTCTGTCTGGGTATTGTTTGGACGATCAATCCAGTGGTAAAACAGGTGTGTTAAAGTCACCCAGAATTATTGTCTTGTGGTCTACTTGGCCCTTAAACTTTAGAAGAGTCTGTTTGAACATAGATTCTCTATTTATTTGAAGGTGTATATGTTTATAATTGTTCTGTCTTGTTGGTGTATAGTTCCTTTAAGCAGTATGTAGTGTCCTTCTTTATTCTTTTTGATTAACTTTCACTTGAAGTCAACATTATTTTATATAAGAATGGAAACCCCTGCTAGCCTCCACATTTCATGTGAGTGGTATGTGTTTTAATATTTATTTTTTGTAAATGGACACAATACCTTTATTATTTAGTTTTATTTGGTGCTGAGGATCAAATACAGGACCTCACATGTGCTAGGCTAGTGCTCTACCACTGAGCCCCAGCCCCAGCCTGAGCAATATATTTTTTTCCAACCTGTCACATTTAGTCTCTGGGTGTCTTTTCCTATGAGATGAGTCTCTTGGAGGCAGCATATTGTTTGTCTTTTTAATCAAATCTGCCTGTCTTTTTATTGCTAAGTTGGAACTAAACTTTCAGGGTTATTATTGAGACAACATATGTATTCTCAGTTATTTTTGTTTATTTTTGGTATCTAACTAAGTCAGTTTCTCTTTGATAGGTTTTTCCTTTAGAGTTATACTACCCTTTTCTGATTTTTTATTGTTGTTCATTTCCTCCTCATGGAATATTTTGCTAAGGATGTTCTGTAGTGCAGGTTTCTGGTTGTAAATTTATTTAAATTTGTGTATGATGGAAGGTTTTTATTTTGTCATAAAATAAAATGTGAATTGAAATCTGATTGCTAATCAAAATTTAATTTTGCTGGGTATGCTTCTTGGTTGGCATCCATTTCTTTTAGAGCTTGGTTTATACTGTTGCAGGATCTTGTAGATTTCAGGGTCTCAGTTCAGAAATCAGAGATCCTGATTGGTTTTCCCAATATGTAATTTGATTCCTTTCTCTTGTGGCTTTTGAAATGCTCTGCTCCTCCTGCATGCTAGGTGTTTTCATTATTATGTGTGTTGGTGTAAACCTGTAGTGATCTTTTTCATTTGGTGTCCTATATGATCCTTGTATTTGATTTCTCAATTCACTCTACATGTTTGGAAATTTTTTCTGGTATTATTTCATTGAATAGATTGTCCATTTCTGTAGATTAGACCTCTATGCCTTCGTCTATCCCAATAGTTGTTAAATTTGGCCTTTTCATATTATTTCACAATTCTTGAATCTTCTGCTCATGGTTTCTTACCATCTTCACTGGGGTCAACTTTATTTTTTCAAGATTATATATTTTGCCTTCAATGTCAGAGGTTCTTTCTTCCATGTGATTTATTCTGTTGGAGATGCTTCCTATTGAGTTCTTAATTTGGTTTACTGTTTCTTTCATTTCAAGGATCTTTGTTTTGTTGGTTTTTTTTCAAAATCTCTATCTCCTTATTGAAGGAATCTTTTGCTTTCTGTATTTACTTATGTAACTCTTTTTCAAAATGATCCTTTGCTGCCTGTATTTGCTCTCATATCATCCTTTAATTCACAGAAAATTATGTACCTTCTACCATTTATCCTGCTATTCTGACCATGGATTCTAATAATGTAGCATCTTTTTTTGAGGCACATTCTTTCTTGGTTTCTCAGGTTTTTCATGCATCTTCCTTTCCATCCCTGTGTTTTAAAAATATATAGCCATGTACGCTTATAGTGTCCCCAATGGGTTTCAATACCTTTCTTATTAAAAATTTATTTATTAAATACACAACAATAGTGGAATGCATTACATTCTTATTACATACATAGAGCACAATTTTTGTATCTCTGTATAGAAAGTATATTCATGCTAATTAATGCCATTATATATGTACTCATTTTTTTTTCTGCAATACAACTCTTAATACCCATATATATCACAATTTTTCATATCTCTGGTTGTATATAAGGTATGTTGGCACCAAATTGGGCCTTCATACATGTACTTTAGATAATGTTGTCATCACATTCCACAATCACTGCTAATTCCCTGCCTCATCCCCTCCCCTGCTACCCGTCTGCCCTATGTAGAATTCATCTATTCCTCCTAAGCTCCCCCTCCCTACCCCACTATAGTCAGCCTTCTTAAAGCAGAGAAACCATTCAACATTTATTTTTTGGGTATTCCTCACTTCACTCTTTAATACCATCCATTTACCTCCAATTGCCATGATTTTATTATTGCTGAGTAAAATTGCATTGTGTATATATGCCCCATATTTTTATCCAGTCATCCACTGAAGGGCATCTGGGTTTTCTCAACAGTTTGCTATTCTGCATTGTGCTGCTATAAACATTGACATGGCTATGACCCTATAGTATGCTGTTTTCAAGTCCTTTGAGAATAGTCTGAGAAGAGTAATAGTGGGGTCAAATGATGTTTTCAATCCCAAATTTCAAAGAAATCTCTATACAGTTTTCCATGTTGTTTGCACCAATTTGCAGTCCCACTAGCAGTGTATTAGTGTGACTTTTCCCCCAAATACTTGCCAACACTTGTTGTTTGTCTTTATGACTGGAGTGAGATGATATCTTAGAGTGGTTTTGATTTGCATTTCTCTAATTGCAAGAGATGATGAACTTTTTAAAAAAATATTTGTTGATTGATTCTACATCCTTTTCTGAGAAGTGTCAGGTCCTTGGCCAATTTGTTGATTGGATTATTGGGTTTCTTCTTGCTTAGCATTTTTAGTTCTTTATATACTAGATATTAGTTCTCTATCTGATGTGTGAGGGTTAAAAATCTACTCCCAGGATGTAGGCTCTCTGTTCACCTCAGATTTTATTTTCTGAGAAGAAAATTTTTAGTTTGAATCCATCCCATTTGTTGATTCTTGTTTATAATTTTTGTGCTATAGGCATCTTATTAAGAAAGTTTGGGTGGCCTAGCCCCATGTGATGAAGATTATGGCCTACTTCTTCTTTTATTAGATGCAGAGTCTCCGGTTTAAATCCTAGGTCGTTGATCCAATTTGAGTTGAGTTTTTTGCATGGTGAGAGATAGGGTATTAATTTCATTTTTTTGAAAATGGATTTCCAGTTTTCCCAGCACCGTTTGTTGAAGAGGAAATCTTTTCTCCAATGCATGTTCTTGGCAACATTGTCTAATGTAAGATAATTGTAATATTGTGAGTTAGTCTGTGTTTCCTCTATTCTGTACCATTGGTCTAGAAGCTTGTTTTACTGCCAATACTATGCTGTTTTTGTTACTCTTACTCTGTAGTATAGTTTAAGGTCTGGTATAGTGATACCACCTTCTTTGCTCTTCCTGCTTATAATTGCTTTAGCTATTCTGGGATTCTTATTTTTCGAGATGAATTTCATGATTGCTTTTTCTATTTCTATGAGAAATGTCATTGGGATTTTGATCAGAATTGCATTAAATCTGTACAGTGCTTTAGGTTGTATGCTCGTTTTGATAATATTAATTCTGCCTATGCAAGAGTAAGGTAGATCTTTCCATCTTCTAAGGTCTTCTTTGATTTCTTTATTTAGGGTTCTGTAGGTTTCCTTGTATAGATCTTTCACCTCTTTCATTAAGTTGATTCCCAAGTATCTTATGTTTTCTTTTTTTGAAGTTACTGTAAATGGGATAGATTTTCTTATTTCCTTCTTGAGGCTGTGACACTGATATACAAAAAGGCCTTTTTTAAAATATGTGTTAATTTTATATTCTGTTGCTTTGCTGAATTCATTTTTAGTTCTAGAAGTTTTCTGGTGGTGCTTTTATGGTCTTCTAGTTATAGAATCATATTTTCAGAAAATAGTGCTAATTTAAGTTCTTTACCTGTAGTTATTCCTTTAATTTCTTTCATCTGTCTAATTGCTCTGGCCAGTGTTTCAAGAAATATTTTGAATAGAAATGGTGAGAGAGCGCACCCCTGTCTTGATCCAGTTTTTAGAGGGAATGCCTTTAGTTTTTCTCCCTTTAGAATGATGTTGGCCTTAGGCTTAATGTAGAGAGCCAGTATGATGTTGAGGTATGTTCCTGTTATCTCTAGTTTTTCTAATTTTTTGAACATGAAAAGGTGCTGTGTTTTGTCAAATGGTTTTTCTGTGTCTCTTGAGATGATCATATGATTCTTATTTTTAAGTCTATTGATGTGATGAATTACCTTTATTGATTTCTATATGTTGAACCAACCCTATATTCCTGCACAAACCCCACTTGATCTTGGTGCATGAGCTTTTTTAATATGTTTTTGTGTTTAATTTGGCAGAATTTTATTCAGAATTTTTGCATCTATGTTCATTAGAGATATTGGCCTGAAGTTTTTTTTCTTTTATTTGTCCCTGCCTGGTTTGGGGATTAGGGTGATATTGGTCTCATTGAACGAGTTTGGAAGTGCTGCTTCTTTCTGTATTTTCTGAAATAAATTGAAGAATATTGGTATTTTGAATTTCTTCTTTAAAGGTCTTGTTTAACTCGGCAGTGTATAGATCTGGGCCTGGGCTTTTCTTGGTTGATAAGCTTCTGATGGCATCTTGTATTTCATCATTTAATATTGGTTTTTTTAAATTTTGTATGTCTTCCTGATTTAATCTGGCATATCATATGACTTAAGAAATTTGTAGATGCTTTATATGTCTTCTATGTTATTGGGGTATACATTTTCAAGATAATGTCTAAATATCCTCTCTATTTCTGTAGTGTCTGTTGGGATATTGCCTTTTTCATCATGTATGCTGGTAATTTGAATTTTCTCTCTCTTTGTCTTCATTAGCATAGGGTCTGTCAGAGAACCAACTTTTTGTCAAGGTTTAATTGTTTCTTTTAATTCAATTTCAGTTCTAATTTCAATTATTTCTTGCCTTCTACTGCTTTTGCTGTTGATTTGTTTTTCTAGGGCATTGAGATGAAGTATGAGATTAATTATTGACTTTTTCTTCTTTAAAGAATGAACTCCATGCAACGAAGTTTTCTCCTACTACTGCTTTCATAGTGTCCAAGAGATTTTGATATGTTGTGTCTATGAACTTGTTTACCTCTAAGAATTTTTTAATCTCCTCTTTGAAGTCTTCTTTAACCCATTGTTCATTCCATTGTACCAAATTGATTCACTCGTTGAACTGCTTATAGAACTTGAAATATTACAAGTTAGTCTTTTCACGAGGTGGAAGTGTCACTTTACCTGTCTCCAAACATTAATATTTTATAAATATTTTACACATTGGGAATGTGTCATGGATGATACTTGAAACTAATTGAATTGGGGATCTCAATCTATCTCATGGATAGAAAGCAGGGAGAATAGGAACCACAGTGTTTTCAAAAGCTTTTTTACCAGTCTTTTTGTCTCCCTTGTGCACAATCACCTTATGAGAATATCTCTGAAAAGTCTGATCTGCATCTGGAATTTCTGCCAAATTTCACATTCACTGATGGCAGAAAAGTAAAAAGTTGGGCTTTTATTCATTGCTTGGATTATGGTATATATCCTTTACTTCACTCTGGTATGGAATATATATACTTTTTTTGGACTCATGTATTTTCCTCTGAATTAGATAATGCAAAGTATCTTATTACATAATTAAATTCACTCTCCTACATGACAGTCAGTTCTACTAACTCTTAATTCATATTAAAAACTGAATAATGGTTTGGTCCATGTTCTATTTATCTAACAATTTTTATTTCAGGATCCATTGACATTTGGGGATGTCGCTATTGATTTCTCTGAGGAGGAATGGAAATGCCTGGATTCTGCTCAGCAGAATTTATATAGAGAAGTGATGTTGGAGAACTACAGCAACCTAGTCTTTGTGGGTGAGCATAACTTTCCTTCAAAATTCCTAATTATCATTATTTAGTTTTCTTCCCTTGAAGTATATCTTTTGGGAACTTCTCCACAAGAATGTGTTGCAGATTTATGCTTTCAATAAAGAAGATGGGGTAGTTCTTGGTGCTGACAAGACAATGTTAATGATGTTTATTTTCACCATTAATGTTTTCTTTTAGTGGCAAGATATATATTTTTCACTTGAAATATGGTTGACTTAGAGGAATGCAATGATGTCAAATCCTGTGGCCCGCATATAGCAGAGGACATAGTTGAGGTAGGGGAGGCAGCCTATATTCAAAAAGGTTCATTGAGACATTATCCAGCAGAAAATATTTTCGAGAAGCTTTGAATTCTTTCTCTTGTTATCAGAAAAACTTGTCCTGTGTTTTGTGCTTTAAAATTATGTAGTATCCTGCTTTTTCTTCAGTAATGTCTCCATACATTCAAATTAACAACAAAACACTCCCCTTGCCTTGTGAGTGTAAATATTATCTGACAGCTCTTCCATAATTTTAAAAATATTTTTAGTTGTTAATGAATTTTTTATTTATCCATATATGGTTCTGAGAATTGAACCCAGGGCCTCACTCATGCTAGGAAAGCTCTCTAACACTACTCTACAACTCCAGCCCTTCTTCCATTATTTGCAGGAAAGTTTTGCACATTTCTGGAGACCTCTAGGTCCACCCATTGTAATACCTTATTATCATAAGTCAGTTTCTCTAATCTTATTTGTACATTTTTTCACTAAAAATTCCTTATTAGGGTTTTTTATGATATGTGTAATGGATTTTCTGTGAAATTATCTGCCATGGAATGAATGTCAAGTTGAACAAAGATTGCTGTTTCGAGAGATGGTGTAAGTTTTATATGAGTTAGAGGATTTGTAAAATAATACATTGGTAGATATTTACAATTTTATTGTTTTTTTTTCTTTTTTAATTGTATACAGTATGTTCTCTCTTAAGGACTGGGTTTTCTCATATCAGTTAATTGCTTTACAAACTAAGATATGTATGATTCATGTTTGTATTGCCAATAATATTATATGTGCTTTTGCTTGTATAAATATTAAGCCTCTTTTGTCCATGACTTTTGTATTTTATCTTGATTGGCTTTTGATTCTGCCCGTGTACATAGAAATTGAAGTTTTCTATGTATAAGTGTAATGGGGATTGATGGCAGTGATACTCTCATGCGGAACTACACCCCAAGCTTTTTTTACCTCATATTTGGAGAGAGGTTCTCACTAAGTTATTGAGGATATTTTGAATTTGCAATTCACTTGCCTCAGACTTCCTAGTAGCTGAGATTACATGCATGCCCATCATTTGTATATGGATGAGCTTGTTCTTATTTATAGGATAAAGATCACATTATTTTAAATATAGCTTTGAGAAATGTTGCAATTCTCTTTATCTATTAATTTGCATTGTAATCAAAACCACAAAATAAAACTTACTGTCTCCAAAATTTTAAATATACATTTCAGTAACATTAATTCAATTTTTCATGCAATAGATCTCTAAAAAGTTTAAATCTCAAAAAAAAAAATAAAGAATGCTTAGAAAGCAATGGCTCATTTCTGTCATCTCATCACAAAACTATTCTCTTTTGTTCAGAAAGCTGCTTCTTTAGTTTACAGATGTTTTCACGTTCTAGAATTCTGCAGTATTTTTTCTGTTACATATCAGTTAACCTAGTATACATACATTTTGTAAAATATATAATTAGAATAAATTCTTTGACTTCAAAGTTCTATAGTTTCTATATTCCAATATGGCTCATCATTCTTTTCAAGGGATATTTGGTTTGTGTTCCCCATGATGGCTCTGTTTAATAACAATCTAACTACACTAGTGTGCAATGTTTTTAATTTGCTATTGATGTGAGGGCTTTTTGCCACACTCACTAAGAACTCCGTTTACCTGACTCCATGTTTGCATTTACAATTGAATGCTGTAACTTTTAATATATTATTTTAGCAGGGAAATAGTCTTATTTGTATTTAGGGGGATATTTATACAATTTAAAGGATGGATTTGTCTGCAAAAATTTTTTATAACAATAGGATGTTAACGAATACTACATGGAGCCTCTTGTTAACTTTAAATACTATAAAAATCTTTAAATTTAATCTTTCAATTTTGAACAACAGCATGCCCAAGAATGTTCAATAAACTGACACATATTTAGGGATTTTTGAAAATCCCTACCACTTTTGACTTCAAATATTTATTCCATGTTCGTTACAAAATGACTATCACTTAAATTTATATTAACCTTTGTTTTAATATATAAAATTGATCTAACCAGCATAATATCCCAGTTGTGATAAAGAACAGGGATTCTATAAGTCTATAGTAGTTTCAAAATATTTTCAAAGTCTTATGCTTTGCAATTACCATTTTGCTTCACTGTATTTCCCTTTTCAGTAAGTGGGGATTAATGTCTCTTAGCATGACAGTGATTCTTTGTTTTTATTCAACCCTCTCAGTGTTTTTGTTGTGTGCTTGGGAAGTATGAAGTACGTAGTGAATGTATTTACTCTTAATTCAGAACCTAGGAATAGGGTCCTTTTCTCTCTTTTGCGTCTTTTCAAAGTTATTTTTAATTTAAAACGTCTTCTATGTCCTATAACTATCTTAAAGTATGTTTTGTGTACTATAATTTAGACAGCCAAAGTTTTGTTCAACTACTTTTGTATTTGTTATTATTATATCTCTTTGCTTTCAGTATGTGTGTGTTCTTAGATTTAGAGTATCCTGTAGACTATCTACAATTGCAATATTTAGAGTGAATTAAGATATCTAAGTTTTGTTTTAATCAGAATTCTGTAATATTGCATTTGCCAACAAAAAAGTCTAAAAATGGAGAATCTCCTACTCATACTGTATGAGTATCAACTTGACTTCACTTTATTAAAAAACTGAATATATTTATGTGTCCTTTTAAAATCATATTTTTGTTACAGTTATATATGCCTACTAACAGTATTGTTGGTATGCTTTTTTCTTTCAAATTTTATTGCAAAATTACATGTTTGGAGACCTGTCATTACAATAAAATAGTATTATTTTTGCCAAGAAATCTTTAAAATTTTATATGACTTATGATGCTGTGCACTTACATTTTATTATGAAAGATTACCTTTAGTACTTTTTGGAGAACAGATCCAGTGTTGATGAATAGTGTGTATATTTTTACATGTTTAAAGTCTTCATTTTCCTTCTCTTTTGAAAGGTAGTAGCTGTGAATATAATTTCTTGGTTGATAATTTTATTCTTTCATCCCTTGAATATAGATAGACTTGAATTCCTTCCTGTGTTGTGAAGATTTGACTAAGGATTTCACAATTATATAGTTACACATTTCTAGGTGACCCTTCTTTTTCTCTTGGATGCTCTCAGTATCCTGGGTTTTTAAACATGGATTTACAACCTACTTTAATCTTTACAACTTGTAAAAAACTGAGCTGCTTGGATGTTTCATTTTTCCTATTTTCTGAGGTGTGTTTATTTGTACTGGAAAGAGAACTTAAGGGCGATTTAGCATTTTGCATTTTTTACTTTGTCTGGCCTTCAAATTTTGATGCTCTAGCTCAACCTCCTATGTTGCTATGTACAACCACCCCTGACTCTTTCAGACCTTTTCTAAAGAAAGTCTTTCAACATACATTTTCTGCTTATTACTATTAACAATTCTTGACTAATTTTTATTCTGTTTTTTGTGTGTTGGTTTAGTTCAGTAAATTTCTTTTAAGTGATAATTGACTATTTCTTTTGAGTGATTCATAACTTTGCTTACAGTTGATTTAGCCATGTTTTTTTCTGTTGGTAAGCAGGGACCCCTTTTTGAACAGTCTTCAAATATTCACATGTTTCATATTTTTATATTTTAATGAAACAGAAGAAAGTTGGTAGATTTTGAAAATATATTCTGAAAGAGGAAACTCTTTGTGTAACACAATGGATTTTTCTCTACTATATTACTCTTCATTGTAATGTACTCATCTTGAATACTGTGAACATAAAAATGATTAGGAAAATTTTCAAAGTAATTTTCTGTGTGTATTTTTATTTGATATATATATTACTAGAGTAATGATAGACTTGGATTTAATAATCCACACCTCTGCTGATGTTATTTTTTGCTGTAATTTTTTAGGTCTACAAAATACACTCAGCCCAGTTCAGTAAATAAACATGTTTGTTATTTTTATTTATTACAGCCATGACTTCTCATCATCATCGACAAATTTTCCCAGAGCAGGGAATAAATGAGAGAGAGGGAAGAAATGGAAAGTGCGACTTTGACTATTTACAACCAAAAAAACAATGGGAAAATATAGGTGAGAGTAAAGTTCAAAAATTGTATTATAATAGACAAAATCAATCAGTAGTCCCTATTTATGATAAAAAATTTTGGTCAAAAGACACCAGAGAAAATTAATATCTGAAAAAATTTCAATGTATTCCAATTATTTTGAGGAGTTTTATATGTCTTTAAGAATAAATCCACAGCCATTTTTGAACTGAAAGACAATGTGGAAAATTTGAAATCTAGTCCATGCATCAGTTTTCAACTTGGCCAATTATAAAAGTAGCACTAATTTAAAATTCCAGTCAAATATTTGCACAGAAAAGATATTTCTAAAAGTGATTATTTTGGGAGTTTCTTTATAAAATATCCATTTTTCTGAAACAAAAGATTAATTTCTGCTTGTGCCCAAATGGACAATATTAAAAATTGTAGAAAAGTTTCTACTTCCCCACTATAGCTTAATGACAATTCTGATACAGATTTCTGGAAAGTGCACTATATAGATAATGCTATAAGTAACACAATAAGCCATGTCTCTACCCTGAGTAATGACCAGTGTATTTTCCTTGGTGATAAAATTTATGAATATAGAGAAATCCTAATCCTTTTCTAAAAAAAAATTTACCAAGATGACCATGTAGGAAAGTCTTGCTTTAGTGATCAAAAACTATTATTCATTAAAATATTCTTAGGCAAGACAAAACCTGCAAGTGTAAAATATGTGAAAGGGCTCTTAACCACAGTGCAAAGCTTGCTTGATACAAGAAAATTTATAGGGAAAGACAGCCCCATATGTATAGAAGATATTCAGCAGGCAAATGCTTTGATATATTTTTTAAACACAGCACTGATAGTGATAAATTCCACAAATTTAAAGACTGTAAAAGAACTTTTAGTGAAAAGTTATAACTTGTTAAGTAACAGAGGATTTATACTGAAGGAGAGACCTGTAAATGTAAAAAGTGTGTGAAAGCCTTAAAGTGTTTTTCACCCTTACTGAACACCAAAAAATTTAATCTGCAGAGAAGACCTACCAATGTGAAGAATGCAATGCACTCAAGAACATTACTCAACATCACAGTGTTTGTACAGGAGATATGCCATGCAAATGCAAAGAATGTGACAAAACTTCTAATACAAGCTCCAATCTTATTTGTCACCAGTGGACACACCCTGGAGTAATGCCCTACATATGTAAACAATTTTGCAAAGGTTTCAGTCAAAAACCAAGCCTTAAAAATTACCAGAGCATTTATACGGGAGAGAAGCCCTACATTTGTAAAGTGTGTGACAAAAGTTTTAATACAAACTCACAGCTTAATCAACACAACAGGATTCATACTGGAGAGACGCCCTACAAATGTAAAGTATGTGGCAAGAGTTTCAGTCAAAAATCATCAGTTACTCAGCACCAGCGAATCCACACTGGAGACAAGCCCTACAAATGTAATATGTGTGGCAAGAGTTTTAATATAAACTCGAATCTTAATCTCCACAACATTATTCATACTGGAGAGAGGCACTACAAATGTACAGTGAGTGGCAAGAGTTTTAATACTAACTCAAATCTTGATAGCCACAACAGGATTCATACTAGAGAGAAGCCCTACAAATGTAAAGTGTGTGGCAAGAGTTTCAGTCAAAAATCATCAGTTACTCGGCACCAGCGAATCCACACTGGAGAGAAGCCCTACAAATGTAAAGTGTGTGGCAAGGGTTTTAATATATACTCAAATCTTCATCGCCACAACAGGATTCATACTGGAGAGAAGCCCTACAATTGTAATGTGTGTGGCAAGAGTTTTAGTCAAATATCATCACTTACTCAGCACCACCGAATCCACACTGGAGAGAAGCCCTACAAATGTAAAGAGTGTGCCAAAGCGTTTAATAGCACATCACAGCTTAATTGTCACAAAAGGATTCATACAGGAGAGAAGCCCTACAAATGTAAAGTGTGTGGCAAGAGTTTTAATCACATATCATCACTTACTCAGCACCAGCGAATCCACACAGGAGAGAAGCCCTACAAATGTAAAATGTGTGGCAAGAGTTTCAGTCAAAAATCATCACTTACTCAGCACCTAAGAATCCACACTGGAGAGAAGCCCTACAAATGTAGAGAATGTGGAAATGATTTTAATCAACAATCATCACTTACTCGACACCAGAGAACCCATACTAGAGAGAAGTCTTATAAATGTGAATAATGGCAAAGCTTTTAATATTGAAGATCACATCTTAGTAACATTATAGATTTTATACTGGAGAGAAGTTTTACAATGAAAACATTGCATCAGTGGCTTTGAGGATGAGTCAACAGTTATTTCACAGTAGTTCAACACTATTTCACACCAGAGACATGATAGCACAGAAATCATATAAATTTAAAATAGGTGAAAGAGTCTCCAATAGTTGTTAACAGCCTACTCAGCACCTCAGAATTCATACGAGTGAGAGAACATGGGAAAAAATTTTTGCAAAGCTTTTGGCCATTGATCAAACATTTTTAAAACACTGGAGGATTTATAGCATATGGAAACCCAAAGAATGTGTCCAAGACTGTATTCAAATTTCCAACATTTTTTAATTTCTGACCTCATATCTGTACCAAATGTAGAGTAGCATTTGTCCAAAGTGTGTACCTTAAATAACAGCAAAATATTTACAAAAACATCTTGACAAATATAAAGATTGTAGTAAGTTTCTTATGTATAGCCCATTTCTTGAAGTATTGGGGACCTAGGTGGAAAAAAGAATCATTTAAATGTAGAAAATGGGTAATTGCTTTTGACATTTGCTGAAAATTTTCTTAACATTTTTAGCTGGTATTGCAGAAATAAGAAAATGCAAGTATAGAATTGTGCATCCCTAAAAGAATATAATTTTAGTATAAATCAACAATTACTAAAGAGTCTCATTTTTCACAACTGGAGAAATAATAATACTCAGAGTTGATTATTTCAGAAGTCTCTTAAGATTTATATGAAATTTAAAATTTAAATTTTTAAGAGTCTCTTAAACTTAGGGGCACTTAATCAGTAAACCACATCCTCAGATTTTTTTCTTTTATATTTAGAGACAGGTTTTGCTAAGTTGTATAGGTCCTCACTAAGTTATGGAACCTGACTTTGAACTTGCAAAGCTTCTCACATCTCTAGGGTAACGGCATGGTCCACCATGCCCGTTTTACATAGCATTTTTACTTGTATTTCATTACAGATGCAATTTGATACTAAATAAAGTGTGGATTTCTTAATGTAAACCTTGTCATGCATTTAATGATGTTATTAGGTCACACATCTCCCACGAATCACTTTGCTAATGGATCGATGCAATAGTAAAACATTCTATTGTGTAAATAATGCTATAACGTCTCCATTAATTATTTCATATGTTTAATCAAGTATTATTTGGAGAATATTATTTATGTAAATTATATACTCTCTTGTATGTAATTTTGGGAAAATTAAGAAAGTTATACGAAGGACCTAGGGATACTAAAATAATGCCCAGATATCCCAAGTTTTCATCATAAGGTTAACATTTCACCTTATAGACTAGCAGTACTCCCCTAAGGGATCTACAACTCCAGAGAGTTATACAAGCTCCCAATCAAGGAGAGGAGAAAGACCCAAGAGACTAGGATCCAAGGTGTGTATTCAGGAAATAAAGGAGGGTTGCTGAAGGGGGAAAGAGTCTTAATGTTTCCTTGGAAATCCACATGGTCCATAGGCCCATCCTGACTCTTGGACTAAAGAAACCATGCAATTCCTCATGAATTCTATGACTTTTATCACTGAGGTGACTATACTCACATCTAGTGTAGGAAAAACATCATAATTTGGGACCACTTCTTTAGTTTTGCATACCCAGACAAAAGTGTAACTAGAAACATGTAAAATGATGACTGTAAAAAGAGGAAGACATACTATAGGAGCATTTATGCCCCCACATTTTACATCTTATTATATATTTTCATTTTATAGACCCTTTGGTTCTACTAAATAATTTACAATATGTTTCTTATACTTATTGGATTATACGATAGATAGCATGTGTCATGGTCTTCCAGAACCCTCTGCAACCCAGTAATTATAAGATACTATAAAGTAACCTTGTCCCTCCTCAGATCTTATAGCTCCAAGAGCCCATGACAGCACACAGAGAGAAACACAATTTTGATTAAAATAAACCTTAGACTCTCATCTACAAGTCCTGTTCAAAAAGTAAAAACACAATATTCTCTGCATATGTGAGCCTTTTGGGTCAACACAACACCACTCACCAACATTTCATTTAACTTATTTGGGAAAATAAATATTGAAATATAATGATAAGTTCTAGGAGAATAATATTCACACCATTCTTTATTTCAAAGGGTAAATCTCTAGGTTTCATGCTTATCTCCACATTATTTTATGCAGAAAACTGGCTTCGTTTTACATATGAGAGTTTAAACTATTTATAAGGCCAGGAGAGAAGATTCAGTCCTAGAGGTCTAAAGAAAATACTAAAGATCTTCCCTTTTATTGATTGAATGATGTCTGCAATCCTTGATAAAACAGATAAAGAATGCTGATTTCTTAATGCATCTGGCTCAGTGGCTCACTCATTGGAATCCCAATTTATTTAGTCATCTCAAGGCTATCACTCCCTCCTCTAGGATCTGACCTGTTTTTGGGAGGACGTAGTGTTCTTCATGGGATCACTAGGTCATGCAAGATGTTAGAATGAAGTTTTCTTTGTTCTAACTTGTATTTATTTGGCCTCACTTTAAATACAAGTTACAACAAGAGTTCAGACTCTCACCTGTGGAGAGGATGCTCTGCCCAGCACTTTCAAGTCAGGACCCTGAAAAGCTCTTTGGGACTCCCTAGTACATAGGTTCAGTGTTGGGGTTTTCCTAGTCTGGCAATACAGTTGCCTGTGTCTTTCACTTTTGCTTTCTCTCTTGCATTCATAGTATTACTCAAGGAAACACTGTCTTGTGTGATGAGAGTGTCTTCCTTATCTATTGGATCTGACATGCCAAGTTGAGCAGCTGCCAACATACTGAATGTCACAAACACATATATGTGTTATCTAATCAGTAACTAGTGTGTCTTTCAACTGTATGATTTTTTTATTTCATGGGGGAGGAAATTGAGAATGCTTTCTTTGAGTGCCCACAGCACTATTCATAGTATTCATAACACTGCTATGTAATGTTTCCTCTCTGCTCAACTTGTAAGTATTGTTCTTGTGCTGCTTTGTAAAACAAATAGAAAAGAGTTGTAAACCAAAAATTTTGTAATTATAGCTAGTTTCACAGACTGACTTGGGCAACTCTATTTACCATTGTTGTTTTGTATGGGCTCAAAGTATTCTTTTATACTTTTATTTAACCTTAATGACATTACCATTCATTGAAGAGTTTTTAACTGACAAAACTTTTCGGTATACAAATTTTTTCTTGTCATTTTTAAAATTTATTACTCTTTTTAGGTATACATGATAGTAGAGCAAATTTTGACATATTATACATGGAGTAAAACTCATTTTAGTTAGCATTCCATTCTTGAGGTGTACATGGTGTGGACCTTCCCTGGTGGTGTATTTATATATAAACATTGAAAAGTTGTGCCTGATTCATTCTACTGTCATTTGTATTCCTATTTCCCTATTCTTTTCTTCAATCCAACTTTGTCTAATCCACTTAATTTCTATTCTCTCCCCTGACCTTTTTGAGTGCTTTAGCATCTATGTATATTATGTATTATATGTAATGTCTGTTTCATTCTACTATCATTTTTATCTCCATATTCTCTCCCCACCCTGCAATCCTCTTTACTTAATCTAAATAACTACTCTTTCCCACCCCCATTGTGAATTAGCATACACTTTTTAGAGGGACATTTGTCCTTTGTGTTTGTGTGTGGGGGGGTAGTTGGGGCTTATTTCACTTAGCATGATATTCTTCAACTCTATCTTTTCACCACCAAATGGCATAGTTTCATTCATCTTTAAAGCTAAGTAAGATTCCATTGGTGGGGGAAATTTTATATATATATATATATATATATATATATATATATATCTCACATTTTATTTATCCATTCATCTGTTGAAGGAAACATAGGTTGGTTCTATTGTTTATCTATTGTGAATTGTGCTGCTATAAACATTGGTGCAGCTGTTTCCCTGTAGTATGCTGTTTTTAATTCCTTTAGGTATAGTCTGAAGAGAGGAATAGCTGGGTCAAATGATCTTTCCATTCTGGTTTTTCAAGGCGTCTTCATACTGCTTTCCATGGTGGTTGCACAAATTTGGAGTCAATCTCATGAGCAATGTGTGAGTGTTCCTTTTTCCCCACAACCTCACCAACATTTATTGTTGCCTGTATTATTAATGATTGCCATTCTGACTGAAATGAGATAAAATTTTTAAGTAATTTTTATTTATATTTTCCTAATTGCTAGATAGTTGGAATGTTTTTTCTTATATTTGTTGATGGCTTATATTTCTTCTGTGAAGTTGTCTGTTCAGTTAGTGAGTCAATTTGTTAATTGGTTTTTGTTGTTGTTGTTTGTGTTAATTTTGAGTCCTTTTTTTTATTGGTTGTAAATTTTGAGTTCTTTATATTCCCTAGACATTAGTGCTTTTTTCTGAATTATGTGTAGTAAAGATTTGTATAAAATCTGTAGATTCTTTTCTCAATTATTGTTTCTTTTGCTGAGAAGCAGCTTTTTAGTTTGAATCTATCCCCTTTATTTATTCTTGATTTTTAATATTTGTGCCTTAGGGGTCTTGTTATGGAACTCAGATTGTGGACCAAGATTCACCTCAGATTTTTAAATGGTATCCCAAGTTAATGAATGTTTCACTTTTATTGTTTCTCTTACTATCTTTCCTTATAGATCTACATGTTCTAAAGAATCATGAAATGAGCTAGCTTCACATACATGATTTTCTGATGACTATTATTTTTCAATATGTAGCTGCAGATGGTTTAAAATATATGTCTACTATTTCAGACTTTAACTAACGCAAATACATGCCTTCTGTAGAAAATATTCCATCAGTAGATCAACATCAAATCTATAATATATATAAATATATATAAAATCCTTGATTCAAATGGATGCACATCCAACCCAGAGCTTGGCCCATAACACTTATTCTCTACTAGTTCTACACTTTAGAACTTCATGAAAGTTGTTATAAATCAAAAGACTGAGACTCACTCCCTAGACATTCTCTTTTGGGGGGGTACGATGACGAAGATTGAACTCAGGGGCACTCAACCCCTGAGCCACTTCCCTATCCCTATTTTATGTAGAGACAGGATCTCACTGATCTGCTTAGTAAAATTTTTTCACTGAGGCTGTCTCTGAACTCATGATCCTCCTTCCTCAGCCTTCCAAGCTGCTGAGATTAGAGGCAAATACCACCATGCCCAGCTCCCCAGAGAGCCTTCTTAAACTAGTTGGAACCCACTTGTTCAGCATGTTTTGGCCTAATCCTCACAATTAGCGATGAAATTATTTGCCTCTCTATGAAAAATCAGGGCTACAAAGAGATTGGACTCCACAACATCTAATTACACAGCATGTCCACATTACAACAAAGGTGTGGTATGCAATTCTCCACCCCTCCAAAGAGATCTTCTTGGCTCAACAAAGTTGGGAGTACTTTTTAACTCTCTGCCATGGCTCATTCAGAAGCCTCCCAGGAGGTGAGTGTATATGGGGGACAGTATTCAAGGTGGCACCTTGGTGATTAATGGGCTATGCCAGGGAGTAAGGCAGAGCCCAATTCACCAAAGGCACAAAACTTTCATGTGGCTGGTCCAGGATGGGGGCTGTATGAGGGGATACATTTCCTCCACCCTTGATATGTCTTTCCTAACTGTTCATATGCTGAAATACTTGTTAAATGACTTGCACACTTTTCCTGTTTTATGTTTCCCTCTCATGTGACCTTGGAGGTCTCATACTTCGGCAATTATTGTGACTTGCTTCTTCAGTTTTCCAACCTCCCTCATCCCATCCATGTGGAATTTCTGTCTGTAGATATTAGTTTTAATTTTATATATTTTCATTTAGTCCAAGTTTGCAATTACCTCTAGAAAAAACAAATGTCTCATTCATTATCATGCTTGTACTAACCCTTCACATGTCGATAATGACAGTGTTTAAGAACTATCTTCTGATTTCTACAACTAGAATATAAATGAGTCTGCTTGAAATGACTGTCCTTTCTTTTGACTCTAGATAACGGGGATCCTTTTTAATATAGCACTTTAATGCTTTTATGTATATCTATATACAGTACCCAGGATACTGAGCCTGCTTTTTACATAGTTTTCTCTCAAAGAAGGTGGAGTTGATCATGTAAGTTTCTTAGAGTGGACTCCAGCTTGGACTCTGCCTCGGCTCTTACTAGCTTCCATCTGCCTGTGATTTCTACAACATGTGACCTATAGGTCTTCCTCTTCTTTTTTAAATTTTAACATTTCACTTAGAGCTTAAGCCATAGAACTGTTACTTTGGAAAAGATGACTTACCAAACCATCACTAACCACAAGAAGGTGTGCTCCATGTGCAAACTAGGAAAGAAGGGCCCATCACATACTTCAGGCTTCAGGGAAGTTATGGGGGTGCCAGGAATCCCTCACATGAAAGTAGAGGCATTATAAGTTGTGGGAAAGGTTTGGACTAATTTGATTTTAGGACCAGAATTAGAGTAATTTAAGTTTCCTTATCAACATGAGAAAATGATCTCAATCTAGATTTTTTTCCAGATGTGTCCAGGAAACTTTTAGAATTTGAAGCCCAGATACATTGGATTGCTGTTATCAATCAGAGAAGACAATAAAATTAAGAGAGATGACATGTCCCACTGGGGAAGCCACAGTTCTGTGTTCTCCAGTGGGAACTTCTTGTCTTTCTACAGACATTCAAATTACAAATCTGCAGAGACAGAACTTTAACACATCTTTTCCATAAAACTTACAAGTGTTTGTGCTCTGCTCAGCTTATTCAGGTGACAAAGTACCTCTGTGTCCTCAGAAGCAGAGTTAGTGTGGATTCTAAAAAGGGCATGTGAGGAGGGAATTCAATCTACTAGTGAGTTTTCCCAGTAGCTTCTTTGCTTCTTCAAAGAATCAAACATCTTTTGAAGACAATATCCTCATTGCACCATACAGAACATGGTCCTCTGAGCTCATTAAGACTGTTGGAGCCCAGAGGACCATGTTCTGTATAGTGTAATGAGGATATTGTCTTCTAAAGATGTTTGCTTTTTTTGAGATCCTGCTAAAATGAGTCAATTTTTCTTATAGGGAATGTCAGTTTTACTTCGTCAATTTTCAATTTAATAACTTCATGGGACATAACTTACATATGGTATGTCATGTAGAGATTTTAAACACTACTAATTTGTATACTTATTACCGGGGAATTAATAAGTTATAATATTTTGATTGATAATCTTGCTTTGGTCATCTTCATAACTCATAGAACAATTTTGGTTTGAATAATTGTACATTTTGAAATCTTTAGATAAAAATGAGGTTCTATGTTCAAACCTCATTTTATAGAATGGAATCTCACATGGTTAAAAATTTTCAGTTGGTAAGTGTCAAACAAGTTCAAAACCTCATTTTATAGAATGGAATCTCACATGGTTAAAAATTTTCAGTTGGTAAGTGTCAAACAAGGGACTGTGATCAGAAGGAAGTACATTAAATATTTTAGAAATTCAAATAAATATGTTAAGTTCCAATTCATGGTGCCAAATTATAGGCTTAGAAATATAATTCACAAGAATTTGGAAGAATATTTTTATGTATTAGTCCATTCTGTTTTAATTACTAAAAACCTTTTGTAATATCTAATAATGGAAATGTGTAAATTCATTTTTGCTTAGAGGAACATTCAGGACACTTGAAACCCATCCTGCCCTGATCACTTTCAGATTTTTTTTCCAAAATTCAATTTTTCATGTCATTATCATTCACAGATAAATGTGACCCCAAGACACAGAGAACAAGATAAAGCAGGAAAGCTGAAAGCTGAACTTGACTCTTCCATCGCAATATCAGTCAGGGGGAAAAAGACTCTCCTGCAGGATCATGTGGATTTTTCAGTAATGAGAGCTTGGGGTCTGCAGAGAAGTGTATGGGCTCTCTCATCCTTGAGGCGGTCCACAGAACAGGGTAGAAAAGAGTGTGGCTGTGGGGTCTCTAATCAAATCCTCCAGAGACCAATCAGGAAGCAGGCCTGATTTTATTGTGCAGTTACCATGTATATGTACTCAGGCTGTGCCTAAGCAAAATATAGACAGCCACCAATGCAATGTCTGCTAACTGTCCTTGCAGTGAACAATAAAGTAGTGGGACTAAAACACATGGCCTCGTGCCCAGAGTTGTGCTGATGCGGTAAGCAGTTTTCCACTCACACGCCTAGCATGGGGAGAGCCCTTCCACGCAGACGCCCTTAACCTATGCCCTGTATGCAGTACTTCATGCACTTGTACCCACAGAGAAGCACCTCTGGGGCTTCTTCTTTCTTGACTTTAAAGAACAATTTCTCTTCTAGTGGCTTTTCTCACTAGAGAAATAATAGTAATATAAATGTCATAGCTGTAAGTGTGAATTCTGAGCTGTATTTTAATACCCTGACAATTTATAAAAGTAAAGCATGGTTCTCATATCTACTTCTCACAAAGAGCTGCCATTCATTCAGTCAAGTCTTGCCCAGGGTTTGCTCGTTGTGTTACTGGAGGGTGTGTTCTGCAGCAGAGGGGCTGGGTGATGGTGTCGCCTTCTCTGAGGTGTCAGTCATTTCTCCCTGGTGCTCTTCATAGATTCCCAGCACACAAAGAGCCACATGTATAAGGTTTTTGCCGAGGCTGACATCAGTCCCAAGCCCACTTGCTTGAAGCAAGACCAGTCTCAATTCTCCATTTCCCTTTTGTCTGTTAGTGAATACCAAAAGGACATGGGGAGGGTTGGCAGTAGTGATGAAGCTGAGCTGTGAGATGAGGACAACCCCAAGCTGTAAGTCTACGTATGTGTTGTTAGGGGTGACAGATCCTATTTCCTCTCCCGTTATGAACAGGATGGTGCTCACACTGCATAGGGGAGAAGAGATGTTTCTTCCTCTCACTTTCACTGTGGAATGTGCCCACACAGAGGGTCCAAATAACCCTAACTTGCAGTGGGGTGTCCTACTTCTGTAATTCTCTCTACTTCTGTCCTGACCACCAGCTCGTGTTTGCTGCCTGAGCAGTCCTCACTAGATGGTGGCAACACAGATGATGGTGCATGGTTCACACAGCCTCCCCTGACTTTAGTGAGAGTACCATATCTAACATGACTCCTTCCTGGATCCAGATACTAGAGGGAGTCTTTACTATCAGCTCTAAGAAACAAAACTTGTGATTTTTTTCTGAAAATTTCTTTTTCATGTGCGATCTGTTTTTTCTCATCTCCTCCCTTGGTCTTTCCTTCTTCTTACCATATGTGAATTCTTCAAATGTAACCTATTTCAGAAATCTGTGTTAGATTCCCTGTGATTTACATATCCTTCCACACATAATGCCCACTCTAAGAAGCAGCTTGATTTCTCAAGTGCATAAAGGACATGAGTGCCCAGTACGATAGGGCACCCGTGGACCAAGCTAGAAGTATCACTCTTTAGACCCTTGTTTGAGGGGTGTTTCTCAAATTACGTCCTTGATGTCTGAGAGCTTGTGTTATGTATCATGATCTCCTGGACTATGTTGTGCCAGGCATAATGTGCACAGCTCGGAAAGTACATAGCTCAGGATTTCAGTCATCTGTGAATCATTCCCATTCTCTAGGATGCTTTCTAACAATAGTAACTTAGGATGGACATTACTATAGATATTTCTTCACAACACTACCATGGTACATTTACACAATTTTAACCATATATACTTGATGTGTATCATTTAGTGATGATTGTGGTTTAAAACTGGAGCTAGCAGAATGACCAGACTGTGCTTTCTTCTGGCCACTACCTGTATGTAGATTAGTTCTCCTCATTATTGCATGAAATTGTGTCCCTTTCTTTGAAGCATAGAATCAGGAAAGGGTCTAAGTTTTTCCCAATACTGATATATAAATTTACCATCAGAAAACAATTTTCCAACAGTTTCAAGGCAATAAACAGTCCATCCATGAGATCTTGACTATTACTGCAAATTCATGGCACCTGCACACTCCAGTTTGTATGTCTGCAGATTCCTCAGCTACACTGACCTTAAATTCATCCAATTGCCTGGAGACCCGCTTGATTAAAACATGTCATTTATTGAGTGTTAGAAAATTTGGATTGTGTAAGATTCAAATGTTTAAAATGAATTAAAGCAGATTCTGTGTGTCACAGAAAAGTGATAGAATGCAGTTTTTGGTTTTAAATTTCACATTTGTTTTTGTTGTTGAGACAAGGCAATTTTAAAACCCTCCTCCTCTCATTTGTACCACAGATTTAACCAGGGCACTTAGTCATTAAACTATATCACCAGCCATTTTTTTATATTGGGGAAAAATATTGCTAAGTTACTGAACTTTGGCCTTGCAGTCTGACTCCTGAGCCAACGGGATTGCAGGCATTCAGCTTCACCTAAAACAATTTTTAAGTTATTTTTTACATGATAATATAGATCAATTTAAGCTTATACTACAAAAAATATTCATATAATATTTGACTTACATAAAATAAATTCATAAGAATTGGCATGTGCCATTTATATATAGATCTTTCAAAAATAACTAAGGCCTAGTTATTTAAAATATTTGGGGGGTACCAGAGATTAAACTCAGGGGCACTCAACCAGTGATCCACATCCTCACTCCTATTTTATATTTTATTTAGAGACAGCATCTCACCATGTTGCTCAGGGCTTTGCTGTTGCTGGATTTGAACTCATCATCCTCCTGTCTTAGCCTCACAAGTCACTGGGAATATAGTCTACAATTTTTAAATGTATATTCCTTTTTTCTGGATTTACCATGGGAGACTGTCTTTTTCTAGTGATTTTTCATATTTCACAAATCCTGTATGTTTGCCCTCATATGTTGAAGCTGAAAAAGTTGATAACAAAGAACCACAAAAGAGAAAAGCTTTTTACATCTTTTTCAAGAGACAGTTGGCAAGGAGTGCCAAAAAGCAATTAAGAGGGTTTTATAGCCCATAGTTTGAATTGTATAAGTAATTATTAGACTCTGAACATTCTAAAAAGATTTCACAGGTTTCAAACATCAAAATGATATTTTAGAAGGTAGAAATTGCACTGATTTAATCACTACACATGTTCAATTAAAATTAAATTAATTTTTAACTTGTATCAATATGTAGATACACATTACAAATTAAACAATAATTAACACTTCAAGTCAAGTAGCAAAAATAAACAAAGATGGCTGGAAATACAAACCATTACTCTATAATAGCCTTAAATATTAATGGCTTAAACACACCAATATAAAGACATCGGCTAGTAGTCTGGATTTTAAAAAATCTAACATTATTCTGCCTCCAGGAGACTCAGGAAATGACAGACTGAAGGTGAAAGATTGGGAAAACACATACAACTCACATGAACCTTGAAAGCAAGCAGGGGTCTCCATACTTATATTAAATAAAGTAGACTATAAGCCAAAGTTAATCAAAATAGATAAAGAAGAATATCTCATACAGCTCAAGGGAACCATACGCCAACAAGACATAACAATCATAAATGTATATGCCCCAAACAATGGGGCACCTATGTTCAAACAAACTCTTCTCAAGTTCAAGAGTCCAATTGACCACAACGTGATCTGGGGTGATTTTAACACACCTCTCTCACCACTGGATAGATCTTCCAAACGAAAGTTGAATAAAGAAACTATGGAGCTCAATAACTCAATTAATAACTTAACTCACATATATAGAATACATATCAGATCCGAGGAGGAAACCCAGCACCGTGCCAGGCCAGACCAGAGGAGGAAGCCTGGCCCCACCCAACGCGCTATTCTGGAGGAAGCCTATCGACCCTTAAAACCCAAAATCAAACTTTTAATCATTGAATATTAAAGGTTTTCCCATTTTGTTTCCATGATCTTTTTTGCATTTTACTTTCACCTTTACTTTTTACTTTGCAATGAACAGTTATTTTGATAATACTATTATTTAGATTATTATCCATATATTTGTGAATGGATTGTGCCTCGATTTTAACACTGCTCAGTGCTACTGTATATAATTTAAATGATTTATTGTTGACCACTTTACCCATGACATTATTGAACTAATTCTTATGTTTCATTAGTTCATGGATATTGCTTAGAAACATTATAGAAATAATAGTATCATCTGCATATGCTATTTGATTTTTGATGTATAAAATTCCTTTTAATATTCTCAAACCATATTTAGAAGTTAGTAAAGCATACATTTTTTCTTTTTCTAAAAATAAATTGATAAAAACTTCAGTTCACACCTTTAAGTATGAAAATATTTCATAGCTGCCCTTAAGTGGATTTAAAAAGAATTTTCCCCTGGTTGTAATTGGCCATAGGTTTTACAGTAATTTGGTAAGTGATTTGCCAAAAGCTTTTCTCTATCAAAATGATTTTTGGAAACTTACCATATGACAATGTCTCTCTTGGTCGTGAAGTCAAATAATACTTTTTGTTGTTGTTCTCAGTTTGCTAGGGGTTTTGAATATCTGGGTCAACATCTATAGGAAGATGGTCAGCAATTTCTATTCTTATGCTGTGTTATCTGGTAATTCTGGTCTTACAGAATTAGTCAGTTTTCTTCTACATTTAGACGTGATCATGAATTATTGTTACTGATTCCTTATTACATGTTTGGTAGAAATCACCTGTGAAGGCACCTTTTAAAAATGTTATTACAGTTTGGTTTTTTTTTGTGGGTCAATTTTTAGAGCTGGTTGCCAGGTTGGCCTCAAATTCCTTAGCCTAAATCTTCCTCCTGCTGTGGCCTCCAGGTAGTGAAGACTAGTGGCATGTGTTTCCATATCAGCATAACTGCAAGTATTTTTTGAGCAGCTGTAAAGTTAAATGTTGATTTGTAGGTCTATTTTATATTTCTTCACATCTGAGTCTAGTAATGTATTTATTATTTCTGAAGTAATTTCAAAGTTGATGATTATCTAGCAATTTATCTACATTTTGTTGTTTTCCAGACTCGAGATTTTCTTGGCAATTAAGATGGAATAATGAGGAAGTATAATGTGGGAAAATGAGAACCTGGCATTTTGCTAACTAATCTCAAGACGCCCTGTGAAAGATGGAGAGTGTGCACCCATACTCGTGTGAGAAAAATGAAGCAGAAAAGCTAAATTATCAGTTTATGTAGCCTAATATGTGATCTTGAGTAATTTTCATATGTCTTTACACACTTGTTTAATTTTTAGGGCAGAATCTAAGTATTTTACCATATTTAAATTAGGTTATGAGGGGTTTATATTAAATTTTGGTGAGTTGTGTAAGTTTCTTATATTTTGGATGTTGAGCTTTTTCAGACATGGGGCTAGAAACGGTTTTCTTTAACCAAGTCTACTTTTACATTTCATTGATTGATTCCTTTGCTGTATAGAAGCATTTTTAGCTTTATATAGTCTCAGCTGTTTTTCTTTGCCTAGTCTCTTGCCTATTCTATCTAAAACCATTGCCAACACCAATGCAAAATAATTCTCATTTTCTTCTGGAATTTTTATGCTTTCAGGTTATATCACAATGAGATATAACCACACGCTTGTGGGCTCAATCCTCAAAATGTTAGTAGGTAACAAATACTGCAGTGGATATGCAGAAAAGAAAACATTTGGACATTCTTGCCAGGAATATAAATTTGAATAGACATTAAAAAATCTATAAGGGGTTTTTTTCAAAAAATTATAACTAGAGATGCAATATGATATAGACCTTGTGAATATGCCTGTATATTTAGGATTCTTCAGAAAAATAAAATACACACAAAATGTACATGTGTATACAGATAAGAGCTTATTATATTTACTCACATAATCATGAGAGGAATAGTCACCAAATGTTTGCCTACAAGATGGCAACACTGGGAAACTGGTAACAGCTCAGTCCAAGAAGCTGGAAGCTTCACAATATGAGGAAGCAAATGAAGCAGCTGTGGTCCAGGATAGAGGACTTAAATGATCCTGGTAGATGAAAAAACGAATAACCTGGTCAACAAGTGGCCTAAGGACCTGAACAGATACTTCTCAGGAGAGGATATACAGTCAATAAATATATTAAAAATGCTCATCATCTCTAGGAATCAGAGAAATGCAAATCAAAAGTACTCTAAGATTTCATGTAACTTCACCAGAATGGCAGCAATTATGAAAAGAAACAACAATAAGTGTTGGTGAGGATGTGGGGGAAAGGTACACTCATACACTGCTGGTGGGACTGCAAATTGGTGCAGCCAATTTGGAAAGTAGTATGGAGATTCCTTGGAAATATGGAAATAAAATCTCAATTTGACCCTCCTATCCCTCTCCTCAGTCTAAGCACAAAGGTTTACAAACAACATACTACAGGGACACAGCCAGATCAATGTTTATGGCACCACAACTCAAAATACCTAAACTATGGAGCCAACACAGATGCCCTTCAGTGGATGAATAGATAAAAAATGTGGCATATATACACAATGGAATTTTACTCAGCAATAAAAGAATAAAATCATGGCATTTGCATGCAAATGGATGGAGTTAGATAAGATAATGTTAAGTGAAGCTACCAATGTCCCCCCTCTAAAAACAAATGCTGAATATTTCCCTGACATAAGGGGGCTGACTCATACTGGAGTATGCAGGGGAAGCATAGAAGGAATAAATGAATTCTAGATAGGGCAGAGGGGTGGGAGGAAAAGGGAAGGGGATGGGGATTAGCAGGGATGGTAGAATATAATGGACAACATCATCCAAAGTACATGTATGAAGACTTGAATTGGGTGTCAACATAACGTTACATAAAATCATACAAAAACTCTGGTATATATGTGTATTAAGTATTGTTATGCAAAAGAAAAAAAGAATAGCATTAAATTACATTAGGTAGAGAAAAATGAAAGGAGGGGAAGGCAGGGGATGTGGGAATAAGAAAGAGAATGAAACAGACAATATTTCTTTATGTATGTATGTGACTGTGTGACCCATGTGATTCTACAATATGTATACTCAGAAAAATGAGAAATTGTATCTCATCTATGTATGATATATCAAAGTATATAAATGCTTTCTACTGTCATGGATAACTAATTAAAACAAATAAAAAATTTTTAAATGACCCCAGTAGAGCCAAAGGTGCAAGTCCCCAAAGGGGACTTCAAGAAGCTTGGAGCATAAGTGAGTGACTGCTTCTCTTGCTTTTTTTCAAATCAAACCTATTGAACACCAATATAAATGTTCATTACAGGGATTTCCCATGCTTTCTGACTCATCCTTCTGGAAGCACACTCATAGACACCTGCAGAGATCGTCCACACCAATTCTCTGGGTATCTCAATCTACTCAAATGGACAGGTGCCATTAACGACTTCAACAATTGAAGGAAATAAAATCCATCTTTAGGAATATCTGCCCTCCCAAGTTAACTGCAATACTATCACAACCTAAATTTCCAAAGAGTAACTCAGGAAGAAAAACCTATGGTATATTACAGATAATAGCGATAGAGAGATTTATCATTGTGTTTACACACAAATGTATCAACATACATATATAACCTTTTCAATTTTTAAAAAAATTTTTTGAGACAAGGTCTTTTAAGGTGCAGTGGGTGTCACCAAGATGTGAAGCTAGCTCCAAGATCATGATTCTCATCCCTCAACCTATCGAATCCCTAGCATGACAAAAGAAATGTGCCTCCACACCTCACTTATTGCTCAACTTTAAAATAAGGATAATGTATATGGCAGTGTTGCCAAAATGTGAAGGCTAGCCTTAGTAGTTTGGTAACATTCTGTCTTAAGACTAAAAAAGAAAATGATGGTGGATCTCTGTCACTGGTAAGGCAACCTTGGGTCCAAACCCCAGAAACAAAAGAATATTCTCCAATAACACAAACAAGCTGGAGGACTTTAGGCTAAGTGAGATGATCCAGATGCAGAAATACATTGTATACTCTATGTTCAGAGCCTGGAAAAAAATAGAATGGATGTGTAGGAAGAGCCGGGTTGTTATCAGGGAGCATCATCAATAATATTGCATCATATACTGGAAATTACAAAAGACAGAAGGATTCTATTCTTAGTGCAAAACGGATAATTATGAGATATGGTGGGTTTTATCATCACATAGCAATTGTACATACTAATGGGATTCAGTGTGATGTTTATACATATGCAGATACATGTATTCACAATATCCAAACACCCTCTTCTGCCCTTGATGCCCCCACACACTCCTCAGCCATACTAACCACTATTGTACTTGCACATGATATTAGTTAACGTATGAGATGTGACACTATTGTGTACTTCTTCCCTTAGCATGACATCATCCAATTCCATCTATTTTGCTGACCATTAGAGGAGTTTGTATTGATGGCTGAGTAATACACCATGGTGAATATATAATGTACTTTCTTGTGGATATGTTCAATTGCTTACCTACATCACTGGCTTTTCTCTATGTCTGTATTGTTAAACATACTGTTATTCAACTTGAATTTATGTAACAAAAGAAAGCAACAACTACAAAAGAATGAAGAAACTGAAAGTGGGAAAACATACCTGCAATCTCAATGGCTTCAGAGGCTAAGGCAGGAAATCCACGAGTTCAAAGACAGACTCAGCAAATTAATAGGGAACTATACAACTCAGTTAGACTCTATTTCTTAAAAAAAAATTAAACATGACTGGGGAAGTGGCTTTGTGGTTGAGTGATACTGGGACCTATCCCTAGTATACCTCCCCCTAATAAAAAGAGAATAAAGAAACTAGAAAACTATGTCCTAACCTGATTTTATCAAGTGAAAAGAAACCAAGGCATAAGAAAAACATTCTTTAAGTTTGTTAATATAAAGTTAATAAGCTCTCTCTTTGAATTTTTCACAAAGTGTAATATTTTGAGAGCATTCAGTAGGTTATATTACATGAAAAACTGCTCTTGTGCAAATAATGAAATAAAACCTTAGACAGGTGTGGTGGTGCATGACTGTAATCCCAGTGTCTCTGGAGGCTGATACAAAGCCAGCCTCAAAAACTTAGGAAAGGACTAAGCAATTCAGTGAAACCCTGTCTCTAACTAAATTACAAAAAAATATCAGGAATGTTGCTTAGAGGTTGAGTGCCCCTGGGGTAAATGCACAGCATTAAAAACAAAAAGATAAAAAAGAAATAAAACATTAGGCTGCTGAACATTTATATTTTTAGTGTTGCAAATATTTGGCCCAATACTCCCAAGTTCACTTCATCCATCAATTTATAATTGAAATCTCTAGTTATTTGTGAGAGAAAAGAGACAAAGATGTTCCTGAACTCTGCCATTCCTTTGCTAGTTTCTGCCATAAGCTAGGCAAAGAAGTGCCCATTGTGATCCCCAGGGTACTGTGGCTCAGTCCTCTCTCTTCATGCAAGGATGCACCTTGTAGAGTGGATGTTGACTTGACTGCTAAAGTAGGGAAGAGGTAAAAGGGAAGTTATGTGTGTGAGCATGTGGGTGGAGTGTGATAATGATGACTTCTGACCAAGTCCTACCCATGATCATCTTTTTAAAATGTACCCAGTAAATGGTTTGTTTTCTTATATATTTTCTGTGATCCTACAGTTAAATGTGAGGGACCCTATTCTCCATACCCAGCTACATTAGCATTGTATTTCTCAGTCTGATGCCTCACAATTTGAAATACCTAGTCCCCTCCCTCAGAGCCTTGACGTCATGTCTCTTTTGTTTATATTTTTAATATCTGGGAAATCCTCAAACACTAAGTTGCAGGTGAACCCACAGTTGATGTTCCTCTTCCAAGGATAAGGATAGACATTTTCTCTCATTGTGGCCTCTACCTTCTACTCACAAAATGGGGACATTATTCACGTTTGCAAACCTAGATATTATCCTGAGCCAACCTGTAATATTAAATTCAAGAATTTAATCCCTGGGGCTGGGGCTCAGATTTAGAGCGCCTGCCTAGCACATGTGAGGCACTGGGTCCAATCCTCAGCACCATATAAAAATAAATATATTAAATAAAGGTACTCTGTCCACTACAACTAAAAAAAAACAAAAAAGGCTAATCCCTCCCAGAGTTGTGATGGCACATGCATGTAACCCCAGCTTCTCTGGAAGTCGAGCCTTGAGGGTCACAACTTTGAGTCTAGCCTCACTAACTTGGCAAGACCATATCTCAAAGAAAAATAAGAATGGGATGATGATAGAGCTCACTGCTAGACCATACCCAAGTCTTGTCCTCAGGATCACAGGGGGAAATTTTTAATTCCTATCTTTTTTTCTATGAGTTAAGGTAACCACTAAAAAGAAGGTGACTTAGAGATAATGTTATATTTTTCTAAAAACAAGCCATGTTAAATGTTCAAGTGTTTACATTTCTTGAAAAATTCCCAAGTATTTTGCTTTTGATATTATGGTCATTAGAACTGTCTTTAATTTTATGTTTGCTACTTATTTTATTATGCACATAAATAACTGATGATATTAAATTTTATTATTGTTCTGAGCTCACCTGATGCTTCTAATAGTAATTAGTGAACTCCTCCATTAAAAATATACACTTAAAATTAACTTCTACCTCATACCTCATATTGGAAAACCACAAAAGTTAGACAGCAAGAAACAGAAGTAAGTTGCCATACCCCTTTGACAAAGGCAAAGATACTGGTTAGAATCTCAGAAAACTCTATTTCCTAAATGTCAGAAACTAAGAGAACAAGACCATAATCTCCCCCACACACAAGATTTTATTCTTTTAGTGCTGAATAAAATTCCATTGTGTATAAATAATGCATACTTTTTTATCCATTCATCCACTGAAAGGCCTCTAGGTTGGCTCCACAGGATATCTGGTAAAATGGTGGTTCCATTCTCAGATTTCCAAGGAATCTCCATACTGCTTTCCATATTGGCTGCACCAATTACCAGTCCCACCAACAGTGTATGACTGTACATTTTCCCCACATCCTCGCCAACACTTGCTGTTTTTTGTCTTCATAACAGCTGCCCTAATAAAATTTTTATTATAGTAAAATTCAGAAACACACACACACACACACACAGACACACACACGTGGGTTTTTCTTTGGTGTCTCTCCACAAGACCATGTGGAGTAGGAACCTACAAACACAATGTCATCCTACTGCCAGTTAAGAGTAGGAATTGGTCCATGGGCAGAATTCTGGAATCACCCACAGCATCTCCCATAAACTTGAGGATCAAAGGGGTGTGAGGCCTAGAGATGTCAGAGAAGACTCACTGTTTTCCTCCCTCTTTCTTGATAGTGATTTCTGGGCCGATAAGCTTTGCTCTACTTTGATTACATTTTATGTATTATCTAAAATCCACTCTTTCAAGAACACAAGATCCAAGAAACACAACATAACCTTTGTATCTCTGGGATCACAACTAGCAACAATGTCAGATTTTTTATTGCTTTAGTTATTTACTCTCTTCATTTGACCTATTTATTAATATAGGTGGACACCAGCAACTTCTCTAAGTCCAGTTGGAAGGTAACAGTCACACACCTACACACAGCATCATAAGGGGAGACTGTTGAAACAGGAATTATGACCCTTCATGGTTCATGAAGACTCACCCAATATCAGAACTTTGAATATTTGATTTTGAGGCAGGGTCTTGCTAACAGGCCAACTGTGGCCTCAGACTTGAGATCCTCCTGCAGAAGCCTCCTAAATGCCTGGCCTTACAGACATGTGCTACCAAACCTTGTCCTTTGCTTATTAAACAAATGCATAGCTGCTGGTTACCTCCCTCCAGTGATGTATGTGATATCACACCCCAAACAATAAAAACCCCACACAATTCCAAAGCTCAAGTCTGACTCTGGCTGTGAGAGGTTCTTTGATGGGAAGGGATTCCAGGGAGAGAGAGAGACAGCTCAGAAAAGTATTTTTTTTGGTTTTCATTGCAGAAAAGAACTTCATTTTTCAGGCGCATGGACAGTCCCATTTAGAAAACAGATCTATATTCAGGAAAGAAAATGAAGAGCTGGGGATTCAGTGAAGTCGGTTGTGTGCTTGCCCTACATGCACAAGGTCCCAGGTTCAATCCCCAGCACCACAAGAAAAAAAAAGGGACAAAATATGAGGAAGCCTTAAAGGGAGAAACAGCAAATACGTGGTCTGAGGTGTTGCTATTTGGAGAGGGACTTTTAAGTGGGGCTGGACTAGAGATAAGGCCAGATCAGACTTCTGTAATTTCTCACCCATTTTTTTAAGCTTTCTCATATCATGCTAGTATTTGGGGGTCCAGGAAGCTGTTCTAGGAGAAATGCTGCATTGCAGGGAGTTGCTTTATTTTTTGTTTTAAAATCTGATGTTTATTTTTAAAAATAGGTTTTAGTTGGACAGTATACCTTTATTTTACATATTTGTATTTAATGTTGTGCTGAGGATTGAACCCAGTACCTCACACGAGCTAGGCAGGATCTCTGTCACTGAGCCACAATGCCAGTCGCTTGTTTTTAATTTCAAGTTTTTGTGGGCATTCCTGCATTGTGGTGATTTATTACTTCTTTTCCTTTGTTGTTCAGAGTAACATTCTTCTTGGTATCCCAGCATTTCTGACCCTACCAGACGTGTTCAATAGTTCTTTATGGACCTCAAGTGTTGCGAGAGGGATAATTAAATGATCATTTAGTTATGAAAGCAAATAGCGCAGTGTTTTCAGGAGAGAAGTTTTAAAAAAATGCTCATTATTAGATTTTTCTTTTTACTTATGTATTTTGCCATGGACTCATATGGATTTGCAGTGATCCACAAACCAGCAGATTTCAGAAACTTTTCATGTTGACAACTCTTTTCAAATGGTTTCATTCGGATTGAGGCACATTTGACTGAGGGTAAACATTAAGATGCTTTTAAAGTGCTCATGAATTTTCCTGGCTAGAATATTGCAGAGGGTTTTGCTTGTGTTCTCACCACTTTGTTTATCTCATTGTTGTTGAAAAACCTTCCAGATGCAAGGAATGCACCCCAGAGGCAAGCTCCTGCAGGTGGCCACCTACAGACCTCCACACCCACTGATCCAATTCTCTGTCCCCCATTAATTGGGTGTCGGGTGCTGTTGGATTGTTAATTATTGGGTAAATCCCAGTGTTTTGCCCCAAGGTCTAGCTTGCTGGTATTGGAACCACTAGGATGGTTATTCACTTTTCCTTGCCTCTCAAGACAAATCTGAGCTTTATCCAGGAAATTATATCTAGTGGCACTGGTAGCTTAGGAAAATCTCTCATTTGGGTTAAGAAAACTAACAGCAAGAATAATTTCCCTCATGGGGGAAGGAGAGTTTCTGGCCCAAAAGTGTCCCCAGATCTTTCCCTCTTCTCACCCACATAATCTTCTCCTCATCCTGGGAAAGACAACTGTGTACTAATCATCCCTGAAATCATGGGCATGTGCATTGACCTTCTCAGTCTTTCTTCAAAAAAAAATGTTCCCAATTCACAATTGCAGCAAAACTGGTTCCCTGAAGACCTAGTCTGTTGTTACTGAGAAACAAAAGTAAAAAATACTGAAAATGGGGGCTGGGACTGGGGCTCATCTATAGAGTGCTCACCTAGAACGTGCAAGGTACTGGGTTCCATCCTCAGCACCACAGAAAAATAAATGGATAGATTAAAGGTATTGGGTCCAACTCCAACTATAAAATATATTTTAAAAAATAAATATTGAAAAGGCAATGTATCTCGCAATTAGGGAAATGCAAATTAAAACTGCACTGAGATTCCCTTTCACTCAAGTCAAAATGGCATTTATCCAGAATACAGTAACAATCATACTCACCCACATGTATGGGGTCCTAAGGAGAATAAGGTATATTTTATGCTTGGATAATTTTACCAAAATGGACTCTCTGGTCATGTATAACTAAGAAAAACCAACAAAATAGAAAAACATAAAACATACTAAACAGGACCATAGGACCAAATTGATAGCATCACAGTCGGATGAGGAAATATCTTTAGGTACATTACAGAATTTTCTAAATCGCTCCCCCATTGGATACTGCAAAAGATGTTGGAGTCAGAAGGGAAGTTGGAGTTTCAGGGTGCTGTATGGAGAAAAAAATCTCCCAGGCTAATATCTGCAGGAGCTGGGGTCCTAGGGGGCAGGTAACCTTGAGGCCTCCATGATTAATTAAGGCAGAAAGTAGCAGGGTGCATTCGAATCTATGCAGTTATTTACCAAATTAGGAAAACCTGGAATTGGCTTTCCTAGATTCCCAATCAAGCCCAAATTGTTTTTCATTGATAGACAGACCCTGGAGCCCCCCTTAACACGAAGTCTTCTCTGTATTATGTGACTTTTTGCACCACTGAATTGGGGGGACAAGACCAGAGCTCGCTTTGGAAACACATTGGCTTCGTTTGCATCAAGACAAGCAGGTAGGGTCTCTCTTTTTTCTTTTCTTTTCTTTTGTTTTTGTCAAGTGCAGAGTATTCAGCTGATATAAGGATGCACACCTGGGCAGGGGTCTCTGGTTTTTGGAGGAGGCAGGATTTTATTGCCTGGGATCCAGGGGACTTTTGGGAACCAGGGAGAGCACCCAGGGTGGCCTTGATCTGTGCAAGGCTGTTATCCTGTGGCTACCACAGGCATTTCTCTCAAAAAGAAAGAAAGAAAAAAGAATGTAACACGTCTGTCATTGCAGCATCTAGGGAGGCTGAGGATGAGGATGGCGAATGGAAAGCTAGCTTTAGCAAATAGCAAGGTGCTAAGCAACTCAATGAGACCCTGTCTCTAAACTTCAAGCTAGGGCTGGGGAAGGGGCTCAGAGGTTGAGGCCTCTGAATTCAACCCCCAGTGGCCAGAGGGAGAGGGAGCCATGGTGCAGCTGGGGTTTACCCAGGTCTGCGCTCTGGGGGTCTCTTCTGTGCTGATCTCCTTATTCTGCCTCCAGCTTAATGTGGGCTCCAGACACAGATTCAACTCAGCTGGAGGAAAGTCAGCTCTCATGCTGCCAACCCGGTGGGAAACTCCTCCAAGACGCATGCCAGCCCCCACCACCACCACCACCACCATGAGCCTCCACCAGTGCTGGCCATGATGCACTGGAGAGTTCCCACGGGGCGAAAGGCCAGTTCTGCTTGGAGAATTTTGCACAGATGAACAGAGGAAAAGTCAGCACCCCGAAGACGCTCTGGGTGGTCTTATTATAGGAGGAGGCCCAGGTGGTGAATCTTTCAAGAAATGACTTCAATTTCCTAACATCAAAACCCAACAGAACTTAGAAATGTGGTCACCCTAACCCTAACCCAATGCCCAAATCTCAAAAAAAAAAAAAAAAAAAAAAAAGCTGCACACAAACCCCGCCATTCTGGCCTCCTTCTTGCCGCTGTCACTCAAAAAGAAGGTTTGCTGGGCTCAGGCTGGGGAGAGCGGAGACTGACGCCCTGTCCAATCAGAAGCCCCCGTGCTGAGCGTCGTCCAATCATGAGCGCCTCCAGCGAACAGGGGGCGGGCGGGCCCCTGCGCTTGGGATGGGATTTATTTCTCCCGGGTCTGCGCAGTTTACCTACAGGCAGCAGTTGGCATCCAGGCTTGGCTCGGTGCCCGGGATCCTGGTTGGCCCTGCCATGCAGAAGCTGAAGCTTCCCAGAGAAGGCTTGTCTGTTGGGCACCAGGAAAAGGTGAGTGTGCAGTGGCATCTGGTGCCTGGACAGGGAGGCTCGGAGGGAGGCGGGGCAGGGAGGCCATCAGGTGGGACCCACTGTGGCAGAACCTGAGTTGGCCAACCCCGACTCCAGGGGCTCTCCGCGTCCACAGGCCTGAGCCCATTGGGGACAGCGCCCCTAAGTCCCCGTGGCCAGCCGGGTGGAGAGCGTGACAGTGGCAGAGACCCCTCCAGGCTCCCCATCCCCTGGGCCAGCCTCAGCCCCTGCTCCAGTCCTAAGTGGCAGGTGAGCCTGGCTGCCTGGCCTCTTCCTGGGCTGTGGTGATTGACAGGTGGAACCAGAGGATAATCATCTACAAGCCAGGGGATGGCGCACACCTGTCATTTCAGTGGCTGGGGATAGGGGGCCGATGCACAAGGATTGTGAGGTCAAGGCCAGCCTAGGCAAGTGGATGAGGCACTTAGAGACTCAGGGAGACCCTGCCTCTAAATAAAATTCTAAATAGGGTTGGGGATGGGGTTCAGTGGTTGAAGGCCTCTGAGTTAAATGCCCAGTAACAATAAATAAATAAATAAATAAATAAATAAATAAATAAATAAATAAATAAATAAAAATTCTAATCTCCAAACACCCTTTTCATGCAGGAGGGGAGCTATGGTGAACAGGGACCTTGCTTATTCCTGAGCTAGTTTTGTGGAGTTTGTTTTTTTGTTTTGTAGTTAACAGAAGGGTGCGGTGCCTTACCACTCAGCCACGTCCCTGGTAGTTTTTAGTTTTTATTCTGACTGCGGGTCTAGCTAAGTTGCTGAGATTGTCCTTGTTAGGGTTTGATTGATAATGACTTTTCCGTTGCAATTAAGTATAGGATTTTCACATCCACGTGGGTTCATGGGCGGACTTTATTTACGTCGTGATTCCTAGATGATAATTGTAACAGTACAACTCCACAATGTACATGTTAGGTAATAACTCTTTTTCTCTTATAATTCAAAAGTTTCTTGGTTAAGTTTATATATATTTAATTTTGTGGATGAATTGTAGGACTGGATGCTTCCATTAAGAGTAAAGCATGCTGGATTGTTTATTAGTGCATCATAATTATACATAATACCACATGCATATGGCACCCGTGTAAAACTTACCCATGGTATTTTGTACTATTTTTAAGCTGAACGTACCATGACTATTAATTTATTATCCTGTTCCTATGAACTGATTCAGCAAGTCCCTGCGGCGGGGGTGTATCGTGTCTTTATTAGCAAAAGAGTTTCTACAAATAGTTAAGAAGCACTTAAACTCTTTCAGTTTATTAGAATTCTTTTGTTTCCTATCATCATTGATACTATTTAATTTTGTCTCTGATAGGATTTTAGTTTACATTTCTTGGGTTTTTAAAGATGTTGAATTCTTTTTATTCTCATTATTAAACACATGGGTATCTCCTGTACAAATTGGCAGCTCAAGTCTTCTCCCTGAATTTCTTCTGTGGTGGATTTCAGAGTGTTGGGACCGTGAGAATCACCATTTCATGGGCCCTTTTCCTACCGAAGCGGGCTGGGATCTGCAGGGGTCTCAGGTTTTTTTCACCCCTGAGGTTTTCATTCTTTTGGGGGGGCATGGGGAGCATAGTAGATTGAATGCAGAGGTCTTTTCCCACAGAGCTATATCTCTCGTACTTTTTATCATTTATCTCCTGACAGAGGCTGAGATGCTGAGTCTGGCCTTGAACTTATACATCAGCTTCCTGAGTGGCTGGGATTACAGGTCTTGCCCTTCTGCCTGGGCCCCCTGAATGTTCTAAATAAAAGGGAAGAAAAATGTCAGTTCCACAATCCCGTCTCCCAGATGAAATCTGTACACTTGTATCAATGAATTCCTCAAATTCCAGTCCCCTGTCCCCACTGTAATAAAATAAAAAGCAAAGGTTTTGTTTTCTGTTTATGAGCATTTTACATGAGAGAAAAGTACACCCAAAACCACTTGACATTTGAAAAAATGTGTGAGTTTGTGTGTGTGTGTGTGTGTGTGTGTGTGTGTGTGTGTATTCCCTCTTTCTCTCCCAGGCCAGACACCTTGTCAGAATGTCTTTGGGCTTAGGTTTTCCCCTGTGGACTGCATGTCCCAGGGGTCTCCTGCCCTTTGTGATATTTTTCTGGTCCTGTTTTGGCTCTGCCTGACATGAGCATCCCACACCTGGCTCATCTGAGTTCTCTTAAACATCTGGTATATATCAGCCACCTGTTGACCTATGAGCAGGTGCATTTAGGGGAAGCAGTTTCTCAGGAGAGTAGGTGATAGCCCTGTGACTGGGAGGAGTCTCCTTATTCAGAAGCCACTTCAGAAGTTCTTTCAACCTGGCTCCTGTGGATCCTGGAACAGTGATGGGCATGCAGCCATTTATTAACACACTGATTCAAGTTTCTCTGGGAGTGCATCCAGAGTTGTTTTTTTTCTGTTAGCTTTTAAAGAACTCCATGATGTTTTCAAAAATGCCTGCACTGAGCTTATATTCTAGCCCCAGGTGAGCGGGTCTCTTTCTCCATATCCATGTCATTGGAGGACTGGTTCCTTTGACTGTTTTATAGGAGACTTTCCCACAGCTGCACTCAGACTGAGAAGCTGTCCTACTTGGCTGGGGGCTGAATTCCTGATGCAATTGGTTAGAACCCAGGCTGCCTGTGCTCACTGCAAGAAGGTGGTGTGAGCCTGTTCTAGAAAGAAACAGGGAGCTGTGCTTTTGACAGCTTTTGCTTCCCTCCTGGGAGGGGGGATCATAGTCCAGGGAAGTGCTTGCACACTAATGTGAAGCCCCTCCTTTCTGAGATATGCACATGCACAGTTGCCACTGCTCCCAAAGCTTGGTGGGTTAGGATGGAGTTCATGGAATGGGAAAAATATTGGGACCCTGAGTGCCTGAAGATCCTTCTTCCAGAAAGAACTGGTTAGACCTGGATTTATTACTGAAGTCGGGGGGAGAGGGCTCAGGCAGGGCTGCTGGGTGGACTGCATTTGTACTGTCTACCCTTAGGGACTGGCTAGGGATGAGCTCAACTGTTAGCAACCACAGGTTGCAGATCATGCTGCAAATCTCTTCTAGGAATAAACTGGGACCCTTGATCTCACTACCCTTCTGCCATTGTCCCATGGATAAAGCTCGTGACCCTCCACAGCCATAAAATACCACCCCTTTTCTCTCATCCTCATACTTGTGTATATCCAGCTCTTTCTTCTATGAGCACCAGACAAATTGTGTTCCCAGCCACAAGTCATTTTGTGTCCCATGTGCTCCATTTGTGACGCCAATCAGTTTTCCTCTACTCTGGGTGCCACTGGATTGGGGTATTCTGTCCCAATTATGTGGCACATTGCTCAAGGCAGGACTAATGCCCACGTGTCCCCCAACTTTGCCTGCCCTTTGGATGGTAGAGATTTTCTGAGTGGTCCAATGCATAGGTCTCTGAGTCCATTATAACTTTATTTAAGAGAGACTCAAAACAGAAGTAGGTGTTTATTTGGTGTATCCATGTGTGAAGGGAATTTAGGAGCCTCCTATTCTGGTATAATTTTGAAACATAATCCTACTCAATATGTGCTTCTTTGGGATGCTGGAGTATAATCCAGTACCACGCACATCCTGCACCCAAGCCCTACCAGTGCTCTGCACCTTCAGTTCCCACACCTCCCTTCACGTTGGGTTGTCTTGTTCATTCACATCAAATCCTTTGCTGGAGATGGTGGCATTTATCTAGGCATTTTCATGTCACTTCATAATAAAAATGACATTTACATACATATAGAGTCATCTATGAAATTTCTGCTTTGTAATTTTTTTGGTCCTCAAATTACTGCAATATGATAATTTTATATCATGCATTAGTGCCTGGTAATGATAGCTCCTGCTTTTGCTCTTAGAGTTCAGAATTCTTGGCTAATTTTATATGGATTTAACCTTCCAGGAAAATTTTCACACTGTTTGCTTTGGTGCCTTCTTCAATTACAAGGAAATCATGGTGAAATTTTGATGGGGTGTTGTCATAGATGAAACTGAGGGAAGCCGTCCTCTTTATAATGAGGAGTCCTATCATCTATACTCAGGATGTGTAATTTAGTCTTTTGCTTATCTGAATTTGTATTTTTTTTCAAATTCTGCAGATGTACTAGTTAAGTATGCTTATATGTGAAATGTGACATTTATGTGACAGCTATATAAAACTGACATGGTGTTTCATAGTATTGGTCAAACTGTATGCAATATGGCAAACAAAATGTGGCTGATTGCCAGAAATAGTTATTTTTCATAGTTTATAATTTATCTATTACCAAATGCACATTCTCTGTCACCAGGCCCTGGGTCTCGACTCTGGAGGAGCATGCTGTGTCCCCATATGGACAGGTGCTGTAGGGTCCACATCTGTTTCTTTGGACCTTCATGATAACCCCACATGTTCTTCAACACTATCTCAATTTGTGTTCATTGTGACTTTATGGTGCAGTCCCTCCTTTCTAAAGACGTTGATTGCTTTGTGATAAAGGGACATTTAGATACCTGCTATTTGAAGGAGCTGTTCACGGCTCTTACCTGCGTTTCTCTAACAGTCTCTGTTCTCCTTTCTTAGAAGAGTTGGGTTAAAGGTGAGGCAATTTGTTTCTTTCATCGGTCACTTCTCCTTGTTCTCTTTAATGGTGTCATTTGAGGAATAGAATTTTTGTTTTCATATATATAATTTATAAATTTAAAAATATTTTTTCTGTAACTTTGAAATGGACCTTTTTTTCATTCTTTTTTCCTTTTGTGAAACTGGGGATTGGAACCAGGGTGCCCTATTACTGAACACTATCCTCAGTCCTTTTAAAATTTTCATTTAAAAATTCTAATTTTTTCTTAATTTTTTAAAATTACTACTGCCTATTTATTTTTAAATTTAGGCAGGGTTTCACTTGGTTGCTAGGGTAAGCTTCACAATTGTGATCCCCCTGCCTCCGCCTCCAGACCACGGGATATATCAGGTGTGTAGCACCAAGTGCATCCTATCTTAGTTAGTTAGTTAGTTAGTTTGTTTGTTTTCTTTTTTTTAGATGTTTTTTAGATCATGATTTTTAATGGTTTTTATTATTTTTTTAAATACACGACAACAGTGGAATGCATTATAATCCTTATTTCACATAGAGCACAATTTTTCATATTTCTGTATATAATGTATGTTCACATCAATTTATGCCATTATACATGTACTTTTTAGTATTACAACTCTTAATACACATATATATCACAATTTTTCGTCTCTCTTTGTATATAAGGTATATTGACACTAAATTCAAGTCTTCATACATGAACTTTGTATAAAGATGTTCATCACATTCCATCATCCTTGCTAATCCCCTGTGCCCTCCCTTTCCCCTCAGCCCTATTTAGAATTCATCTATTCCTCCCATGCTCCCCCTCCCTAACCCACTATGAGTCAGCCTCCTTATATCAGAGAAAATATTCGGCATTTTTTTGGGGGGTGATTGGCTGACTTCACCTAGATTTATCTTCTCCAACTCCATCCATTTAGTGCCATCAAGTGCCATGATTTTTTTTTAATCATGAGTAATATTTCATTGTGTATATAAGCCACATTTTTTTCATCAAGTATAGTGCTTTTGGTAGTATGGTCATTTTGATAATATTAATCTGCCTATTCAAGATCAAGTTAAATCTTTCCATCTTCTAAGGTCTTTGATTACTCTTTACTATTTCATAATTTTCATTGTTTTTCCTTTAGAGTGAAACTACCCTTTTCTGATTTTTTTATTGTTGTTCATTTTCTCCTCGTGGAATATTTTGCCAAGGGTGTTCTATAGTGTAGGTTTCTGGTTGTAAATTCTTTTAATTTTGTGTATGATGGAAGGTTTTTATTTAGTCATAAAATAACATCTGAATCGAAATCTAATTGCTAATCAAAAATTAATTTTGCTGGGTATGATTCTTGGTTGGCATCCATTTCTTTCAGAGCTTGGTTTATATTGTTGCAGGATCTTGTAGATTTCTGGGTCTCAGTTCAGAAATCAGAGATCCTGATTGGTTTTCCCCATATGTAATTTGATTCCTTTCTCTTGTGGCTTTTGAAATGCTCTGCTTCTCCTGTATGCTAGGTGTTTTTATTATCATTTGCGTTGGTGTAGACCTGTAGTGATCTTGTTCATTTGGTGTCCTATATGATCCTTGTGTTTGATTTTCGAATTCACTCTACATGTTTGGAAATTTTTCTGGTATTATTTTATTGAATAGATTGTCCATTTCTGTAGTTTAGACCTCTATGCCTTCATCTATTCCAATAGTTGTTAAATTTGGTAGTTTCATATTATCTCACAATTCTTGAATCTTGTGCTCATGGTTTCTTACCATCTTCACTGAGGTCAACTTAATTTTTTCAAGATTATATATTTTGCCTTCAATGTCATAGGTTCTGTCTTCCAAGTGATCTATTCTGTTGCAGATGCTTCCTATTGAGTTCTTAATTTGGTTTACTGTTTCCTTTATTTCAAGGATCTCTGTTTTGTGGTGTTTTTTTTTTTTTTCAAAACCTCTATCTCTTTATTGAAGGAATCTTTTTCTTTCTGTATTTCCTTATGTAGCTCTGTATCAAAATGATCCTTTGCTGCCTGTATTTCTGTATTTTCTCTCATATTATCCTTTAATTCACAGAAAATTATGTACCTTCTCCCATTTATCCTGCTATTCTGACCATGGATTCTAATAATGTAGTATCTTTGTTTGGGGCACATTCTTTCTTGGTTTCTCATGTTGTTCATGCATATTCCCTTCCAGCTCTGTGTTTTTAAGATATATAGCCAAGTAGGCTCATCGTTTCCCCAATGGGTTTCAATACCTTTCTTTTTAAATTTTTTTTTAAATACATGACAACAATTCAACTAATGCATCACAATTCTTATTACACACATAGAGCTCAATTTTTTGTATCTCTGTACAGAAAGTATATTCATGCTAATTTATGCCATTATATATGTACTCATTTCTTTCTGCAATACAACTCTTAACCCATATATATCACACTTTTTTTATATCTCTGGTTCTATATAAGGTATGTTGGCACCAATTTGGGTCTTCATACATGTACTTTGGATAACCGTGTCATTACATTCCACAATCACTGCTATCCCCTGCCTCTTCCCCTCCCCTCCAACCCCTCTGCCCTATATAGAATTCATTTTTCCTCCTATGCTCCCCCTCCCTACCCCACTATAGTCCGCCTCCTTATATCAGAGAAACCATTCAACATTTATTTTTTGGGTTTGCCCTAACTTCATTTTGCCAATACCATCCATTTACTTGCATTTGCCATGATTTTATTATTGCTGAGTAAAATTGCATTGTGTATATATGTCCCATATTTTTATCCATTCATCCAGTGAAGGGCATCTGGGTTGGCTCCACAGTTTGCTATTCTGAATTGTGCTGCTATAAACATTGACATGGATGTGACCCTGTAGTATGCTGTTTTCAAGACCTTTGAGAATAGTCCGAGAAGAGAAATAGCTGGGTGAAACTGTGTTTTAATTCCCAGATTTCCAAGGAATCTCTATACAGTTTTCCATGTTGTTTGCACCAATTTGCAGTCCCACTAGCAGTGTATGAGTGTGCCTTTTCCCCCACATCCTTGCCAACACTTGTTGTTTGTCTTTATGATAGCTGCCATCTGACTGGAGTGAGATGATATCTTAGAGTGGTTTTGATTTGCATTTCTCTAATTGCAAGAGATAATGAACATTTTTTAAAATATTTGTTGATTGATTCTACATCCTTGTCTGAGAAGTGTCTGTTCAGATCCTTGGCCAGTTTGTTGGTTGAATTATTGGATTTTTTGGTGCTTAGCATTTTGAGTTCTTTATATATTAGATATTAGTTCTCTATCTGATGTGTGAGGGGTAAAAATCCACTTCCAGGATGTAGGGTATCTGTTCACCTCAGATTTTTTTTTCTGAGAAGAAAGTTTTTAGTTTGAATCCATCCCATTTGTTGAGTTTTGATTTTAATTCTTGTGCTATAGGCATCTTATTAAGGAAGCTGGGGCGGCCTAGCCCCATGTGATGAAGATTATGGCCTACTTTTTCATCTATTAGATGCAGAGTGTCTGGTTTAAATTGTATGTGCTTGATCCACTTTGAGTTGAGTTTTGTGCATGGTGAGAGATAGGGTTTTAATTTTATTTTTTTGAAAATGCATTCCCAGTTTTCCCAGCACCATTTGTTGAAGAGGCTATCTTTTCTCCAATGCATGTTCTTGGCACCTTTGTCTAATATAAAATAATTGTAATTTTGTGAGTTAGTCTATGTGTCCTCTATTCTGAACCATTGGTATACTGACCTGTTTTAGTGGCAATACCTTGCTGTTTCTGTTACTATTGCTCTGTAGTATAGTTTAAGGTCTGGTATAGTCATACCACCTGCTTTGCTCTTCCTGCTTATAATTGCTTTAGCTATTCTGGGCTTCTTATTTTTCCAGATGGATTTCATGATTGCTTTTTTATTTCTATGAGAAATGTCATTGAGATTTTGTTCATAATTGTATTCAATCAGTATAGTGCTTTTGGTTGTATGGTCGTTTTGATAATATTTATTCTGCCTATGCAGGAGTAAGGTAGATCTTTCCATCTTCTAAGATCTTCTTTGATTTCTTTCTTTAGGGTTCTGTAGGTTTCCTTGTATAGATCTTTCACCTCTTTCGTTAAGTTGTTTCCCAAGTATCTTATGTTTTGTTTTTTTGAAGTTACTGTAAATGGGGTAGGTTTTCTTATTTCTTTCTTGAGGCTTTGCCACTGATATACAGAAATGCCTTTTTTTAATGTGGGTTAATTTTATATCCTGCTGCTTTGCTGAATTCATTTTTAGTTCTAGAATTTTTCTGGTGGTGCTTTGGGGTCTTCTAGGTATAGAATCGTATTGTCAGCAAATAGTGCTAATTTAAGTTCTTTTCCTGTAGTTATTCCTTTAATTTCTTTCATCTGTCTAATTGCTCTGGCCAGTGTTTCAAAAAATAGGTTGAATAGAAATGGTGAGAGAGAGTACCCCTGTCTTGTTCCAGTTTTTAGAGGGAATGCCTTTAGTTTTTCTCCCTTTAGAATGATGTTGGCCTTAGGCTTAATGTAGAGAGCTAGTATGATGTTGAGGTATTTTACTGTTATCTGAAGTTTTTCTAATTTTTTGAACATGAAAGAGTGCTGTATTTTGTCAAATGGTTTTTCTGTGTCTCTTGAGATGATCATATGATTCTTATTTTTAAGTATATTGATGTGATGAATTACCTTTATTGATTTTTATATGTTGAACCAACCCTGTATTCCTGGACGAACCCCACTTGATCTTGGTGCACGACCTTTTTAATATGTTTTTGTATTTAATTTGGCAGAATTTTATTCAGAATTTTTTCATCTCTGTTCATTCGAGATATTGGCCTGAAATTTTCTTTCTTTTATTTGTCTTTGCCTGGTTTGTGGATCAGGGTGATATTGGCCTCATGGAATGAGTTTGGAAGTGCTGCTTCTTTCTGTATTTTCTGAAATAAATTTAAGGATATTGGTATTTTTGAAATTGTTTTTCAAAGATCTTGTTTAACTGGCAGTGTATCGATCTGGGCCTGGGCTTTCTTGGTTGGTAAGCTTCTTATGGCATCTTGTATTTCATCATTTAATATTAGTCTGTTTAAATTGTGTATGTCTTCCTGATTCAATCTGGGCATATCATATGACTTAAAAAATTTGTTGATGCCTTCAGTGTCTTCTGTTTCATTTGGGTATACATTTTCAAGATAATTTTTAAATATATAATTCTATAGTGTCTGTTGGGATATTGCCTTTTTCATCATGTACGCTGGTAATTTGAATTTTCTCTCTCTTTGTATTCATTAGCATAGGGTCTGTCAAAGAGCCAACTTTTTGTCAAGGTTTAATTGTTTCCTTTAATTCAATTTCAGTTCTAATTTCAATTATCTCTTGCCATCTAATGCTTTTTCTGTTGATTTGTTCTTCTAGGGCTTTGAGATGAAGTATGAGATCAATTATTGACTTTTTCTTCTTTTAAGGAATGAACTCCATGCAATGAAGTTTACTCTTAGTACTGCTTTCATAGTGTCCAAGAGAGTTTGATATGTTGTGTCTGTGTTCTTTTTTACCTCTAAGAATTTTTTAATCTCCTCCTTGAAGTCTTTTGTAACCCATTGTTCATTCTATTGTACCAAATTGATTCACTCGTTCAACTTCTTATAGAACTTGAAATAATTCAAGTTTGTCTTTTCACGAGGTGGAAGTGTCACTTTACTTGTCTTCAAATGTTGTTATTTTATGAATATTTTACACATTGGGAATGTGTCATGCATGATACTTGAAACTAATTGTATTGGGGAGTTCAATGTATCTCATGGATAGAAAGCAGAGAGAATAGGAACCAGACTGTTTTCAAAAGCTTTTTTACCAGTCTTTTTGTCTCCCTTGTGCACAATCACCTTATGAGAATATCTCTGAAAAGTCTGATCTGCATCTGGAATTTCTGCCAAATTTCACATTCACTGATGGCAGAAAAGTAAAAAAGTTGGGCTTTTATTCATTGCTTGGATTATGGTATATATCCTTTACTTCACTCTGGTATGGAATATATATACTTTTTTTGGACTCATGTATTTTCCTCTGAATTAGATAATGCAAAGTATCTTATTACATAATTAAATTCACTCTCCTACATGACAGTCAGTTCTACTAACTCTTAATTCATATTAAAAACTGAATAATGGTTTGGTCCATGTTCTATTTATCTAACAATTTTTATTTCAGGATCCATTGACATTTGGGGATGTCGCTATTGATTTCTCTGAGGAGGAATGGGAATTCCTGGATCCTGCTCAGCAGAATTTATATAGAGAAGTGATGTTGGAGAACTACAGCAACCTAGTCTTTGTGGGTGAGCATAACTTTCCTTCAAAATTCCTAATTATCATTATTTAGTTTTCTTCCCTTGAAGTATATCTTTTGGGAACTTCTCCACAAGAATGTGTTGCAGATTTATGCTTTCAATAAAGAAGATGGGGTAGTTCTTGGTGCTGACAAGACAATGTTAATGATGTTTATTTTCATCCTTAATGTTTTCCTTTGGTGGCATGATATATATCTTTCACTTGACATATGGTTGACTTAGAGGAATGCAGTGATGTCAAATCCTGTGGCCCACATATAGCAGAGGACATAGTTGAGGTAGGGGAGGAAGCCTAAATTCAAAAAGGTTCATTGAGACATTATCCAGCAGAAAATATTTTCGAGAAGCTTTGAATTATTTCTCTTGTTATCATAGAAAACCCTGTCCTGTGTTTTGTGCTTTAAAATTATATAGTATCCTGCTTTTCCTCCATAAATTCAAATTAACAACAAAACACTCCCTTTGCCTTTTGAGTTTCAATATTATCTGACAGGTCTTCCATAATTTAAAAATATTTTTATTTGTTAATAAATTTCCTATTTATCCATATATGGCACTGAGAATTGAACCCAGGGCCTCACACATGCTAGGCAAGCTCTCTAACAATACTCTACAACTCCAGCCCTTTTTCCATTATTTGCAGGAAAGTTTTGCACATTTGTGAAGACCTCTAGGTCCACCCATTGTAATACATTTCTATCACAAGTCATTTTCTCTAATGTTATTTGTACATTTTTTCACTAAATTTTCCTTATCAGTGTTTTTTTCTGATATGTGTAATGGATTTTCTGTGAAATTATCTGCCATGGAATGAATGCCAAGTTGGACAAAGACTGCTGTTTTGAGAGATGGTGTGTTATTTGAGTTAGAGGATTTGTAAAATAATACATTGGTAGATATTTACAATTTTATTGTTTTTTTTTTCTTTTTTAATTGTATACAGTAGGTTCCCTCTTAAGGACTGGGTTTCCTCATATCAGTTAATTGCTTCACAAACTGAGATATGTATGATTCTTGTTTGTATTGCCAATAATATTATATGTGCTTTTGCTTTCATAAATATTAAACATTTTTTGTCGATGACTTTTTTTAAATTTTATGTTGATTGGCTTTTCTTTTTGCCCATGTACATAGAAATTGAAGTTTTCTATGTACAAGTGTAATGGGGATTGATGGCAGTGATACTCTCATGCTGAACTACAACCCAAGCTCCTTTTCACTCATATTTAAAGAGAGGTTCTCACTATGTTATTGAGGATGTCTTGAATTTGCAATTCGTCTGCTCAGACTTCTTAGTAGCTGAGATTACTTGCATGCTCATCATTTGTATATTGATGAGCTTGTTCTTATTTCAAGGATAAAGACCACATTCTTTTAAATGTAGCTTTGAGAAATCTTGCAATTCTCTTTCTTTTAATTTTCATTGTAATCAAAACCACAAAATAAAACCTTCTGTCTCCAAAATTTTAAATATACAGTTCAGTAACAGTAATTCAAATTGTTATGCAATATATGTCTACAAAGTTTACATCTCAAAAAAAAAAATGCCTAGGAAGCAAGGGCTTATTTTTGTCTCCTCATCACAAAACTATTCTGTTTTTTCAGAAAGCTTCATTTTTAGTTTAGAGATGTTATGTTCATAGAATTCTGCAGTATTCTTTCTGTGACATTTCAGTTAACCTAGTGTACATACATATTGTAAAATATATAATTAGAATAAATTCTTTGACTTCAAAGTTCTATAATTTCTATATTCCAATATGGCTCATCTTTCTTTTCAAGAGATATTTGGTTTGTGTCCCCCATGATAGCTTTCTTGAACAACAATGTAACAACACTGGTGTGCAATGTTTTTAATTTGCTATTGATATGAGGGCTTATTGCCACACTCACCAAGAACTCTGTCTACCTGACTCCATGTTTGCATTTACAATTGAATACTGTAACATTTAGTATATTTTTTAGCACGGAAATAGTCTTATTTGTATTTAGAAGATATTCATACAATTTAAAGGATAAATTTCTCTGGAAAATTTTTTTAACAATAGAAGGTTGATGAATACTACATGGAGCCTCTAGTTAACTTTAAGTAGTATAAACATCTTTAAATTTAATCTTTCAATTTTGAACAACAGCATGCAAAAGAGTGTTCAATCATCTGACACATATTTAGGGATTTTTGAAAATTCCTACAACTTTTGATTTCAAATATTTATTCCATGTTGGTTACAAAATAACTATCACTTAAATATTTATTAACCTTTTTTTAATATATAAAATTGATCTAACCAGCATAGTATCCCACTTGTGATTAAGAACAGGGATTCTATAAGTCTATAGTAGTTTCAAAATATTTTCAAAGTCTTATGCTTTGCAATTACCATTTTGCTTCACTGTATTTCCCTTTTCAGTAAGTGGGGATTTATGTCTCTTAGTATGACAGTGATTCTTTGTTTTCATTCAACCCTCTCAGTGTTTACTTTGTGTGTTTGCAAAGTATGAAGTATGTAGCAAATGTATTTACTCTTAATTCAGAACTTAGGGAAAGGGTCCTTTTCTCTCTTTTGCCTCTTTTTATAGTTTCTTTTTGTAAATTTAAAATGTCTTCTATTTCCTATAACTGTCTTAAACCATGATTTGTGTACTATAATTTAGAGAGCCCAGGTTTTGTTCAATCACTTTTGTGTCATTATTATATATTTTTGCTTTCAGTATGTGTGTGTTCTTAGATTTAGAGTATCCTGTAGACTACCTACAGTTGCAATATTTAGAGTTAATTCAGATATCCAAGTTTTGTTTTGATCAGAATTTTGTAATCTTGCATTTACCAACAAAATCTCTAAAAATGAAGAATCTCCTTTTCATACTTTGTATGAGTATCAACTTGACTTCACTTTGTTAAAAAATTGAATATATTTATGTGTCCTTTTAAGATTATATTTTTGTTACAGGTATATATGCCTATTAACAGTATTGTTGTTATGTTTTTTTCTTTCAAATTCTATTGCAAAATTACATGTTTCGAGACCCGTAATTACAATAAAATAGAATTGTATTTGCCAAGAAATGTTAAAATTTTATATGACTTATGATGGTGTGCACTTACATTTTATTATGAAAAATTACCTTTAGTACTTATTGGAGAACAGATCCAGTGTTGATGAATCGTGTGTATATTTTTATATGTTTAAAGACTTCATTTTCCTTCTCTTTTTAAAGGTAGTAGCTGTGAATATAATGTCTTGGTTGATAATTTTATTCTTTTATCCCTTGTATATAGATAGTCTCGAATTCCTTCCTTTCTAGTGAAGTTTTGACTAAGGATTTCACAATTATATAGTTACACATTTCTAGGTGACCCATCTTTTTCTCCTAGATGCTCTTGGTATCCTGAGTTTTTAAACTTGGATTACAACCTACTTTGAGTCTTTACAACTTGGAGAAAACTGAGCTTCTTGGATGTTTCATATTTTCTATTTTCTGAGATGTGTTTATTAGTACTGGAAAGAGGAATAAAGGGCGATTTAACACTTTGAATTTTTTACTTTGGCCTTCAAATTTTAATCCTCTAGCTCAACATCATATGTTGCTATATACAACCACCCTTGACTCTTTCAGACCTTTTCAAATGAAAGTCTTTCAACATACATTTTCTCATTATTACTATTAACAATTCTTGACGAATTTTTATTCTGTTGTTTGTGTGTTGGTTTAGTTCAGTAAACTTCTTTTAAATGATAATTAACTATTCCCTTTGAGTGATTTATAACTTTGCTTACAGTCGATTTAGCCATTTTTTTTTCTATTGGTAAGCAGGAACCCCTTTTTGAACAGTCACCAAATATTTACATATTTTATATTTTTATCTTTAATGAAACAGAAGTAAGTTGGTAGATTTTTAAAATATATTCTGAAGGAGGAAAATCTTTGTGTAACACAATGTATTTTTCTCTGCTATATTACTCTCCATAATAATGTACTCCTCTTGAATACTGTGAACACAAAGATGATTAGGAAAATCTTCAAAATAATTTTCTGTGTGTATTTTTATTTGATTTCTTTATTTCTACAGTAATGATGGACTTGGATTTAATAATCCACTCCCCTGCTGATGTTATTTTTTGCTGTAATTTCTTAGGTTTGCAAAATATACTCAGCCCAGTACAGTAAGTAAACATGTTTGTTATTTTTTATTTATCACAGCCATGACTTCTCATCATCCTCGACAAATTTTACCAGAGCAGGGAGTAAAAGAGAGAGAGGGAAGATGTGGAAAGTGTGACTTTGACTATATACAACCAAGAAAACAATGGGAAAATATAGGTGAGAGTAAAGTTCAAAAATTGTATTATAATAGACAAAATCAATCAGTAGTTTCTATTTATGATAAAAATTTTATGGTCAAAAGACACCAGAGAAAATTAATATCTGAAACAAAAATTCAATGTATTCCAATTATTTTGAGGAGTTTTATATATATTTTAAGAATAAATCCATAGCCATTTTTGAACTGAAAGGCAAAGTGGAAAATTTGAAATCTAGTCCATGCATTAGTTTTTAACTTGGTCAATTATAAAAGTAGCACTGAGATAAAATTCCAGTCAAACATTTACACAGAAAAGATATTTCTAAAAGTGAACCTTTTGAGAGTTTCTTTATAAAATGTCCATTTTTCTGAAACAAAAGTTGAATTTCTCCTTGTGCCCAAATGGATAAAATATTAAAAATTGTAGAAAAATTTCTAATTCCCCACTATTTCTCAATGAAAATTTTGATACAGATTTCTGGAAAGTGCACTATATAGATAATGCTAGAAGTAACACAAAATCCATGTCTCTACCCTCAGTAATGACCAGTATATTTACATTGGTGATAAAAATTATGAATATAGAGAAATCCTAGTTCTTTTCTAAAGAAAATTTACCAAGATGAAAAATGTAGGAAAGTCTTGCTTCAGTGATCAAAAACTAGTATTCATTAAAATATTCTTAGGCAAGACAATACCTGCAAGTGTAAGATATGTGAAAGGGCTCTTAACCACAGTGCAGAGCTTGCTTAATACAAGAGAATTTATAGAGAAAAAAAGCCCTATAAATATAGAAGATATTGAGCAGGCAAATGCTTTGATATATTTTTTAAACACAGCAGGTAGTATAACAGTGATAAATTCTACAAATTTAAAGAATGTGAAAAAACTTTTAGTGAAAAGTTAAAACTTGTTAAGTATCAGAGGATTTATACTGAAAGAGAGACCTGTAAATGTAAAAAGTGTGGAAAGACTTTAAGAGGTTTTCAACCCTTACTCAACACCAAAATATTTATTCTGCAGAGAAGACCTACCAATGTGAAGAATGCAATGCACGCAAAAACCTTACTCAACATCACAGTTTTCATACAGGAGATATGCCATGCAAATGCAAAGAATGTGACAAAACTTCTAATAAAAGCTCCAATCTTATTTTTCACCCGTGGACACACCCTGGAGTTATGCCCTACATATGTAAACAATTTTGCAAAGGTTTCAGTCAAAAAACCAAGCCTTAAAAATTACCAGAGAATTCATACTGGAGAGAAGCCCTTCAAATGTAAAATGTGTGGCAAAAGTTTTAATATAAACTCGCATCTTGATCACCACAACAGGATTCATACTGGAGAGAAGCCATACAAATATAAATTGTGTGGCAAAAGTTTCAATCAAAAATCATCAGTTACTCAGCACCAGTGAATCCAAACTGGAGAGAAGCCCTACAAGTGTAAAGAGTGTGGCAAAGCTTTTAATAGCATCTCACATCTCTATTGCCACAACAGGATTCATACTGGAGAGAAGCCCTACAAATGTAAAATATGTGGCAAGAGGTTTAATCACATATCATCACTTACTCAGCACCAGTGAATCCACACTGGAGAGAAGCCCTACAAATGTAAAGTGTGTGGCAAGAGGTTTAATATAATCTCGAATCTTGATCGCCACAACAGGATTCATACTGGAGAGAAGCCCTAGAAATATAAAGTGTGTGGCAAGAGTTTTAATACAAACTCAAATCTTGATAGCCACAACAGGATTCATACTGGAGAGAAGCCCTACAAATGTAAATTGTGTGGCAAGAGTTTCAGTCAAAAATCATCAGTTACTCAGCACCAGCGAATCCACACTGGAGAGAAGCCCTACAAGTGTAAAGAGTGTGGCAAGAGTTTTAGTTAAATATCACCACTTACTCAGCACCAGCGAATCCACACTGGAGAGAAGCCCTACAAATGTAGAGAATGTGGCAAAGATTTTAATCAACAATCATCACTTACTGGACACCAGAGAACCCATACTAGAGAGAAGTCCTATAAATATGAAGAATGGCCAAGCTTTTAATATTGAAGATCACATCTTACTAAACATTATAGATTTTATACTGGAGAGAATTTTACAATGAAAACATTGCATCAATGTCTCTAAGGATGAATCAACCGTATTTCACAGTAGTTCAATACTATTTCACACCAGAGATATGATAGCACAGAAATCATATAAATATAAAATAGGTGACAGAGTCTCCAATAATTGTTCACACCCTACTCAGCACCTCAGAATTCATATAAGTAAGAGGACATGTGGAAAAATTTTTGTAAAGCTTTTGGCCATTGATCCATCATTTTTAAAACACTGGAGGATTTATAGCATATAGAAACCCAAAGATTGTGTTCAAGTCTGTATTCAAATTTCTGACATTTTTTAATTACTGACCTCATATCTGTAGCAAATGTTGAGTAGCATTTGTCCAAAGTGTGTACCTTAGATAACAGCAAAGTATTTACAAAAACACCTTTACAAATATAAAGATTGTAGTAAGTTTCTTATCTATAGCCCATCCCTTGAAGTATTTGGGACCTAGGAGGGAAAATATCATTTAAATGTAGAAAATGGGTAATTGCTTTGGACATTTGCTGAAATTTTTCTAGCATTTTTAGCTGATATTGTAGAAATAAGAAAATACAAGTATAGAATTGTGCATCCTTAAAACTATATAATTTTAGTATAAATCAACAATTACTAAAGAGTCTCATTTTTCACAACTGGAGAAATAATAATTCTCAGAGTTGATTATTTCATAAGTTTCTTAAGATTTATATGAAATTTTAAATTTAAAATTTAAAATTTTCAGAGCCCTTTAAACTTAGGGGCACTTAATCAGTAAACCACATCCTCTGATTTTTTTTTCTTTTTTATTTAGAGATAGGGTTTGCTAAGTTGCATAGGTCCTCACTAATTATGGAGCCTGACTTTGAACTTGTAAAGCTTCTCACATCCCTAGGGTTGCAGCATGGTCCACCATGCAAGTTTTACAGAGCGTTTTTACTTATATTTCATTACAGATGCAATTTGTTGCTAAATAAAGTGTGAATTTCTTAATGTTAACCTTGTCATGCATTTAATGATGTTATTAGGTAACACATCTCCCACGATTCACTTTGCTAATGGATCGATGCAATAGTAACACATTCTGTTGGGTAAATAATGCTATAAAGTCTCCATTAACTATTTCATATGTTTAATCAAGTATTATTTGCAGAATATTATTCATGTAAATTATATACTCTCTTGTTTGTAATTATGGGAAAATTAAGAGAGTTATAGAAAGGATACTAGGGATACTAAAATAATACCCAGATATTCCTAGTTTGAATTATGAGTTTAACATTTCACCTTATAGAGTAGCAGTACACCCTAAGGGATCTATAACTTCGGAGAGTTATACAAGCTCCCAATCAGGGAGAGGAGAAAGACCCAAGAGACTAGGAGACAACATGCGTATTCGGGCAATAAAGAGAATTAATGAAGGGGGAAAAAGTCTTAATGTTTTCTGAGGAATCCACATGGTCCATAGGCCCATCCTGACTCTTGGACTGAAGAAACCATGCAGTTCCTCATGAATTCTATGACTTTCATTACTGAGGTGACTATACTCACCTCTAGTGTAGGAAATACATCACAATTTGGTACCAACTCTTTAGTTTTGGATACCCAGTAGAAAATTTAAATAGAAACATGTAAAATGATGACTGTAAAAAAAAAGTCATACTGTAGGAGCATTTATGCCTGCACATTTTTTATTTCATTATATATTTTGATTTTAGAGACCCTTTAATTCTACTTAATAATTTTCAATATAAGGTTTGTTATACTTATTGGATTATATGATAGCATAGATATCTATCATAGATAGATTTTGTTGTTTGTGTTAATATTTTTATGGTCTCCCAGAACCCTCTGCAACCCAATAATTATAAGATACTATAAACTAACGATGTCCCTCCTCAGATCTTATAGCTCCAAGAGCCCATTACACCACAGAGAGAGAAACACAATTTTGATTGAAATAAACCTTAGACTCTCATCTACAAGTCCTGTTCAAAAAGTAAAAACACAATATTCTCTGCATATGTGAGCCTTTTGGGTCAACAAAACACCACTCACCAACATTTCATTTAACTTTATTGGGGAAAATAAATATTGAAATATAATGATAAGTTCTAGGAGAATAATATTCATACCATTCTTTATTCCAAAGTGTAAAATATCTAGGTTTCTTGCTTATCTCCACATTATTTTATGCAGAAAACTGCTTCATTTTACATATGAGAGTTTAAACTATTTATAAGACCAGGAGAGAAGATTCAGTCCTAGGGGTATAAAGAAAATACTAAAGATCTTCCCTTTTCCTGATTGAATGATGTCTGCAGTCCTTGATGAAATAGATAAAGAATGCTGATTTCTCAATTCATCTGCCTGGGTGGCTCACTCATTGGAATCTTAATTTATTTAGTAATCTCAAGGCTATCACTCCCTCCTCTAGGATCTGACCTGTTCTTGGGAGGACTTGGTGTTCTTCAGGAGATCACCAGGTCATGCAAGATGTTAGAATGAAGTTTTTTTTTGTTCTAACTTGTATTTATTCGGCCTCACTTTCAATACAAGTGAGAACAAGACTTCAGACTCTCACCTCTGGAGAGGATGCTCTGCCCAGAACTTCCCAATCAGGACCCTGAAAAGCTCTTTGGGACTCTCCAGTAGATAGATTCAGTGGTTGGGTTTTCCTAGTCTGGCAATACAGTTGCCTGTGTCTTTCACTTTTGCTTTCTCTCTTGCTTTCATAGTATTATTCAAGGAAACACTGTCTGGTGTGAAGAGAGTCTTCCTTATCTATTGGATCTGACCTGCCAAGTTTAGCAGCTGCCCACATACTGAATGTCACAAACACATGTATGTGTTATGTAGTCAGTAAGTAATGTATCTTTCAACTGCATCATTTTTTATTGCATGGGGGAGGAAATTTAGAATGCTTTGAGTGCACACAGCACTATTAATAGTATTCTTAACACTGCTATGTAATGTTTCCTCTCTGCTCAACTTGCTAGTATTGTTCTTATGATGATTGTTAAAACAAATAGAAAAAAGGTGGAAACCAAAAATTTTGGGGTAATTGATAGTTGGGCAGACTTACTTGAGCAACTCTATTTACCATTGTTGTTTTGTATGGGCTCAAGGTACTCTTTTATACTTTTATTTAACCTTAATGACATTACCATTCACTGAATAGTTTTTAACTGACAAAACTTCTTGGTATACAAATTTTCCCTTGTCATTTTTAAAATGTATTACTCTTTTTAGGTATACATGATAGTAGAGCAAATTTTGACATATTATACATGGAGTAAAACTCATTTTAGTTAGCATTCCATTCTTGAGGTGTACATGGTGTGGACCTTCCCTGGTGGTGTATTTATATATAAACATTGAAAAGTTGTGTCTGATTTATTCTACTGTCATTTGTACTCCTATTTCCCTTTTCTTTTCTTCAATCCAACTTTGTCTAATCCACTGAATTTCTATTCTCTCCCCTGCCCTTGTTGACTGCTTTAGCATCTATGTATATTATGTATTATATGTAATGTCTGTTTCATTCTACTATCATTTCTATCCCCATATTCCTTCCCCTCCCTGCAATCCTCTCTACTTAATCTAAATAACTACTCTTCCCCATCCCCATTGTGAATTAGCATACACTTATTGGAGAGAACATTTGGCCTTTGTGTTTCTGTGTGTAGGGAGATGGGGGTGGGGCTTATTTCACTTAGCATGATATTCTTCAACTCTATCCTTTTACCATCAAATGGCATAGTTTCATTCATCTTTAAAGCTAAGTAATATTCCATTGGTGGGGAAAATTATATGTATATGTATATATATATATATATATATATATATATATATATATATATATATATATCACATATCACATTTTATTTATCCATTCATCTGTTGAAGAAAACATAGGTTGGTTCTATGGTTCAACTATTGTGAAATGTGCTGCTGTAAACATTGGTGCAGCTGTTTCCCTCTAGTATGCTGCTTTTAAGTCCTTTGGGTATAGTCAAAAGAGAGGGATAGCTGGGTCAAATGATGTTTCCATTCTGGTTTTTCAAGGCATCTCCATACTGTTTTCCATGGTGGTTGCACCAATTTGGAGTCAATCTCATGAGCAATGTGTGAGTGTTCCTTTTCACCTACAACCTCACCAACATTTATTGTTGCCTGTATTATTAATGATTGCCATTCTGACTGAAGTGAGATAAAATCTTAAAGTAATTTTGATTTACATTTCCCTAATTGCTAGTTAGGTGGAATGTTTTTTTTCATATATTTGTTAATGGTTATATTGAACTCAGGGGCACTCAACCCCTGAGCCACATCCCTATTTTTATTTTATGTAGAGACAGGATCTCACTGATCTGCTTAGTAAATTTTTTTCACTGAGGCTGGCTCTGAACTCATGACCCTTTTTCTTCAGCCTTCCAAGCTGCTGAGATTACAGGCAAATACCACCATGTGAGCTCCCCAGAGATCCTTCTTCAACTGGTTGGAACCCACTTGTTCAGTATGTTTTGTCCTAATCCTCACAATTAGAGATGAAATTATTTTCCTCTCTATGAAAAATCATGGCTACAAAGAGACTAGACTCAACAACACCTAATTACAGAGCATGTCCACATTACAACAAAGGTGTGGTATGCAATTCTTCACCTCTCCAAAGAGCTCTCCTTGGCTCCACAAAGTTGAGAGTACTGGCCAACCTTCTGCCATGGCACATTCAGAAGCCTCCAAGGAAGTCAGTGTGTATGAGGGACAGAATACCAGGTGGCACGTTGTTGATTAATAGGCTATGCCAGGGAGTAAGGCAGAGCCCAATCTACTGAAGGCACAAAACTTTCATGTGGCTGGTCCAGGATGGGGGCTGCATGAGGGGATTCTTTTCCTCCACCCCTGATGTGTCTTTCCTAACTGTTCATATGCTGAAATACTTGTTCAATGACTTGTACCCTTTTCCTGTTTTATGTTTCTCTCTCATGTGGCTTTGGAGGTCTCCTGCTTTGGCAATTATTGTGACTCTCTTCTTCAGTTTTACAACCTCCCTCATCCCTCATTTCTGTCTGTGGATATTAGTTTTCATTTTATATATTTCCATTTAGTCCAAATTTCCATTACCTCTAGAAAAAATAAATGTTTAATTCACTATCATGCTTGTACTTACCCTTCACATGTTGATAATGGCAGTGTTCAAGAACTATCTTCTGATTTCTACAATTGGAACATAAGTGGGTCTGCTTGAAATGACTGTCCATTTTTTGACTCTAGATAGTCAGAATCCTTTTTTAATACAGTGCTTTAATGCTTTTATGTATATTTATATACAGTACCCAGAAGACTGAGCCTGCTTTTTACATGGTTTTTCTCTCAGAGAAGGTGGAGTTGATCATGTAGTTTTTTAAGAGTGGACTCCAGCTCGGACTCTGCCTAGGCTCTAACGAGATTCCATCTGCCTGTGATTTCTACAACATGTGACCTATAGGTCTTCCTCTTCTTTTCTTAATTTTAATATTTCACTTAGAACTTGAGCCACAGGACTGTCACTTTCGAAAGGATGACGTACCAAACCATCACTACCCCCAAAAAGGTGTTCTCCATGTACAAACTAGGAAAGAGGGGCCCATCACACATTTCAGAGCTTCAGGGAAATTATGGGGGTGCCAGGAGTCCGTCACATTAAAGTAGAGGCATTATAGGTTGTGGGACAGGATTGGACTAATTTTATTTTAGGACCAGAATTAGAGTAATTTAAGTTTCCTTATAAACATCAGAAAATAATTTCAATCAAGATCCTTTTCTAGATCTGTCCAGGAAACTTTAAGGGTTTGAAGCCCAGATCTCTTGGATTGCTGTTGTCCATTAGAGAAGACAATAAAATTAAGAGAGATGACATGTCTCACTAGGGAAGCCACAGTTCTGTGTTCTCCAGTGGGAACTTCTTGCCTTTCTACAGACATTAAAATTACAAATCTGCAGAGACAGAACTTAAACATATCTTTTCCAAAAAACTTACAAGGGTTTGTGCTCTGCTCAGCTTATTCAGGTTACAAAGTACCTCTGTGTCCTCAGAAGCAGAGTTTGTGTGGATTCTAAAAAGGGCATTGGAGGAGGGAATTCAATCTACTAGTGAGCTTTTCCAGTAGCTTCTTTGCTTCTCAAAGAAGAAAAAATCTTCAGAAGACAATATTCTCATTACACCACACAGAACATGGTCCTCTGGGCTTATTAGAACTGTTGGATCCCAGAGGATCATATTCTGTGTGGTGTAATGAGGATATTGTCTTCTAAAGATGTTTGCTTTTTGAGATCCTGCTAAAATGTGTCAATTTTTCTTATAGGGAATGTCAGTTTTACTTCTTCATTTTTCAATTTAATAACTCCATGGGACATGACATATGGTATGTCATGTAGAGATTTTAAACACTACTAATTTTATACTCATTACCATGGAATTGATAAGTTTTAATATTTTGATTGATAATCTTGCTTTGGTCATCTTCATAACTCATAGAACAATTATGGTTTGAGTAATTGTACATTTTGAAATCTTTAGAGGGAAATGAGGTTCTATGTTCAAAACCTCATTTTATAGAATGGAATCTCTCATGGTTAAGAATTTTCAGTTGGTAAGTGTCAAACAAGGGACAATGATCAGAAGGAAGTACATTAAATATTTTAAAAAATCAAATAAATATATTGGTAAGTTCAAATTCATGGTGCCAAATTATAGGCTCGTGAATATAATTCACAAGAATTTGAAAGAATATTTTTATGTATTAGTCCATTCTGTTTTAATCACTAAAAACCTTTTGAAATATCTAATAATGGAAATGTGTAAATTCAATTTTGCTTAGAGGAACATTCAGGACACTTGAAACCCATCTTGCCCTGGTCACTTTCAGATTTTTTTCCAAAATTCAATTTTTCATGTCATTACCATGCACAGATAAATGTGACCCTAGACACACAGAGCAATATAACGCAGGAAAGCTGAAAGCTGAACTTGACTCTTCCTGCAGGAGGGAAAAAGACCCTCCTGCAGGATCGTGTAGGTTTTCCAGAATGAGAGCTTGGGGTCTGCAGAGAAGTGCTTGGGCTCTCTCATCCCTGAGAAGGTCCACAGAACAGGGTAGAGGAGAGAGTGGCTGTGGAGTCTCTAATCAAGACCTCCAGAGACCAATCAAGAAGAAGGCCTGATTTTATTGTGCAGTTACCATGTATATGTACTCAGGCAGTGCCTAAGCAAAATATAGGCGGCCACCAATGCAATGTCTAATCGTCCTTGCATTGAACAATTAAAGAGTGGGACTGCAACACATGGCCTCATGCCCAGAGCTGTGCCGATAGGGTAAGCAGTTTACCACTCACACGCCTAGCATGAGGAGTGGCCTGCCATGCAGACACCCTTAACCTATGCCCTGTATGCAGTACTCCATGCACTTGTGCCCACAGAGAAGCACAGCACCTCTGGGGCTTCTTCTTTCTTGACTTTAAGGAACAATTTCTCTTCTAGTGGCTTTTCTCAGAACAAATTTAAAATGATTGTAATATAAATATCATAGCTGTAAGTGTTTACCCTGAGCTGTATTTTCAAACCCTGACAATTTACAAAAGCAATCCATGGTTCTCATATCTACTTCTCACAAAGAGCTGCCATTCATTCAGTCAAGTCTTTCCCAGGGTTTGCTCGTCGTGTTACTGGAGAGTGTGTTTTGCAACAGAGGTGCTGGGTGATGGTGTCGCCCCTCTGAGGTGTCAGTCATTTCTCCCTGGTGCTATTTATAGATTCCCAGCACACAAAGAGGCACAAGTAAGAGGTTTCTGCCAAAGCTGTGATCAGTCCCAAGCTCACTTGCTTGAAGCAAGACTAGTCTCAATTCCCTATCTCCCTTTTGTCTGTTAGTTTATACAAAAAGGACATGGGGAGGGTTGGCAGTAGTGGTGAAGCTGAACTTCACTGTAGAAGTGAACCCCAAGCATTAAGTCTGCACATGTGTTGTTAGGGGTGACAGATCCTATTTCTCTCCCGTTATGAACAGGATGGTGCTCACACTGCATATGGGAGAAGAGATGTTTCTTCCTCTCACTTTTACCCTGGAATGTGCCCACCCAGAGAGTCCAGATAACCCTGACTTTCAGTGGGGTGTCCTGCTCCTGTAATTCTCTCTACTTCTGTCCTGACCACCAGCTCGTGTCCACTGTCTGAGCAGTCCTCACTAGATGGTTGCAACACAGATGATGGTGCATGTATCATAGAGCCACCCCTGACTTTAGTGACAGCACCATATCTGACATGACTCCTTCCTGGATCCAGATACTAAAGGGAGTCTTTACTATCAGTTCTAACAAAAAAAAAACTTCTGATTTTTTTTGAAAAATTTTTTTTCATGTGTGACCTGTTTTTTTCTCATCTCCTCACTTGGCCTTTCCTTCTTCTTACCATATGTGAATTCTTCAAATGTAACCTATTTCAGAAATCTGTGCTAGATTCCCTGTGATTTACATATTCTTCCACACAGAATGCCCACTCTAGGGGGCAGCCTGATTTCTTCAGTGCATAAAGGACATGAGTGCCCAGTACAATAGGGCAACCATGGACCAAGCTGGAAGTATCATTCCGTAGACCCTTGTTTGAGGGGTGTTTCTCAGATTACCTCCTTGATGTCAGAGAGTTTGTGTTATGTCTCATGATCTCCTGGACTATGTTGTGCCAGGCATAATGTGCACAGCTGGGAAGGTACATAGCTCTGGATTTCAATCATCTATGAATCATTCCCATTCTCCAGGATGCTTCCTAACAACAATGGAGCATCAGCACGGACATTACTGTAGATATTTCTTCACAACACTACCATGGTGCATTTACACAATTTTAATCATACTTGATGCACATCATTTAGTGTTGATTGTGGTTCCAAACTGGAGCTAGCAGAATTACCAGACTGTGCTTTCTCCTGGCCACTACCTGTATGAAGAATAGTTCTCATTATTTCATGAAATTTTGTTCCTTTCTTTGAAGCATACTATCAGGAAAGGGTCTAAGTTCTTCCCAATACTGATACAGAAATTTACCATTAGAAAACAATTTTCCAACAGTTTGAAGGCAATGAACAACCCATCCATGAGTTCTTGACTATTACTGCAAATTCATGGCACCTGCATACTCCAGTTTATATGACTGCATTTTCCTAAGCTACACTGATCTTAAATTCATCCAATGGCCTTGAGACACATGTGACTAAAACATGTCATTTATTGAGTGTTAGAAAACTTAGATCGTGTAAGATTCAAATGTTTAAAATGAATTGAACCAGATTCTGTGTGTCACAGAAAAGTGATGGAATGCAGTTTTTGGTTTTAAATTTCACATGTATTTTTGTTGTTGAGACAAGGCAATTTTGAAACCCTCCTCCTTTCTTTTATAGCCCAGATTGAACCCTGGGCAGTTAGTCATTAAACTATCTCTCCAGCCATTTTTTATATTGGGAGAAAATCTTGCTAAGTTACTGAGCTTTGGCCTTGTAATCCTCTGACTCCTGAGCCGATGGGATTGCAGGCATTCAGCCTCACCTAAAAGCATTTTTAAGTTATTTTTTACATGCTAATATAGATCAATTTAAGCTTATAGTATAAAAACATATAATATTTGACTTACAAAAAATAAATTCATAAGAATTGGCATATGCCATTTATATATAGATCTCACCCAAAAATAACTAAGGCCTAGTGATTAAATGTGAACCCTAATATATTTGGGGGGGGGTACCAGGGATTAAATTCATGGTCAATCAACCAGTGAGCCACATCTCCACTCCTATTTTGTATTTTATTTAGAGACAGCATCTCACTAAGTTGCTCAGGGTCTTGCTGTTGCTGGATTTGAACTCACCATCCTCCTCTCTTAGCCTCCTAAGACACTGGGATTATAGTCTACAATTTTTAAATTTATATTCTTTTTTCTGGATTTACCATGGGAGACTGTCTTGTTCTAGTGGTTTTTCATATTTCACAAATCCTGTATGTTTGCACTCATATGTTGAACTGAAAAAGTTGATCACAAAGAACCACAAATGAGAAAAGCTTTTTATATCTGTTTTAAGAGACAGATGGCAAGGAGTGCCAAAAAGCCGTTAAGAGGGAAAAGTAACTCTTAGGTTTTATAGCCCATAGTTTAAATCGGACAAGTAATTATTAGACTGTTGACATTCTAAAAAGAGTTCACAGGTTTCAAACATCAAAATGATATTTTAGAAGGTAGAAATTGCACAGATTTGATCACTACACATGTTCGATTAAAATGCTGGATCGTATATGTAGACACCAATTAAAAATTAAACAATAATTAACATTCAAGTCAAGTAGAAAAAAAATAAACAAGGATGGCTGGAAATACAAACCATGCCTCAATAGTAACCTTAAATGTTACTGGTTTAAACACACCAATCAAAAGATATATCAAAAGATATAGGCTATTAGCCTGGATTTTAAAAAAATCCATCCATATTCTGCCTCCAGGAGACTCAGGAAATGACAGACTGAAGGTGAAAGATTGGGAAAAAACATACCCCTCACATGAACCTTGAAAGCAAGTAGAGGTCTCCATACTTATATTAAATAAAGTAGACTTCAAGCCAAAGTTAATCAAAATAGATAAAAAAGAATATTTCATACTGCTCAAGGGAACCATATGCCAACAAGACATAACGATCATAAATATATGTGCCCGAAACAATGGGGCACCTATATTCAAACAAACTCTTCTCAAGTTCAAGAGTCAAATTGACCACAATGTGATCTGGGGTGACTTTAACACACCTCTCTCACCACTGGATAGATCTTCCAAACAAAAGTTGAATAAAGAAACTATAGAGCTCAATAAAACAATAACTTAACATATATATATATATATATATATATATATATATATATATATAATACATATCAGATTAAAGGAGGAAGCCTGGCCCCACCCCACGCGTTAATCTGGAGGAAGCCTATCAGCCTTTAAAACCCAAAATCAAACTTTTAATTATTGAATATTAAGAGTTTTCCCATTTTGTTTCCATGATCTTTTTTGTATTTTACTTTCACTTTAATTTTTTACTTTGAAGTGAACAATTCTTTTGTTAATACTTTCATTTAGATTGTTTTCCCTATATTTGTGAATAGATTGTGCCTCAATTTTAACACTGCTCATTGCTACTGTATATAATTTAAATGATTCAATGTTGACCATTTAACCCATGACATTATTCAAGAAATTCTTATGTTTCATTAGTTCATGGAAATTTCTTAGAAACATTATAGAAATAATAATATCATCTGCATGTGCTATTTGATTTTTGATCTATAAAATATCATTTCATATTCTCAAACAATATTTATAAGTTAGAAAAGCATACATTTTTTTTTCTTTTCCTAAAAATAAATTGATAAATACTTCAGTTCACACCATTAAGTATGAAAACAGTTCATAGCTGCCGTTAAGTGGATTGAAAAAGAATTTTTCTCTGGTCATAATTGGCCATAGGTTTTACAGTAATTTAGTAAGTGATTTGCCAGAGCTTTGCTCTATCAAAATGATTTTTGGAAACTCCCCATATGACAATGTCCCTCTTGGTCATGAAGTCCAATCATTCTTTTTGTTGTTGTTCTCAGTTTCCTAGGGGTTTTTAATATCTGCATCAACATCTATAAAAAGATGGTCTGCAATTTTCATTCTTTTGCTGTGTTAGCTGGTATTTCTCGCCATAAGGACAGAATTAGTCAATTTTCTTCTTCTACATTTAGACATGCTCATGAATTATTGTTACTGATCCTAATTACATGTTTCATAGAAATCACCCATGAAGGCTCCTGTTTAAAAATGTGATTATTGTTTCGTTTTTATGTAGGTCAATTTTTAGAGCTAGGTTTTTGCCACTTTGGCCTCAAATTCCTTAGCCTAAATCCTCCTCCTCCTGTGGCCTCAAGGTAGTCAAGACTAGTGGCATGTGCTCCCATATTAGCATAACTGCATGTATTTTTGAGCAGCTGTAAAGTTAAATGTTGATTTGTAGTTCTGTTTTACATTTCTTCACTTCTGGGTCTACTAATGTATTCTATTGATTTCTGAAGTAATTTTCAAAGTTGATAATTATCTAGCAATTTATCTATATTTTTTTGTTTTCCAGGCTCGAGATTTTCTTGGCAGTTAACATGGAATAATTAGGAAGCATAAGGTGGAAAAATGAGAACCTGGCATTTTGCTAATTGATCTCAAATGCCCCATGAAGGATGGAGAGTGTGCACCCATAATCCTGTGAGACAAATAAAGCAGAAACGCTAAATTATCATTTTATGTAGCCTAATACATGATCTTGAGTAACTTTCATATGTCTTTACACATTTGTTTAATTTTAGGGCAGAATCTAAGTATTTTACCATGTTTAAATTAGGTTATGAGGGGTTTATATTAAATTTTGGTGAGTTGTGTAAGTTTCTTATATTTTGGATGTTGAGCTTTTTTAGACATGGGGCTAGAATCGGTTTTCTTTAACCCAGTCTACTTTACATTTCATTGATTGATTCCTTTGCTGTATAGAAGCATTTTTAGCTTTATATAGTCTCAGCCATTTTTCCTTGCACAGTCTCTGCATATTCTATCTAAAACCATTGCCAACACCAATGGAAAAAAATTCTCATTTTCTTCTGGAATTTTTATGCTTTCAGGTTATATCACAATGAGATATAACCACAGGCTTGTGGACTCAATCCTCAAAATGTTGGTAGGTGACACATACTGCAGTGGATATACAGAAAAAGAAACACTTGGACATCCTTTCCAGGAATATAAATTTGAATAGACATTAAAAAAAACTATAAGGGGGTGTTTCCAAAAATTATAACTAGAGATGCATAATGACCCAGACATTGAGAATATGCCTGTATTTTTAAAATTTTCAGAAAAATAGAATACACAAAAAATGTACATGTGTATACAGAAGGGAGCTTATTTTATTTACTCACATAATCATGGGAGTAATGGTTACCAAAAGTTTGCCTGCAGGATGGCAACACTGGGAAACTGGTAAGAGCTCAGTCCAAGAAGGTGGAAGCTTCACAATATGAGGAAACAAATGAAGCAGCTGTGGTCCAGGAAAGAGGACTTAAATGATCCCAGTAGATGAAAAAACAAATGACCTGATCAACAAGTGGGCTAAGGACCTGAACAGACACTTTTCAGGAGATGATATACAATCAATAAATATATGAGAAATGCTCATCATCTGTAGGAATCAGAGAAATGCAAATCAAAACTATTCTAAGATATCACCTCACTCCAGTCAGAATGACAGCTATTATGAAGACAAACAAAAATAAGTGTTGACAAGGATGTGGGGAAAAGGTACACTCACACACTTCTGGTGGGACTGCAAATTGGTGAAGCCAATTTGGAAAGTAGTATGAAGATTCCTTGGAAATATGGGAATGGAACCTCCATTTGACCCACCTATCCCTCTCCTCATTCTAAGCACAAAGGTTTAAAAGCATCATACTACAAGGACACAGCCACATAAAAGTTGATGGCACCACAATTCACAATAGCTAAACTATGGAGCCAACATAGATGCCCTTCAGTGGATGGATAGATTCAAATGAAGAATATTTCCTTGACATAAGGGGGCTGACTCATAATGGAGTAAGAAGGAGGAGCATAGGAGGAATAGATAAATTCTAGATAGGGCAGAGGGGTGGGAGGAAAAGGGAGGGGGATGGGGATTAGCAAGAATGGTGGAATGTGCCATACATCCAAAATACATGTATGAAGAATGAATTGGGTGTCAACATATGTTACATAAAAAAGATACAAAAATTGTGGTAAATATGTGTATTAAGAATTGTAATGCAAAAGAAAAAAAGAATCACACATTAGGTAGAGGAAAGTGAAAGGAGGGGAAGGCAGGGGATGTGGGGATAAGAAAGAATAAAACAGACATTATTGCTTTATGTATGTATGTGACTGTATGACACATGTCATTCTACAATATGTATACTCAGAAAAATGAGAAATTATATCCCATCTATATGATATATCAAAGTATATAAATGCATTCTACTGTCATGGATAACTAATTAAAACAACTAAAAAATTTTAAAAAGACTCAGGTAGAGCCAATGGTGCAAGTCCCCAAAGGGGATTTCAAGACGCCTGGAGCATAAGCATGTGACTGCTTCTCTAGCGTTTTTCCAAATCAAACCTATTGAACACCAATATATATGTTCATTACAGGTATTCCCAAAGCTTTCTGACTCAGCCTTCTGGAAGCACACTCACAGACACCTGGAGAGACTTTCACACCAATTCTCTGGGTATCTCAATCCACTCAAATGAACATATGACATTAACCACTTCAACAATTGAAGGAAATAAAATTGATCTTTAGGAATATCTACCCTCCAAAGTTAACTGCATAACATCCACAACCTAAATTTCCAAAGAGTAACTCGGGAAGAAGAACCTATGGTATATTACAGATAATAGAGAAAGAGAGATTTATCATTGTGTTTACACACAAATGAATCAACATACATATATAACCTTTTAAGTTTTTTAAAAATTATTTTGAGACAAGGTCTTTTAAAATGCAGTGGGTGTCACCAAGATGTGAAGCTGGCTCCAAGATCCTGATTCTCCTCCCTCAGCCTATGGAGTCCCTAGCATGACAAAAGAAATGTGCCTCCACACCTCACTTATTACTCAACTTTAAAAAAAGGATGGTGTATATGGCAGTGTTGCCAAAATTTGAAGGCTAGCCTTAGTAGTTTGGTAACATTCTGTCTTAAAACTAAAAAAGAAAATAATGGTGGATCTCTGTCACTGGTAAGGCAACCTTGGATCCAAACCCCAGAAACAAAAGAATATTCTCCAATAACACAGACAAGCTGGAGGACTTTAGAATAAGTGAGATGATCCAGATGTAGAAATACATTGTATACTCTATTTTCAGAGCCTAGAATAAAATAGAATGGATGTGTAGGGAGAGCCTGGTTGTTATCAGGGAACATCATCAATAATATCGCATCATAAACTGGAAATTCAAAAAGAAAGTAGGATTGTGTTCTTAGTGCAGAATTTGATAATTATGAGAGATGATGGTTTTTATCATCACATAGCAATTGCAAATATTTATGGGATTCATTGTGATGTTTATATATATGCATATACATGTATTCATAATATCCAAACATCCTCTATTGCCCTTGATGCTCCCCCACACACTCCTCAGCCATACTAATCACTATTGTACTTGCACATGATATTATATTAGTTAACATATGAGATGTGACACTATTGTGTATTTTTTCACTTACCATGACATCATCCAATTTCATCCGTTTTGCTGACTGTTAGAGGAATTTGTATTGATGGCTGAGTAATACACCATGGTGAATATATAATGTACTTTCTGGTAGATATGTTCAATTGCTTACCTACACCACTGGCTTTTCTCTATATCTGTATTGTTAAACATACTGTTATTCAACTTGAATTTATGTAACAAAAGAAAGCAACAACTACAAAAGAATGAAGAACCTGGAAGTGGGGGCACACACCTGCATTCCCAAAGGCTTGGGAGGCTGAGGCAGGAAATTCACGAGTTCAAAGACAGACTCAGCAAATTAATAGGGACCTTTACAACTCAGTGAGACCTGTTTTTTAAAAAAAATTAAACATGACTGGGAAAGTGGCTTTGTGGTTGAGTGATACTGAAACCTATCTCTAGTATACCCCCCAAAAAAATAAAGAAACTAGAAAACCATGTCCTAACCTGATTTTATCAAGTGAAAAAAAGCCAAGGGATAAGAAAAATCATATTAAGTTTGTTAATATAAAGTTAATAAGCTCTCTCTTTGAATCTTTCACAAAGTGCAACATTTTGAGAGCATTCAGTAGGTTATATTACATGAAAAACTGCTCTTGTGCAAATAATGAAATAAAACCTTAGCCAGGTGTGGTGGTGCATGGCTGTAATCCCAGTGTCTCTGGAGGCTGATACAAAACCAGCCTCAACAACTTAGGAAAAGACTAAGCAAGTCAGTGAAACCCTGTCTCTAACTAAGTTACAAAAAAAGATCAGGAATTTTGCTGAGAGGTTGAGTGCCCCTGGGCTCAATCCACAGCATTAAAAACAAAAACAAAGATAAAAAAGAAATAAGACATTAGGCTGCTGAACATTTACATTTTCAGTGTTCCAAATATTTGACCCAATACTTCCAAGTTCACTTCATCCATCAATTTATAATTGAAATCTCTAGTTATTTGTTTGTGAGAGAAAGGAGACAGAGATATTCCTGAACTCTGCCATTGCTTTGCTAGTTTCTGCCATAAGCTAGGCAAAGATGTGCGCATTGTGATCCCCAAAGTACTGTGGCTTAGTCCTTTCTCTTTATGCAAGGATGCACCTTGAGGAGTGGATGTTGACTTGACTGCTCAGGTGGGGAAGAGGTAAAAGGGAAGTAATGTGTGTGGGTGTGTGGGTGGGGTGTGATAATGATGACTTCTGACCAAGTCCTACCCATGATCATCTTTTTAAAATGTACCCAGTAAATGGTTTGTTTTCTTCTATATCTTCTGGGATCCTACAGTTAAATGTGAGGGACCCTATTCTCCATACCCAGCTACCTTAGCGTAGTATTTCTCAATCTGATGCCTCACAATTTGAAATACTTATCCCCCCTTCCTCAGAGCCTTTACCTCATGTCTCTTTTGCTTATATTTTTAATATCTGGGAAATCCTCAAATACTAAGTATCAGGTGAATCCACAGTTGATGTTCCTCTTCCAAGGATAAAGGTCGACATTTTCTCTCATTGTGGCCTCTACCTTCTACTCACAAAATGGGGACATTATTCATGTTTGCAAACCTAGATATTATCCTGAGCCAACCTGTAATATGAAAATCAAGAATTTAATCCCTGGGGCTGGGGTCAGGGTTAGAGCACTTGCCTAGCACATGTGAGGAACTGGGTTCAATCCTCAGCATCATATAAAAATAAATATATAAAATAAGTTACTGAGTCCACTACAACTAAAGAAAACAAAAAAGACTAATCTCTACCAGGGTTGTGATGGCACATGCATTTAACCCCAGCTACCCTGGAAGTCAAGCCTTGAGTGTCACAACTTTGTGTCTAGCCTCACTAACTTGGCAAGACCATATCTCAAAGAAAAATAAAAATTGAATAATTATAGAGCTCACTGGTAGACCATACCTAAGTCCTGTCCTCAGGATCACAGGGGAAAGTTTTTAATTCCTATCTTTTTTTCTATGAGTTAAGGTCACCACAAAAAAGAAGGTGGCTTAGGGATAATGGTATATTTTCTAAAAACAAGCCATGTTAAATGTTCAAGTGTTCACATTTCTTGAAAAATTCCCAAGTATTTTGCTTTTGATATTATGGTAATTAGAACTGTCTTTAATTTTATGTTTGCTACTTATTTTCTTATGAACATAAATAACTGATGATATTAAATTTTATTACTGTTCTGAGCTCATCTGTTGCTTCTAATAGTAATTAGTGAACCCCTACATTAAAAATATCCACTTAAAATCCACTTCAACCTCATTCCTCATATTGGAAAACCACAAAAGTTAGACAGCAAGAAACAGAAGTAAGTTGCAATACCCTATTGACAAAGGCAAAGATTCTGGTGAGAATCTCAGAAAAACTTTATTCTCTAAAAGTCAGAAACCAAGAGAACAAGACCATAATCTCTCACACACACATGTTTTTATTATTTTATTGCTATATAAAATTCCATTGTGTATAAATAATGCATACTTTTTTATCTATTCATCCACTGAAAGGCATCTAGGTTGGCTGCACAGGATATCAGCGTCAAATGGTGGTTCCATTCTCAGATTTCCAAGGAATCTTTATAATGCTTTCCATATTGGCTGCACCAATTCGTAGTCCCACCATCAGTGTATGAGTGTGCTTTTTCCTCACATCCTCGCCAAAACTTGTTGTTTGTTTTCATAATAGCTGCCATAATAAAATTTTTATTATAGTAAAATTCACAAACACACACACACACACACACACTCGGGTTTTGCTCTGGTGTCTCTGGAAAAGACCATGTGGAATAGGAACATACAAACACAATGTCATCCTACTGCCAGTTAAGAGTAGGAATTGGTCCATGGGCATAATTCTTGAGTCACCCACAGCATCTCCCATAAACTTCAGGGGCAAAGAGAGAGTACGGCCTAGAGATGTCAGAGAAGCCTCACTGTTTTCCTCTCCCCTTCTTGATAGTGATTTCTGGGCCAATGAGCTTTGCTCTACTTTGATTACATTTTATGTATTATCTAAATCCTCTCTTGCAAGAACACAAGAGCCAAGAAACACAACATAACCTCCATATCCCTGGGATCACAACCAGCTACAGTGTCAGATCTTTTATTGCTTTAGTTATTTACTCACTTCATTTGATCTATTTATTAATAGAGGCGGGCACCAGCAACTGCTCTAGGTCCTGTTGGAAGGTAACAGTCACATACCTACACACAGCATCCTAAGGGGAGACTGTTGAAACAGGAACTCTGACCCTACATTGTTCATGAAGACTCACCCAATATCAGAACTTTGAATATTTGATTTTGAGGCAGGGTCTTGCTAACAGGCCAACTGTGGCCTCAGACTTGAGATTCTCCTGCAGCAGCCTCCTAAGTGCATGGCCTTACAGACATGTGCTACCAAACCTTGTCCTTTGCTTATTAAACAAATGCTTGGCTGCTGGTTACCTCCCTCCAGTGATGTGTGTGATATCACACCCCAACCAATAAAAACCCCACACAATTCCAAAGCTCAAGTCTGACTCTGGCTGTGAGAGGTTATGTGATGGGAAGGGATTCCAGGGAGAGAGAGAGACATCAGCTCAGAAAAAGTAGGTTCCTTGGTTTTCATGGAAGAATAGAACTTGATTTGTCAGGCACATGGATACACCTATTTAGAAAAGCAGATCCACATTCAGGAAAGAACATGAGGAGCCGGGGATTCAGTGAGGTCGGTTGTGTGCTTGCCCTGCATGCACAAGGTCCCAGGTTCAATCCCCAGCACCACAAGAAGAAAGAAAGGAAAAAAATGTGAGAAAGCCCTAAAGAGAGAGACAGTAAATACGTGGTCTGAGGGGTGTTGCTATTTGGAGAGGGACATTTAAGTGGAGCTGGACTAAGGATGGGGCCAGATCAGACTTCTGCAATTTCTCACCCATTTTTCTAACCTTGCTCACATCATGCTCGTATTTGGGGGTACAGGCAGCTGGTCTAGGAGAAATGCTGCATTGCAGGGAGTTGCTTTTTTATAAATCTGATCTCTATTTTTAAAAATAGTTGGCACACGCCTGTCATTGCAAGGGCTGGAAAGGCTGAGGCAGGATGATGGGGAATTCAAAGGCAGCCTCAGCAAAAGCAAGGTACTAAGCAACTCAGTGAGACCCTGTCTCTAACTGTTATCCTGATTGGTTTACCCCTAAATGTAATCTGCTTCCTTTCTCTTGTAGCTTTTAAAATTCTCTCCTTATTCTGTATGTTGGACATCTTCATTATAATGTGTCTAGGTGTGGATCTCTTATGATTTTGCACATTTGGCATCCTATAGGCTTCTAGGATTTGGGGTTCTGTTTCATTCTTCAAGTCTGGGAAGTTTTCTTGTATTATTTCACTGAATAAATTGTCTATTCCTTTGGTTTGGAGCTCTGTGCCTTCCTGTATCCCAATGACTCTTAAGTTTGGTCTTTTGATATTATCCCATATTTCCTGGATGTTCTGCTCATGGTTTCTTAGCAGACTTGCTGAGCTGTCTATGTTCTTTTCAAGTTGAAATACTCTGTCTTCATTGTCTGATGTTCTGTCTTCTAAGTGATCCACTCTGCTGGTAGTATTCTCAATTGAGTTTTTAAGTTGGTTTATTGCTTCCTGCATTTCTAGGATTTCTATTTGTTTGTTTTTTATTTCCTCTATCTCCCTGTGAAATTGATCTTTTACTTCCTGGATTTGTTTATGTAGTTTCTTGTCAATGTGATCTTTCATTGTCTGATTTTGCTGTCTCATGTCTTCCTTGAGACTCCAGATCATCTGAAGCATGTATATCCTGACCTCTCTGTCTGACATTCCATCTGTTGCAGCTATTACCTCTTCGAGAGTTGAGTTGACCTGCATTGCCTGTGGTCCTTTCTTTCCTTGTCTTTTCATACTGCTGGCGTTTCTTTCTGCTTGGTGAAACTGTTGTGTTTTTGAAATTTTCCCTCTATTTATTTATATTGCTCTTGTATAGTTGAAAAGTCTCCCTTGCAGGACAGGTGGTGGCTGTGATCCTCCACCAATTGGTGCGATCCGTCTACCACGCTGGCGGGCCCTAGGTCTGCCCTGCTGGCCGGTCGAAGGTCCGCCTACCCAGCAGGCGCGAGGGGCACCTCTGTCTCTCCGCAGGTTGCTGGGCCTAACCTCCCGATGGGTCCCCGGTACGCCTACCTTGCAGGCACTGGGGGTGGGGCCGGCTCCGGCCCGCAACAAGCCGCTGGGCCTGATCTGCCGGTGGTCACAGTCCCGCCTACCTTGCAGGCACTGGGGAAGGTGACGGTCCTGCCCCTCAGCAGGCTGCTAGGCCTGATCTGCTGGTGGTCACAGTCCCGCCTACCTTGCAGGCACTGGGGGAGGGGACGGGCCTGCCCCACAGAAGGCCGCTGGTGGGTCGCAGGACCGCGTTCCCTGCAGGCGCATGTGTCAGCTCTGTCTCTACGCAGATTGCTGGGCCTGACCTGCCTTTGGGTCGCCGGTTCTCATACCTTGCAGGCACTGGAGGTTGGGCTGGCTCTGGCCCGCAACAAGCCGCTGGGCCTGATCTCTTCATCTCATTTTTTTCATCAACATTTATTTGATTGTGAATAGCCTTGGAAGTATTCTGAGCCAAATAATTAAGAAAATTTGCATGTTGAATATTTGAGATATGGCCACCAAAACTGTTATCATGGAAGCAATAAAAGAAACCAAGGGAACAACTCTCACTATTATGAGTCCAAGAGCACACTTAGGTCTCACTAGCTGGGCGTGTATTTGTTGTAAGGCTTGAAAAGTAACATTAGCCTACCATGGCTCTGAAATATTTCCTGGTAATAAGACAAAGGAGGGTTAATGGAGCATCACCGTTCCTTTTTCTCTATTATTTCTAGTGATACAATTAGTTAAATTACATTTACTATATGTTACAAGATATCTATCATCTTCCCTTTTAACTTTTACATTTCCTGTAATTAAAACATAAGGAGATTGAACACAGGCCCATAAGCTGTAGCAAAAACCTTCCTGTTACAGTTCTTGCCTACAAAGTCTGGTAAAGCTTTGTCAGTAAAATGTAAGAATTCTGAGGCAGCAATTAAGTGCCAAACATCTTTCTGAATGCCACCTTCCCTAAAGGTAAGGATGCTACTAACAAATCCTCCAGGATTCATGGCATTACCCTTGCATAACTGCCTATTGTCAATTTTACGATACCAGTCCAAATATATAACCACCATTTCTACACACCTTATGCTGTACTTGAAAAGTACAAATAAAATTTAAAGTTTCTAGTATTAATGATAAAAATGAAAAAGAGATGGAGGGTGCCAGATCTCTAGACTCTGGAATATAAGCAATGAAAAACAGACTTATTTGCAATTTTGCCTTGAGCATAGTGGTAGGATTATGAGGGGTACTATGAGAATATGAGCACAAATCACAGATTTTATATATATTTCAATACAGCCCATTAACAAACTCAACATTAAATTTAAAAGAAAAAAAAATTAAATCTCCATTGTTTAGGTCAAGGCATAGCTACCAGAGATCCAGGGATCCTGAAGGATGAGTGGCTTAGGTGAAAGAAGAGGAGACTGGACTATAGTTGCAAGTTATGAGCAGCCTTCAGAAGTACTTGCTGTCCCTAGAGGGGCCTTTATTTTTAAACATTTTTTACAAGTGTTTTTTCATGTAGTTAATGGATAGCTTCAAAGCTCAAAATTTCTTTGATTTACATAATTTTAAGAGTTACAATATTTTCAGATATATATTAATTACCTAAGATATTGAGTGCATTGTTTAAAATATTTTCCTGTAACCTTTGCCATTCACGATTAAGCTTTTACATTTTCACCTCAATCAATAAGTGCTAGACTACACAACTTGACTACATGTATCTTGACCTATTATTAACTTTTAACTTTAAAGCACACGTATAATTATATCATTAACCGTTAACTTTAAAGCATACCTATGATTATTGGTAAGATTTCTTACTTCTAAAGTCCCAATAAAACACTTAAAGTAGTTAAAGCCTATTACTTAAAAGCACTTTTCTGAAGTGCTTCTGAAATGTATATTAATTTTATATTATTCTATTTTTAATTCCAAAGGTAATTTTCTTTTTCATATTACCTATTTAATTGCTTTAAGAGTTTCTTTGATACTTTTCCAAAATACAACTATTCTTATGTTTTTTTGTAATCTTTAACAAAAGAGCAGGCTTTTCAGCACAACCCATTTACCATTAATATTAACAATGTGTTTCCCATTTTGAAAATAAATTCCTGTGTAAGGCAAAAAAGGGCCTGTTACTGAAGGGAAATGTATGTTGCACAGATTATAGACTAAGAATGTGGGGCTTAGTGCAGATTGTTAAGTTTTTCTCAAGAACCTTGAGATCTGTAAGATTTTCTTCAAAAATTTTTGAAGAATAACACTATTGTTTGAATCCTGAGAGATATCAAAACACATCTCCAGGCATGTCTTAATTGTATCTTTAGTCTCATTTTGGGAATTTTTTCTGCCATTTCAGTCAACATGTACTTTTATTATTGATTGATGTATACCCCATTTTCCATATTATGAGTATCATAAACAATACATTTAACCCTCCACGTGGTTTCAGTTTCCAAATGGTGTAGCTCTGCCACAGCATCTCCCATGCTGTTACCCTATCAGACAGAGGGTGCAGGAACAACTTAACCACATTATCTATAAGACACCAGCTATTTTCCATATGACTTCTGTAGAACTTGTGATTGAATCTTGAGTTCCAGCCTATGGTGGGTCAATTAATTGTCACTGGATAACAAGTAATTCTAGAACTTATTGGCTCACTCGACCCCTGAGCCAAATCCCAAGCAGTATTTTGTATCTTGTTTAAAGAAGTGCTTAGCACTTCTCCCTTGCTGAAGCTGGCATGGAACTCATGATCCTTCAGCTTCAGCCTTCCAGGACCCTGGGATTACAGAAGTGCACCACTGCACTAAGCTCTGTTCACAATTTTAATGCCAGCATTCCCTCTTTACCTTATCAACTATTTTTTATGCTATATTTCAAAAGGATGCAGTATTTCTAATTTTTCTTCCAAGAACTAGATGACAGTTTATAGATTTTGCTTTCTCTTTGTGAGCATTTCACATGAGAAAAAAGCAGACACAATGAGATTATTAGAAGTGATGTGAAGGAAGAAAAAGGTGACACTTTAAAGAGAGAGAATGTGTCCTCTCTGTAAAGAGAAGAGCATAGCTCTCTTTCTCTCCATTTTTATTAGAGATCTAAAAAAATATTCTAAAGAATCCTGCCCAGGTACACTTTTTGACTTTGGACTAACAGCAGGATAATATCAAACTCTCAAGTATCCAGTGCCATGAAAATTTTAGGTAATTAGCCTCATGTTCATGATTTATAATTGAATTCTTAATCATAAACTCTTGAAGATTTTATGGTTAGTAGGAATTATCTTTATTTTCCTGAGTTCCAGAATCTGGTCTTTAACAAGATCACAAAATTCTCTCCTTTAGTGTAACTTGCGTTCCTCTTACAAACATTATTTTGAAACTGCATTTCTCCTGCAGGTAATAGTTTGTTAAAGAATGTAACACATCCTGTCCAGTTAATCCAGAAAGGGTGCAAGAAAATTGCTTTTTGCAAGATAAAGCATAGGGTTGAGCCTATTTATTTATTTATTGTTTTGTGTGTTGAAATCAGAGCTAGTCAACCACTGAGCTACATCACCAGCTCCTTTTTTATATTTTATTTACAGACAATATCTCATTGATTTGCTTAGTGCCTGGCTGATACGTTGCTGAGACTGGCTCTAAATTCATGATTCTCCTCTCACCCTCCCAAGCTGCTGGGAGTACAGGTATGTGGCACTATGCCCAACCTACCATTTACCTTAAAAGTACTTCAGCTCTTTTACCAGGTTCTGTGAAAATTACCAATATGAAAATATAAATGTAGTCTTTTCTATGATCTAATGACTCCAATTTTTTTAGATACATACCCAGAATTACTACTACTGAATCATATGACATTTTTATTTTAACTTATTGAAGAACTTTAATACCATTTTCAAAAATATATTTATTCAATTTATATTCTCACCAGCATTTTTACAAGTGAATCTTTATATCCATGCTCACATGCTCTGGAGTACCTACTTTAAGATTTTTATTTTTTACTTCTCAATATTTTACTTATTTATTTACTAGTCATAGATAGACAAATCACTTTTATTTTATTTATTTGTTTTTATGTGGTTCTAATGCTTGAACACAGTGCCTCCCATGTGCTAGGGAAGCACTCTATTACTGAGCCAGAACCCCAGCCCCTATCTTTCAGATTTTTATCATAGGCATTCTGACAAGACTGCATAGGGTGAAGGAAAGTTTTCATTTGACTGATGCATTAAATTTCTGAGGCAAGTGTGTTATATTCCAGGCTGTCAAGTAGCTAGAAGAAGAGTGTACTGTATTTTCTGTGGTGAAACAGGAATTTGTGATTGCTAACACATTTTTAACCTTTCTGCTGCAAATTTTAGTTTTAGAAAGTAGTTACAAACAATGCAAATCCAACTATTTGTAATGTATGAATATTTGCACATGCTCTGTCTCTGTTGCTTGTTGAAATTGCACGTTTAGGATATACCCCCTGGAGCAGAAGCCACTAATTTTAGATGCTCAGTACATGGAAAAACTACTTCTGAAAACAACTAGAAGGCCTGGAATTATTACTGGGGTGAACAAGGGTAGGTCAGGGCTCAGAAAGTTCTCAAATATTCTTGAGTCTATCGGTAGTTTGTTTAATTTTCCCCTTTGATACCTATAATTGAGTTGAGAGAGAAGCAATTCTTCCAGCAACAGAAGTTAGCAAAATTACTGGAACTTAGGCCTAGTGCAGGAAAGGGGCGCCCTTTCTCTAGAAACTTCCAGATGACTGGGAGCAAAAAGTAACAATTAGCATTTTGAACATCATTCTCAGAAAACACCATAAAGAGTAGCAGAAATATCTGAGGGGTTCACAATTCAGAATTCATTTTTAAATTTGTTGATCATTTTTTATGGAGTCACAAGAGTTCCTTTTATATTCTGAATACTATGAAATAATTAAATATGTAATATAAAATATTCTCTCCTGCTCAGCAACTTGTTGTTTTAAAAAATATTTTCACATGTATGACTCCTCAGCAGCCACATGAATGTTTATAGCAGCTCAACTTGCAATAGCTAGACTATGGACCAACCTAGGTGGTTCTCAAAAGATGAATGGATAAAGAAAATTTGGTATATATAATCAATGGAATATTGGTCAGTTTGAAAGTAGGCTAAAATTGTGGCACTTTCTAGTACATGGTTGGAGTTTGAGAATATCATGTTAAATGAAATAAGCCAGTCTGGCAAAACCAAAGATGTTTTCTCTATTATGCTGATTTTAATTCAGGTGGGAGAAAGCATTGGGGCAGAATCGCTTTACCTTACATTAGGTTTCAGGAAGTGATGGGAGGGAGGGGAGAGGGATGTGGGAATAAGAAAGATAGAAGTAGATTGTAACAGACATCATCACTCTATGTGTATATTTGACTACATGACTATTATGATTCTGCAACATGTACACTCAGAAAAATGAGAAATGATATCCCATCCAAGTATGATATACCAAAGGGTGTTTATATATGTATATATGCATTCTACTGTCATGGGGATGAAAGAGAGTCTGGGGATGTGGCTTAGTGATTAAGAACCCCTTGTACTATAATGAGTGAGAGAGAAAACAGGGAAGACATATCAGAAGGCAGGATGGATCCACACAATTCCAACGAACTTCCCATAATCCCTGCCCTAAAAACCAAGTACTTAGGGTCTGTGTGATATTGGTACATCTGTGAAAATTTGAAAAAAAAATATTTTTTCTTATGATCTGGAAACATAAAAATGGACTTGCAAATTTCTACCAGGCCTGGTAGAATGGGTTGGAAACAGTACCTGTTAGAATGGGTTGGAAACAGTAGTCACATCCTGTAGAATTCCAAAGTCATTACTTTAATTGAACCACTTCAGCTGAGTTCCCAGCAAATGTGACTGCCATTGGAGTAAAGGTTCAGAGACCACATTGCTCTAGTTTTAGATGAGTGTGAGGTCAACCTGAGCAACAGAGTCCACCACTATCTCAAGAAAGAAAAAAAGAGGGGGAGCCTTGGTGAGGGTGTAGCTCAGTGGTAAAGCAGCCTTGGGTTCAATCCTCTGTGGAGACCAGGACAGTGATTGGGAGACAAGTGTCTGAGATGGAGGTCTCTAATGACTTAATGGCAGTGAAATGCTTGGTGACTGGAAAAGTTTCTATGCAAAAGTATAGGATGCCTGGTTGCTATGGCAATGCTCTCCATGGGGGAGACTCTGTTGTGGGAGACTTTTCAGCTTTGACCTTATTCTCAGGCACAAAGTTCCTTGCTAAGTCAACCACAATGTTTCACCAGTTCTGCTGCTTTAAAGGATGCTTTAAAGTAACTTTAAAGGATGAACTTTCTTGAGAGCTGCACAGATCTCTTAACATTGCACATTCCAACTATACAATGTAACGGAGGAAATAGCTGCATACTGTTGCTAACTGTGTAACTTTCATAAATACATAGAATAATGCTTGCATAATCTTTAATATGATCAATGAAAGATATACAATAAAGATTGCTGGTGTAATTCTTTTTTTCTTTTTTTTAAAGACAGATAATTTTTAATATTTGTTCATTTATATTTTTAGTTTTTGGTGGACACAACATCTTGTATTTTATTTATATGTGGTGCTGAGGATCAAACGTAGTGCCCCACGCATGCCAGGTGAGCGTGCTACCACTTGAGCCACATCCCCAGCCCCCCTGGCATAATTCTTTAGACCTGCTGCTCCATCATAAATCAGTGCTCCACCCGATCCCAGATGTTGTATCTTCTGCGTGTGTGACTCTTTATTTCTTCCAATGTCCCATCAAACCTTGCCAGAACCTGCTAGTTTGGTCACACTTGGTGCAGCATCCCCAGTAACAAAAAATGAATCAATAAACACCATCAATCTCTAATTAAATCACTTCATATATTTTTTGATATGTTAAAACAAGGTATATGGAAACTAAAAATTCCTATAAAATCTGATGTGCTTCTCAGAATATTTAATGGTCTAACATTTTCTAATTCATTAAATATGGAAAAATTAGAGTTCTATATGGACATCCTGAAATGTTTAAACACAGTCACTGATAATCACAGAGGAAAAAATAAAATACCAACCACAGAAACAGAGACATTCTCTATCTCAACATTTGCCTTGGGTAGTTTACTACTACTTTGATGATCTGGTCCCGTCTCTAAGTATCCATACCCAATATCAAATATAATGAAAATTACTGATCCTATTTAATCACAACTGGTATATATTTTGGCCTCAGAATTGGCTAATATTTTCTGTTTTCTCTATTTCAATAGCATTCTAACGCAAATTGTCCTTAGCACTAACAGGACTAAATAAATTTTCAGACTACTCATCAGCTTTTCACAAATGACCTGAGCAGAGATGTTTTTGCAGGAGCACATCGTAAATTGCTGACATCCTCCTCCAAGGTTGCTTGATACACTCCTTGAAGACAAGAAAATCTGACACCTTTTAGGCTGCCCCTGACCATGTGGCAATGTGTTCTTCACTTATCAGTTTCACTTGAGCTCCCTAATGACATCATCTATAAATCAGAGACCTCCATGTGGAATTCCTCCACCAAAAGGCTCTGAAAAGACAGGCACTTTTAGCACCTTCAGAGACTTTTGCACAATAGAAGCTTTCACAAACTCTGTATGATAAGGACATTATGGCCACTTGTGATGACTACCAATTACTGAGGTTCCCAGAGCAGGAAGCTGCTCCTCATGGACCTTGCTATATTATTATTTTTTAAAACAATACACTTGATTTTTATTGAATTGGTGAATTTTATAGAGTTCCTGAATTAATAAACCATGCATGAGAATCCAAAGAATAAAACAATATAATGGACAAGCCCATCCACCCATCATACGGTTTATTAAAACTTGGTTCCTAATGCATTTTCTTGAGGATACTGGGAATCAAACTCAGTGGCACTCAACCACTCAGCCACCTCCCAGCCTTCTTTTTTATTTATTATTTGAGTTACTTCTTAGAGACAGGGTCTCACTGAGTTCTTTACTCCTTGTTATCCAGGGAGGCCACCTTTCAAATCACAACCCTTGGGCTAAGGTTGTGGCTCAGTGGTTGACAATGTGCCTACCATGTGGGAGGCACTGGGTTTGATTCTTAGGAAAAAAAATTTATATATATATAAATTTTTAAGAAAAATGAAAAGATGGGCTGGGAATGTGGCTCAAATGTTAGCGTGCTCACCTGGCATACGTGGGGTGCTGGGTTCAATCCTCAGCACCACATAAAAATAAAATAAAGATGTTGTGTCCACTGAAAACTAAAAAATGAATATTAAAAAAATCTTTCTCTCTTTAAAAAAAGTGAAAATAGAAATCACAATCCTCCTGCCTCAGAATCTTGAGCCACTGGCATTTCAGGTGTATGCCACAGCACCTGGAGATTCTCAAGAATTTTGAGAATTTCAGAGTCTTTCATAAAATATCAACTATACTGGAATCTAAGCCTGCTGCAAGTCTTTAAAACTTCTAGTACACTGTACCATTAAATAAACCTCTCCATGTTTATCGCAGTTTGTTCAACATAAGCATCACACTACAAAAGTTTGTAAGAAAATGCATACATGAAGGAAAATATGTGATTCAAGGTCCAAGAGGTTACTTGTTATTATTTTTGACCCCCAAATTATGTCTTTGGTATGACAAAGAATATTTTAATTCTCATTTAATCATTGTACATTCTCACTATTTGCTCAGCTACAAACCCAAATCCATCAGAAGGTAGCCATCCACCTGCCAGCTCACATGACAACACTACTGTCCAAAAGGGACAGGCAGGTCCTGTCAGGAGATTCTGTAGCCCTCCTAGGAGTCTGATTCCTACACTGATGTACTCACCAAGACTGAACTCCTACAAACAATGCCCACACCCCAGGACAGTTTCATTCACTCCAGTCCCTCACACTGCCCAGGAGCAAGTCTGCAACTACTCCCTTTGGCAAATGGATTTATTACAAAGAAGTCCAGACTGTGTCAAGTGCTCACACACCTCTATGCAATATTTCTACTAAATCAAAAATGTAAAATTAGGAAATTGCCACACTGACTCATTACTGCAAAGAAAGTTTTTGGAAATCCTGGGAAGCGTTCAAAACTAGCTTTTAAAGAAGAAGTTTTACAGGATGGCTTAGGCTGTATTTATCAAAAACAGAAGGACCACAGCACACTCTTTTGGCCTTCCTTTCCAAATGAGCACTGAGACACAGCAAAAGGCTGGAACAGAGACAGCAGTGACAATCTTTGGCATGTTGGCAAACTTCAATATTTGGACACAAGTATGTAAGGAACTCTTACCAATGATCACACAAGATCCATTACACCTGAATAGGTTGTGGGTGAGGTTTTGCTGAGGAGGCTTTGTATCCTTAGGACAAGTAACTGAATCCTTTAGCATGAGCAGAAACAGCCCTCTCCACAGCAAGTACTGCACAATATCACCTGATTGGAGGCTGTAGCTTTATTAGTGATGTAGGGCACATGAGGCTAGACACCCAAGGAATGTTCCAGGAGCACATTGATTAGCTGCAGGGTTCTGAGGGGTATCACAAAATTTTTTGGATCACTGCTTGGAATTTCATTGATCTTTATTTACATCCAGTGGGACAGGGATGGAGGTTTATATTTTTTGTAGCGGTATACATAAAGGTGTTTTGTTGTTGTTGTTGTCGTTGTTTTGATTGGTTCACAGAAAGTGCTTTGTGTACGAATTGTAAGATTGGTCAGAGGTCTTCCAAGCTTTGCCACAAAAGCAGAAGTCTGTGTTATAACCCACAGTGAGATCTTTGCAAAATCTTTTCCTGACATTCTGTGGAAAGAAAATTATGGTGAAGGTCTCTTGAGAAGCTTTTTTAAGATTATTTGGTGGAGAAGGGAGAGCCGCTGTATTAAGACATCAGACTGGGATGCTCTTTACCAAGCCTTTGGTCATGCAGTGTGTATTAAGAAAACCATCACACAATTTTCCCAGGGCTATTAAGGTACTCTAAAACACGGAGAGAAATCAAGCCTGGTTTTTCTGGCATATTCCACCTAAGTATTATTCATGGGTAAAAAACCTAATTTGGGGGCTGGGGATGTGGCTCAAGCGGTAGCACGCTCGCCTGGCATGCGTGCGGCCCGGGTTCGATCCTCAGCACCACATATCAACAAAGATATTGTTTCCGCCAAGAACTAAAAAATAAATATTAAAAATTCTCTCTCTCTCTCTCTCTCTCTCTCTCTCTCTCTCTCCTCTCTCACTCTCTTTAAAAAAAGAAAAAAAAACCTAAGTTGGATGTAGTTTTTAAAAAAAAAATCACTGGTATAAAAGGTCTTTAAGAAGGAAGAGATCAGCTGAAATTTTGGAGGAAACACCGGCAGAGCTGCATCTGCTGATGTGGTTATCAGTGGGGTCCACACTCACAGCTGCAGCAAACTCACTACCTGAGCTACGGAGCGATCCATTCTAGAATGCCTGCCTAGCATGCACAAGGCAGGATTCGGTCCCCAGAACTGGGAAAAGAAAAGAGAAAGCAACTCAAGTATAGGGCAAAATATATTTTGAGAAAGTGCTTCTCTAAACAATATACACAAATGATATTATTTTATAATGCTCTTTAATGTGCCTACATAGAGCACAATACATGAGCCTTAGAACAAGCACAAGTGACAACTCTGATGGTCCCAGAGTAATCAACAGATCAATAAGCAATCAAGGAAAACAAAGAGGCCAGCTGCAGGGTACACAGACACATCCCTATGGTCCCAGCTGCCAGCCTCACCCCATCTCAAAAAATAACAATTAAAAGGATTGTGGAGAAACTCAGTGCTAGAGCACTCCTGGGTGAAATCTGAACAAAGAAAGAGAGGAAAGAAGTTCAGAAGAGCCATTTCACCAATCTGTTCCAAAGGGTAGAGTGGAGAGGCCTAAACTAACATACACAATATATAACGAAACATTAGACTCAAAAGACTTAAAATACAGGAAAATGGAATCTAACAATAAGAGAGATTTAACCCAGAAAAACATGTTGCTTTCAAATCTTCATGCTGATGCAATGCTCCTCTCCAACCCAGGGTGCAGTTTTGTTAGCTCTGAATAGAAGGAAGGAAGGAAGGAAGGAAGGAAGGAAGGAAGGAAGGAAGGAAGGAAGGAAGGAAGGAAGGAAGGAAGGAAGAAAAGAAAAGAAAAAAAAGAAAAAAGAAAAAAAGAAATGAAGGCACACACCATTTTCACACAGCTAAAGTGGTTATCTCAAAATAAATAAAATTAAATAAAATTAAATTTTCCTCAAGTCTGAACAAGTTCAAATGGATCTGAAACAAGCAAAGTTCTCACCACATTTCTACATACAGGGCTTTTCTCCAGTGTGATTTCTTAAATGCTGTTCAAAGGGACCTGGAAAGTTGAAAGTGTTACTGCAATTTTTAAAGATAGAAAAAGGATTTTCACAGATGTGAATTCTTTTATGCCTTTGGAGAAAACTCTGAAAGCTGAATTGCCAATGTCTCGGCTTTGCACTGAATCACGAGCCACTCACAGCTTTGTAGATTCAAACAGCAATTCTTTATTCCCGAAATCACTCCGGCCTCTACAAACACCTTCTGGGGAAATCCAAGTTCTCCTGCCCAATTCACGTCCCAAAACTTTCTCTCCAGGAGAACTCAGTGGGAACTGAGGCAGCAGGCACACCCTACTCCCAGCAGGAATAACCTTCAACCTGCAACTTCTCTAAACCAGGATTATTTTAAACCGGGAACGCCCTAAACTTGTCTTAAACCGGGAACACCCTAAACCCAAATTGTCTTAAACCGGATACTTTCTAAAACCTGCAGGATACACCCTAATCCTGGATCCACCCTGGTGCTTGAGCAGGGTCACCTTTCTCAAAGACACATGCAGTGTCCAAGGCAAGTCCATTTAACATGGGGTACGCTGGCAAGGAAATTTCGATTAGTCATTCCTACTGGGCAATGGCCCTCAGCACTGAATTCTGCCCCACACGGCTTATCCTCAGCATTTTCTACAGTATGAGTCCTTTCACTCAACTGAACAAATCTAGAATGGCTGAACTCTTTATATTTCTTACTTGCACAGGATTTATTCTTTTTATTCCAAAACAATATTCACAGTCCTTAGGAAAATAATGAGAAAACTAAAAGATTTCCCACATTTCTCACATTCACAGGGCTTCTCTGCATGATTGTTTTCATATATAAAAAAGGAAATGAAGCTGACAGAATGTAGCAAATCCCCCAAATTCAGAGGGTTTGTTTTTCAATGTGAGTGAAATGGCTTTGAAGGCAACAGGGAAAATGGAATGATTTGTGATATTTTTCACATTTAAAGAGTTATTCAGTTGGATGTGGTGGTGTATGCCTTTAAGTCCTGAGACTCGAGAGGCTGATTCTGAAGAATCAATGTTGGAGGCTAGCCTCAACACCTTAGGAAGACCCTAAGAAACTCAGCAAGTCCCTGTCTCAAAATAAAAAGTAAAAAGGAGCTGGAATGTAGCTCAGTGGTAGAGCACCACCAGACTAAATCCCCAGTGGATCGACAGACTGATCGATCTCTCTCTATCTCACACACACACACACACACACACACACACACACACACACATTTTCAGCAGTGTGAGCCTCTCTTGTCTTTGAGGATGACATGAAATATTGATTTACCATATTTCACATTCAAAGGATTTTTCTCCAGTAAACTTTCTACATGTATATGAGTGAAACAGTAATAACAGAAGAGTTTACCAATTGTTTTCATGCATTCAATTTCTATGCAGTATGTGTTCTTTCACATGTGTGAAGCCAACAAGATGTGGCAAAGGCTTCTCCACGTTGTTGACATTCATTGGGCTTCTCTCCAGTATACATTCTTCCATGTCTGTGAAGGTCACTGGATCTAGCAAAGGCTTTGCCACACTGCTTACATTCTTAGGGCTTCTCTCCAGTATGAGTTTGTTCATGTGAGTGAAGGAAAGAGGACTGAGTGAAGGCTTTGCCACACTGCTTACCTTCATAGGGCTTCTCTCCAGTATGAGTGTGTTTATGCATCCGAAGGTAAATGGCAGTAGTGTAGGCTTTTCCACATTGTTGACATTCATAGGGCTTCTCTCCAGTGTGTGTTCTTCCATGTCTGTTAAGCTGATAGGATGTAGCAAAGGCTTTTCCACATTGTTTGCATTCATAGGGCATCTCTCCAGTATGTGTTCTTCCATGTTTATGAAGCTGAGAGGATGTAGCAAAGGCTTTGACACACTGCTTACATTCATAGGGCTTCTCTCCAGTATGAGTTCTTTTATGTATGTGAAGGTCACCAGATCTGGCAAAGGCTTTGCCACACTGCTTACATTTATAGGGCTTCTCTCCAGTATGCACTCTTCCATGTATTTGAAGTTCACTGGATCTAGCAAAGGCTTTCCCACACCGCTTACATTCATAGGGCTTCTCTCCAGTATGAGTTCGTTCATGTGAGTGAAGGTGAGAGGACTGAGTAAAGGCTTTCCCACGTTGTTCACATTCATAGGGACCAAACCATTATTCAGTTTTTAATTTGAATTAAGAGTTAGTTAACTGACTGTCATGTAGGAGAATAAATTTAATTATGTAATAAGATACTTTCTATTATCTAATTCAGATAAAAATACATAAGTCTAAAAACAGTATATATATTCCATATCAGAATGAAGAGAAGGATATATACCATAATCCAAGCACTGAATTAAAGCCCAACACCTAAGTTTTCTGCAATCAGTGAATGTGAAATTTGCTGGACATTCCAGATGCAAATCAGACTTGTCAAAGATATTCTTATAAGGTGATTGTGCACAAGGGAGACAAAAATACTGGTAAAAAGCTTTTGAAAACAGTGTGGTTCCTATTCTCTCTGCTTTCTATCCATGAGACAGATTGAGACCCCAATTCAATTAGTTTCAAGTATCATCCATGACACATTCCCAATGTGTAAAATATTCATAAAATATTAATGTTTGGAGACAGGTAAAGTGACACTTCCACCTCGTGAAAAGACAAACTTGAAATATTTCAAGTTCTATAAGCAGATAAATGAGTGAATCAATTTGGTACAATAGAATGGACAATGGGTTACAGAAGACTTCAAGGAGGAGATTAGAATATTCATTGAGGTAAACAAGAACATAGACACAACATATCAAAATCTCTTGGACACTATGAAAGCAGTATTAGGAAGAAAATTCATTGCATGGAGTTCATTCCTTAAAAGAAGAAAAAGTCAATCATTAATCTCATACTTCATCTCAAAGCCTTAGAAGAACAAATCAACAGCAAAAGCTGTAGAAGGCAAGAAATAATTAAAATTAGAATTGAAGTTGAATTAAAAGAAACAATTAAACCTTGACAAAAAGTTGGTTCTCTGACAGACCCCTAGCTATGCTAATGAAAAGAAGAAAAGAGAAAATTCAAATTACCAGCATACATGATGAAAATTGCAATATCCCACCAGACACTACAGAAATAGAGAAGATATTTAGAAATTATCTTGAAAATGTATACCCTAATAAAATAGAAGACATTCAAAGCATCAACAAATTACTTGTCATATGATATGCCCAGATTGAATCAGGAAGATACACAATTTAAACAAACCAATATTAAATGATGAAATGCAAGATTCCATCAGAAGCTTACCAACCAAGAAAAGCCCAGGCCCAGATTGATACACTGCCAAGTTAAACGAGATCTTTAAAGAAGAAATTCAAAAATACCAATATTCTTCAATTTATTTCAGAAAATACAGAAAGAAGCAGCACTTCCAAACTCATTCTATGAGGCCAATATCACCCTGATCCCAAAACCAGGCAGGGACAAATGAAAGAAAGAAAACTTCAGGCCAATATCTCTAATGAACATAGATGCAAAAATTCTGAATAAAATTCTGGCAAATTAAATACAAAAACATATTAAAAAGGTCATGCACCAAGATCAAGTGGGGTTTGTCCAGGGATACCGGGTAGTTTCAACATATAGAAATCAATAAAGTTAATTTATCACATCAATAGACTTAAAAATAAGAATCATATTATCATCTCAAGAGACACATAAAAACCATTTGACAAATACAGCACCCTTTCATGTTTAAAAAAATAGAAAAACTTGAGATAACAGAAACATACCTCAACATCATACTGGCTCTCTACATTAAGGTTAAAGCCAACATCATTCTAAAGGGTGAAAAACTAGAGGCATTCCCTCTAAAAACTGGAACAAGACAGGAGTGCTCTCTCTCACCATTTTTATTTAACATATTTCTTGAAACACTGGCCAGAGCAACTAGACAGATGAAAGAAATTTAAAAAAAAAATAACCACAGGAAAAGAACTTGAATTAGCACTATTTGCTGAGAATACGATTCTATACCTAGAAAACCCAAAAAGCACCACCAGAAAACTTCTAGAACTAAAAAATGAATTCAGCAAAGTAGCAGGATATAAAATTAACACACATTAACAAAAGGCATTTCTGTATATCAGTGACAAAGTCTCAAGTAGAAAATAAGAAAAACAACCCCATTTTCAATAACTTCAAAAAAAAAGAAAATATAAGATACTTGGGAATCAACTTAACAAAAGAGGTGAAAGATCTATACAATGAAACCTACAGAACCCTAAAGAAAGAAATCAAAGAAGACCTTAGAAAATGGAAAGATCTACCTTAGTCTTTCATAGGCAGAATTAATATTATCAAAACAATCATACAACCAAAAGCCCTACACTGATTTAATGCAATTCTGATCAAAATTTCAATGATATTTCTCATAGAAATAGAAAAGGCAATCATGAAATTCATCTGGAAAAATAAGAATCCCAGAATAGCTAAAGCAATTATAAGCAGGAAGAGCAAAGCAGGTGCTATGACTATACCAGACCTTAAACTATACTACAGAGCAACAGTAACAAAAACAGCATGGTATTGGCACTAAAACAGGCCAGTAGACCAATGGTACAGAATAGAGGACACACAGACTCACTCACAAAATTACAATTATCTTACATTAGACAAAGGTGCCAAGAACATGGATTGGAGAAAAGATAGCCTCTTCAAGAAAGGTTGCTTTGAAAACTAGAAATCCACTTTCAAAAAACTGAAATTAAAACCCTATCTCTCACCATGCACAAAACTCAACTCAAAGTGGATCAAGGACCTAGGATTGAAATCAGAGGCTCTGCATCTGATAGAAGAAAAAGTAGGCCATAATCTTCATCAGGCCGCCCCAACTTTCTTAATAAGATGGCTATAGCACAAGAATTAAAACAAAGAATCAAAAATGGGGTGGATTAAAACTAAAAAGTTTCTTCTCAGAAAAAAAATCTGAGGTGAACAGAGAGCCTACATCCTGGGAGTAGATTTTTATTCCTCACACATCAGATAGAGAACTAATATCTAGTATATAAAGAATTCAAAATGCTAAGCACAAAAAACCCCCAATCATCCAATCAACAAATTGGCCAAGGACCTGAACACACACTTTTCGGAGAAGGATGTAGAATCAATCAACAATTTTTTTTAAAAATTTCATCATCTCTTGCAATAAGAGAAATGCAAATCAAAACCACTCTAAGATATCATCTCACTCCAGTCAGAATGGCAGCTATAATAAAGACAAACAACAACTGTTGGCAAAGATGTGAGAAAAAAGACACACTCATACATTGCTGGTGGGACTGCAAATTGGTGCAAATAACATGAAAAACTGTATAGAGATTCCTTCAAAATTTGGGAATGAAAACATCATTTGACGCCACTATTCCTCTTCTCAGACTATTCTCAAAGGACTTGAAAACAGCATACTACAGGGTCACAGCTATGTCAATGTTAATTGCAGCACAATGCAGAATAGCAAACTGTGGAGCCAACCCAGAGGCCTTCAGTGGATGAATGGAAAAAAATATGGGGTATACACAATGCAATTTTACTCAGCAATAATAAAATCATGGCAATTGCACATAAATGGATGTTATTGGAGAAGTGAAGTTAGGCAAACCCAAAAAATAAATGTTAAATGGTTTCTCTGATATAAGGGGGCTAACTATAGTGGGGTAGAGAGGGGGAGCATGGGAGGAATAGATGAATTCTAAATAGGGCAGAGGGGTTGGAGGGGAGGGGAGGAGGCAGGGGATTAGCAGTGATTGTGGAATGTGAAGACACCATTATTCAAAGTACATGTATGAAGACACAAATTGGTGCCAACATACCTTATATACAACCAGAGATATGAAAAATTGTGATATATATGTGTATTAAGAGTTTTATTGCATAAAGAAATGGGTATATATATAATGGCATAAATTAGCATGAATATACTTTCTATACAAAGATACGAAAAATTGTGCTCTATGTGTGTAATAAGAATTGTAATGCATTCCACTGTTGTCATGTCTTTAAAAAAATAAATATTTTTTTTCAATCTAATGAATGAAATATGATATGTCAAGAGCTTTGTAATGTTGTGAACAACCAATAAAAAAAAATAAAAAATTAAAAAAAAATATTTTTTTAAAAAAAGAAATGTGTTGAAACCCATTGGGAACACTATAAGCCTATATGCCTATATATCTTAAAAACTAGAGCTGGAAGGGAAGATGCATGAACAACATGAGAAACCAAGAAAGAATGTGCCCCAAACAAAGATGCTACATTATTAGAATCCATGGTCAGAATAGCAGGATAAATGGGAGAAGGTACATAATTTTCTGTGAATTAAAGGATGATATGAAAGCAAATACAGGCAGCAAAGGATTATTTTGATAAAGAGTTACATAAGCAAATACAGAAATCAAAGATTCTTTCAATAAGGAGATAGAGATTTTGAAAAAAAAAAAACAGAGATCCTTGAAATGAAGGAAACAGTAAACAAAATTAAGAATTCAATAGGAAGTATCTCCAACAGAATAGATCACTTGGAAGACAGAACCTCTGACATTGAAGGCAAAATATATAATCTTCAAAAAATAAAGTTGACCCCAGTGTACATGGTAAGAAACCATGAGCAGAAGATTCAAGAATTGTGAGATAATATGAAAAGACAAAATTTAACAACTATTGAGATAGATGAAGGCATAGAGATCTAAGCTACAGTAGGTCTAAACTAAAGTAATGAAAAATCTATTCAATGAAATAATACCAAAAAAAAATTCCAAACATGTAGAGTGAATTGGGAAATCAAATACAAGGATCATATAGGATACCAAATGAACAAGATCACTCAGGTCTACACCAATGCACATCACAATGAAAACACCTAGCATAAAGGAGGAGCAGAGCATTTCAAAAGCCACAAGAGAAATGAATCAAATTACATATGGGGAAAACCAATCAGGATCTCAGATTTCTGAACTGAGACCCTGAAATCTACAAGATCCTGCAACAATACAAACCAAGCTCTGAAAGAAATGGATGCCAACCAAGAAGCATACCCAGCAAAATTAAATTTTGATTAGCAATTAGATTTTGATTAAGATGTTATTTTATGACAAAATAAAAACCTTCTGTCATACACAAAATTAAAAGAATTTACAATGAGAAAACTGCACTACAGAACATCCTTGGCAAAATATTCCATGAGGAGGAAATAAACAACAATAAAAAATCAGAAAAGTGTATAATCACTCTAAAGGAAAAATCTATCAAACAGAAACTGATTTAGTTAAATACCAAAAATATACAAAAAATAACTGGGAATACAAATCTTGTCTCAATAATGACCCTGAAAGTTTAGTTCCAACTCAGCAATCAAAAGACAGGCAGATTGGATTAAAAGACCAACAATATGCTGCCTCTAAGAGACTCATCTCATAGAAAAAGACACCTACAGCCTAAATGTGAGAGGTTGAAAAAAAAAGTATCACTCAGGCTGGGGCTGGGACTAGGGCTCAATGTTAGAGCACTAGCCTAGCACATGTGAGGCCCTGTATTTGATTCTTAGCACCACATTAAACTAAATAATAAAGGTATTGTGTTCATATACAAAAACAATAAATATTAAAAAACATACCACTCACATGGAATGTGGAGGCAAGTAGGGGTTTCCATTCTTATATCAAATAATGTGAACTTCAAGTGAAAGTTAATCAAAAGGGATAAAGAAGGACACTACATACTGCTTAAAGGAACCATACACCAACAAGACAGAACAATTATAAATATACACACCCCCAAAACAATGGAGCATCTATGTTCAAACAGACGCTTCTCAAGTTTAAGGGCCAAGTAGACCACAAGACAATAATTCTGGGTGACTTTAACACACCACTTTTACCACTGGATTGATCTTGCAAACAATATCCAGACAGAAACTATGGAACTAAATAATACAATAAACAATTTAGATTTAACTGACATACATAGAATGTATCATCCTTCAACAACCAAAGACACATTCTTCTCACCAGCAAATGGATCTTTCTATAAAATAGACCATATTCCATGCAAAAAAAGAAACTCTAAGCAATACAGAAAAGTAAAGATACTACCCTGAATTCTATCAGATCATAATGTTATGAAATTAGAAATCAATGATAAAAATAGAAGCTACTCCTATACCTGGAGACTAAATAATATGCTAGTGAATGAACAATGGGTTGCAGAAAACATCAAAGAGGAGATTTAAAAATTTTTAGAGGTGAATGAGGACACAGATACAACATATCAAAATCTCTGAGACACTATAAAGGCATTATTAAGAGGAAAGTTCATTGCATGGAGTTCATTCCTTAAAAAAAGGGAAAGTCAAATAAATGACCTAAGATTACATCTCAAAACCCTAGGAAAAACAATTAATCAACACCAAAAGCAGTAAAGGACAGAAAAGAATTAAAATCAGAGCTGAGATCAATGAAATTGAAACAAAAGAAGCAAATAAAAATTGACAAAGTGACTGGTAATGGTACCACCATTTGACCCAGCTATCCCACTCCCTGGTCTATACCTAAAGGACTTAAAAACAGCATACTACAGGGACACAGTCACAATGTTTTTAGCAGCACAATTCACAAGAGTTAAACTGTGGATCAAACATAGATGTTTTTCAGTGGATGAATTGATAAAGAAAACATGGCATATGTACACAATGGAATAATACTCAGCAATAAAAGAAAATAAAATCGTGGCATTTGCAGGTAAATGGATGGCATTGGGGAAGATAATGCTAAGTTAGCCAAACCCAAAATAACAAGTGCTGAATGTTTTCTCTGATATAAGGAGGCTGACTCATAGTGGGGTAGGGAGGGGGTGCATGGGAGGAATAGATGAATTCTATTTAGGGCAGTGTGGTGGGAAAAATAGAAAGGGGAAAGGGATTAGTAAGGATGGTGGAATATAATAGACATCATTATCCAAAGTACACATATAAACACACAAATTGATGTCAACCTACTTTATATACAGAGATACGAAAAATTGTGCTGTATATGTGTAATAAGAATTGTAATATATTGTGCTGCCATATATTTTAAATTTTTTAAAAAAATTTTCAAAATGAAAAGTTGGCTCTTTGAAAAACAAATACATTTGATAAAACTTTAACCATGCTACTGGAGAGAAGGAGAGAAATACTCCAATTACTAAAATCCATGATAAAAAAGGAAATATCACTATGAACACTAGAGAAATACAGAAGATAATTAGAAATTATTTCGAAAATTTGTACTGCAATAAAACAGATAATATTGAAGTCATCAACAAATGTCTAGAATCATGTGACTTACACAAACTGAGTAAGTTAAACAGATCATTTTCAAGCAATGAAACAGAAGACACCATCAAAGCCTACCAAGCAAAAATAAATAAATAAATAAATCCCAGGACTCAATGGATACAAGACTTCAAAGAAGAACTAATGCCAATACTCCTCAAATTATTCCATGAAATATAAAAAGAGGGAGCACTTCCAAACTCACTCTATAAGGCCAATATCTCCTTCATACTAATATCAGACAAACACAGAAAAGAAAGTGTACTTCAGACCAATACCTCTAAAAAGCAGAAGCAAATATTCTGAGTAAAATTCTGGCAAATCAAATACAAAAACATATCAAAAAGATGGCTCATTGTGATGAAGTGCAATTTATCCCAGAGATGCAAGGTTGGTTCAACATGCAGATATCAATAAATGTAATTCATCACATCAGTAGATGTAAAGATAAGAACCTTATGATCATCTCAACAAATGCAGAAAAAGCATGACAAAATACAGCACCCGTTCATGTTCAAAACACTAGAAAAAATAGGGGTAACAGAAATTTCCCTCAACATTTTAAGGCTCTTTATGCCAAGACTCAGGTCAATATCATTCTAAATTGAGAAAAACTGAAGGCATTCCCTGTATAATTGGAAACAAGACAGGAATGCCCTCTCTCACACTTCTATTCAATATAGTTCTTGAAACACTGGCCAGAGCAATTAGACAGATGAAAGAAATTAAATAAATAAGTATATGAAAAGAAGAACTTAAACTAGCACTATTTGCTGATGATATGATTCTGTACCTAGAAGACTCCAAAAGCTCCACTAGAAAACTTCTAGAACTAGAATTCAGCAATGTAGCAGGATATAAAATAAACTCCCGTAAATCAAAGGCATTTCTGTATATTAGTGACAAATCCTCTAAGAGACAAATGAAAGAAACTACCCCATTCACAATATCCTCAATAAAAAAGATACTTGGGAATCAACAAGAGGTGAAGGATCTATACAATGAAAACTATGAAACACTAAAGAGAAATCAAAGACCTTAGAAGATGGAAAGATTTAACTTGATCTTGAATAGGCAGAATTAATATTATCAAAATGGCCCTACTACCAAAAGCACTCTACAGATTTAATGCAATTCTTATAAAAATCCCAATGGCATTCCTCATAGAAATAGAAAAAACAATCATGAAATACATCTGGAAAAATAAGAGACCCAGAATAGATAAAGCAATTCTTAGCTGGAAAAGGGAGGCAGGTGGTATTGCTATATCAGACCTTAAACTATACTTCAGAGACATAGTAACAAAAACAACATGGTTCTGGCATCAAAACAGGCTGGTAGACCAATAGCCCAGAATAGAGGACACAGAGACCAACCCGTAAAACTACAATTATCTTATACTAGACAAAGGCGCTAAAAATATGCACTGTAAAAAAAGATAGCATCTTCAACAAATGGTGATGGGAAAACTGGAAATTGATAGGCAGCAAAACAAAATTGAATCCCTCTCTCTCACCATGCATAAAAGTTAACTCACAATAAATCAAGGATCTAGGAATTAAACCAGAGACTCCCCAAATAGTAGAAAAAATAGGCCCTAATCTCCATCATGTGGGATTAGGCAACAACTTCCTTAATAACACTCCTATAGCACAGGAATTAAAACCATGAATCAACACATGGGATCAATTTAAACTAAATATTTTATTAAAAAAAACCAATAGAATAGAGAGCCTACTTTCTGGGAGCAAATCTTTACCCCCTCACACATCAGTTAGAGCACTAATCTCTAGGTATATAAAGAACTCAAACATCTTAACACCAAAAAAAAAAAAAACCACACAAATAATCCAATCAATAAACCCGAACAGACACTTCTCAGAAGAGGATACACAATCAATCAACAATTATATGAAAATATGCTCATCATCTCTAGCAGTCAGAGAAATGCAAATTAAAACCACTCTAAGATTCCATCTCACTCTAGTCATTAGAGCAGCTATTATGAAGACAAAAAACAATAAGTGTTGCAGAGGATGTGGGGAAAAGGTACACTCATATACTGATGCTTGGACTGCAAATTGGTTCAGCCAGTATGGAGATTCCTTGGATATCTGGGAATGAAACCACCATTTGACTCAACTATTTCTTTTCTGGGACTATACCAAAACAGCATAATACAGGGACACAGCCAGGTCATTGTTTATAGCAGCACAATTCACAATAGCTAAATTGTGGAGTCAACCTACATACCCTTCAGTGGATGACTGGATAAAAAAAATGTGGCTTATATACACAATGGAATATTACTCATCATTAAAAAACAACAAAATCATGGTACTTGCATGTAAATGGATGGAGTTGGAGAAGATAAATCTAGGTGAAGTCAGCCAATTCCCCCCCCCCCCGCAAAAAAAAATGCCGAATGTTTTCTGTGATATAAGGAGCCTGACTCATAGTGGGTTAGGGAGGGGGAGCATGGGAGGAATAGATGAATTCTAAATAGGGCTGAGGGGAAAGGGAGGGCACAGGGGATTAGCAAGGATGATGGAATGCGATGGACATCTTTATACAAAGTTCAAATATGGAAGACTTGAATTGGGTGTCAACATACCTTATATACAAAGAGAGATGAAAAATTGTGATATATATGTGTATTAAGAGTTGTAATGCAAAAAAGTACATGTATAATAGCATAAATTGATGTTAACATACATTATATACAGAAATATGAAAAATTGTGCTCTATGTGAAATAAGGATTATAATGCATTCCACTGTTGTGGTGTATTTAAAAAAATAATAAAAACCATTAAAATCAGGATCTAAAAAACATCTAGAAAAAAAGAAAGAAACAAACAAACTAACTGAGATAGGATGCATTTGGTGCTACATATCCGATATATCCAGTGGTCTGGAGGCTGAGGCAGGGCGATCATAATTGTGAAGCTTACCCTAGCAACTGAGTGAAAAACTGCCTAAATTTAAAAATAAATAGGCAGTAGTAATTTTAAAAATTAAGAAAAAAATAAGTTTTTTAAATAAAAATTTTAAAAGGACTGAAGATAGTGTTCAGTAATAGGACACCCTGGTTCCAATCCCCAATTTCACAAAAGAAAAAAAAAGAACAAAAAAAGTCCTTTTCAAAGCTACAGAAAAAAATTTTAAATTTATAAATTGTATATATAAAAACAAAAATTCTATTCCTCAAATGACTCCATTAAAGAGAAGAAGGAGAAATGACAGATGAAAGAAACCAATTGCTTCACCTTTAACCAAACTCTTCTAAGAAAGGAGAACAGACACTACAAGAGAAACGCAGGCAATAGCCTTGAACAGCCCCTTCAAATAGCAGGTATCTAAATGTCCCTTCATCACAAAGCAATCAACGTCTTTAGAAAGGAGGGACTATACCATAAAGTCACAATGAACACAAATTGATACAGTGTTGAAGAACATGTGGAGTTATCATGAAGGTCCACAAAAACAGATGTGGACTCTACAGCACCTGTTCATATGGGGACGGAGCACACTCCTCCAGAGTTGAGACCCAGGGCCTGGTGACAGAGAATGTCCATTTGGTAATAGGTAAATAATGAACTATGGAAAATAACCATTTCTGGCAATCAGCCACATTTTGTTTGCCAAATTGCATACAGTTTGACAAATACTATGAAACACCATGTCAGTTTTATATAGCTGTGACATAAAATTCACATTTCACATATAAGCATACTTAAATAGTACATCTGCAGAATTTGAAAAATACAAATACAGATCAGCACATAACAGACTGAATTACACACCCTGGGTATAGATGATAGGACTCCTCATTATAAAGAGGACAGATTCTCTCAGGTTCATCTATGATAACACCCCATCAAAATTTCACCATGGTTTCCTTTCCATTAAAGAAGGGACCAAAGCAAACAGCTTGAAAATTCTCCTGGAAGGTTGAATTAGTATGAAATTAGCCAAGAATTCTGAACTCTGAGAGCAAAAGCAGGAGCTATCATTACCAGGCACTAATGCATGTTATAAAATTATCATATTGCAGTAATTTGAGGACCCAAAAAAAATCACAATGCAGAAATTTCATAGATGACACCATATGTATGTAAATGCAATTTTTATTATAAAGTGCAATGAAAAGGCCTAGCTAAATGCAACCATCTCCACCAGAGGATTTGATGTGAATGAACAAGGCAACCCAACGTGAAGGGAGGTGTGGGAACTGGAGGCCAAGAGCACTAGTAGGGCTTGGGTGCAGGACATGCGTGATACTGGATTACACTCCAGCACCCCAAAGAAGCACATATTGAGTAGGATTATGTTTCAAAATTATACCAAAATAGGAGGTTTCTGGATTCCCTTCACACATGGATACACCAAATAAACACCTACTTCTGTTTTGAGTCCCTTTTAAATAAAGTTATAATGGACTGAGAGACCTATGCATTGGACCACTCAGAAAATCTCTACCATCAAAAGGGCAGGCAAAGTTGGGGGACACGTGGGCATTAGTCCAGCCTTGAGCAATGTGCCACATAATTGGGAGAGAATACCAAAATCCAGTGTCACCCGGAGTAGAGGAAATCTTATTGGCATCACAAATGGAGCACATGGGACACGAAATGACTTGTAGCTGAAAACAGAATTTGTCTGGTGCTCATAGAAGAAAGAGCTGGATATACACAAGTATCAGGATGAGAGAAAGGGGGTGATTTTCAATGGCTGTGGAGGGTCATGAGCTTTATCCATTGGACAATGGCAGAAGGGGAGTGAGATCAAGGGTCCCAGTTTATCCCTAGAAGGGATTTGCAGCATGATCTTCAAACTGTGGTTGCTAACAGTTGAGCTCCTCCCTACCCAGTCCCCAAGGGTAGAAAGGACAAATGCAGTCCACCCAGCAGCCCTGCGTAAGCCCTCTCCAATCTACCTCAGTAATAAGTCCAGGTCTAGCCAGTTCTTTCTGGAAGGAGTATGTCCAGGCACTCAGGGTCCCAACATTTTTCCAATTCCATGGACTCCATACTAACCCAGCAAGCTCTGGGAGCAGTGGCAACTGTGCATGTGCATATCTCCCTGGATCACAAAAGAGGGGCATCTCATTGATGTCTGAGTATTTCCCTGTGCTACAATCCACACCAGGAGTGAAGCAAAAATGGTCAAAACCCTGTTTCTTTCTAGAATAGGCTCACACCACCTTCCAGCAGTTAGCACAGGCAGCCTGGGTTCTAACCAACAGGAATTCAGTCACCAGCCAAGTAGGAGAGTTTCTGCAGCCTGAGTCCAGCTGTGGGAATGGCTCCTATAAAATAGGCGAAGGAACTAGTCCTCCAACAACGTGGGTGTGGAGAAAGAGACCCGCTCACATGGGGCTAGAATATCAGTTTAGTGAAGCCATTTGTAAAAATAGCATGGAGTTCTTTAAAAGCTAACAACCACTTTGGATGCATTTCCAAAGGAACTTGAACCAGTGTGTTTATACATGGCTGCATGCCCAATGATGTTCAAGTATCCACAGGAACCAGGACAAGGAAGCATCTGAAGTGGCTTCTGGATAAGGAGACTCCTCCCAGCCACAGGGCCATCACCTACTCCCCTGAGAAACTACACCCCCTAAATGCACCTGCTCATAGGTCCACATGTAGCTGATATTTACCAGATGCTCAGGAGACATCAGATGAGCCAGGTGTGGGATCTTCATGTCACACAGAGCCAAACCAGGACCAGGAAAATATCACAGAGGGCATGAGACCCTTAGGAAATGCAGTCCACAAGGGGGACCCTCAGCTCAAAGACATTCTGACAAGGTATCTGGCCTGGGAGAGAAAGAGGGAGTACACATGCACAAATACACACACACACACACACACACACACACACACACATTTTTACTGGAAATGGGGACAGGGTACTTGAATTTGAGGAATTCATTGATACATATGTACAGGTTTCATCTGGGAGATGGGGTTGTGGATCTGACATTTTTCTTCTCTTACATTTAGAACATTCAGGGGGCCCCAGGCAGAAGGGCCACACCTGTAATCCCAGCCACTCAGGAAGCTGAGGTATAAGTTCAAGGCCAGACTCAGCATCTCAGCATCTGTCAGGAGATAAATGATAAAAAGTACGAGGGATGTAGCTCTGTGGGAAAAGACCACTGCATTCAATCCACAATGCTCCCCATGCCCCCCCCCCCAAAAAATGAAAACCTCAGGGGTGAGAAAAACCTGAGACCCCTTCAGATCCCAGCCCCCTTGGGTAGGAAAAGGGCCCCAAAACTGGTGATTCTCACGGTCCCAACACTCTGAAATCCACCACAGAAGAAATTCAGGGAGAAGACTTGAGCTGCCAATTTGTACAGGAGATACCCATGTGTTTAATAATGAGAATAAAAGAATTCAACATCTTTAGAAACCCAAGAAATGTAAAACAAAATCCTATCAGAGACAAAATTAAATAGTATCAATGATAATAGGAAACAAAATAATTCTAATAAACTGAAAGAGTTTAGGTGCTTCTTAACTATTTGTGGAAACTGTTTTGCCATCAAAGACTCTTGATAATCCCCCACGGGAGTACACTTACTCAAATCAGTTCATAGGACCAGGATAATACATTACTAGTCATGGTACATTCAGCTTAAAAATAGTATAAAATACCATGGGTAAGTTTTACACGGGTGCCATATTCACAAGGTATTACGTATAACTCTGATGCACTAATAAACAATCCAGAATGCTTTACTTTTAATGGAAGCATCCAGTCCTAAAAATTCATCCACAAAGTTAAATATATGTAAACTTAACCAAGAAACTTTTGAATTATAAGAGAAAAAGAGTTATTACCTAACGTACATTGTGGTGCTGTACTATTACAATTATCATCTAGGAATCACGACATCAATAAAGTCCACCCATGAACCCACGTGGATGTGAAAATCCTATACTTAATTGTAATGGAAAAGTCATTATCAATCAAACCCTAACAAGGCCAACCTCAGCAACTTAGCTAGACCTGCGGGCAGAATAAAAACTAAAAACTACCAGGGACATGGCTGAGTGGTAAGGCACCCTTCTGTTAACTACAAAACAAAAAAACAAACTCCACAAAACTAGCTCAGGAATAAGCGAGGTCCCTGTTCACCATAGCTCCCCTCCTGCAGGAAAAGGGTGTTTGGAGATTGGATCTTTTTTTTTTTTTTTGGTACTGGGCATTGAACTCAGAAGCCCTCAACCACTGAGCCCAATCCCCAGCCATATTTTGAATTTTATTTAGAGGCAGCGTCTCCCTGAGTCTCTAAGTGCCTCACCCACTTGCCTAGGCTGGCCTTGACCTTGCAATCTTTCTGCATCAGCCCCCTACCCGCAGCCACTGGGATGACAGGTGTGAGCCATCCCCTGGCTTGCAGTTGATTATTCTCTGATTCCACCTGTCAATCACCACAGCCCAGGAAGATGCTGGGCAGCCAAGCTCACATGCCACTTAGGACTGAAGCAGGGGCTGAGGTTGTCCCATGGGATGGGGAGGCTGGAGGGGTCTCCACCACTGTCATACTCTCCACACAGCTGGCCTTGGGGACTGAGGAGCGCTGTCCCCAATGGGCTCAGGCCTGTGGACGTCGAAAGCCCCCGGAGTCGGGGTCAGCCAACTCAGGTTCTGCCACAGTGGGTCCCACCTAATGGCCTCCCTGCCCCGCCTCCCTCCCAAGCCTCCCTGTCCAGGCACCAGGTGCCACTGCACACTCACCATTTCCTGAAGCCCAGCAGCCAAGCCTGCCCTGGTGAGCTTCAGCCCATGCATGGCAGGGCCAACCAGGATCCTGGGCACCGAGAAGCCTGGAGGCCAACTGCATAGACCCGGGAGAAATAAATCCCATCCTGAAGACAGAGGCCCGCCCCCTGTTCGCTGGCTGCGCACAGGATTGGTCAGCGCTCAGCACGGGGGCTTCTGAATGGACAGGGCGTCAGTCAGTCTCTGCTCTCCCCAGCCTGAGCCCAGCAAACCTTCTTTTTGAGTGACAGTGGCAAGAAGGAGGCCAGAATGGCAGGGTTTGGGTGCAGCTTTTTTTTCCTTTCCTTTTGGCGTCTGGGCATTGGGTTAGGGTTAAGGTGACCAGAATTCTAAGTTCTGTTGGGTTCTGATGTTAGGAAATTGAAATCATTTCTTGAAAGTTTTACCACCTGTGCCTCCTCCTATAATAAGAACACCCAGAGTGTCCTAGGGAGGCTGACTTGTCCTCCCTTCATTTGTGCAAAATTCTCCAAGCAGAACTGGCCTTTCACCCCATAGGAACTGTCCAGTGCATCACGGCCATCACTGGTGGAGGCTCACGAGGGGGGGGGGACAGGGGGGGGGTGATGGCAGGCCCTTTGGAGGAGGTTCCCACCGAGTTGGCAGCCTGAGAGCTGATGTTCCTCCAGCTGAGTTGAATCTGTATCTAGAGCCCACATTGAGCTGGAGGCAGAGTAAGGAGATCAGGACAAAAGAGACCCCAAGAGCGCAGACCTGGGTATACCCTAGCTGTACCGGGCTCCCTCTCCCTCTGGCCACTGGGGCTTGAATTCAGAGGCCTCGACCTCTGAGCCCCTTCCCCAGCCCTAGCTTGAAGTTTAGAGACAGGGTCACACTGAGTTGCTTAGCACCTTGCTTTTGCTGAAGCTGGCTTTCAATTCGCCATCCTCCTGCCTCAGCTGCCCAAGACACTGCAATGACAGGCGTGTGACACTTTTTTTTCTTTCTTTCTTTTTGAGAGAAATACCTGCGGTGGCCACAGGATAACAGCCTTGTGCAGATCAAGGCCACCCTGGGTAATCTCCCTGGTTCCCACCAATCCCCTGGATCCCAGACAATGGAATCCTGACTCCTCAAAAAACCAGAGACTCCCTGTCCAGGTGTGCATCCTTATATCAGCTGAATACTCTGCACTTGACAAAAAGGAAAGAAAAGAAAAGAAAAAGACAGACCCTTCCTGCTTGTCTTGATGCAAAGAAAGCCAATGTGTTTCCAAAGAGAGCTCTGGTCTTGTCCCCCCAATTCAATGGTGCAAAAAGTCACATAATACAGAGAAGACTTCTCATTAAGGGGGGCTCCAGGGTCTGTCTATTAATGAAAAACAATTTGGGTTTGAATGAGAGTCCAGGAAAGCCAATTCCAGGTTTTCCTAATTTGGTAAATAACTCCATTGATTCCAATGCACCCTGCTCCTCTCTGCCATAATTAATCATGGAAGCCTGGAGGTTACCTGCCCTCTGGGACCCCAGCTCCTGCACATAAAAGGGGCGGGTGGGGGGCGCTTTGTTCTCCATGCAGCACCCTGAACCTCCACCTTCTCTTCACACTCCAACATCTTTGGGGGAGCGATTTAGAAAATTCTGTAATGTACATAAAGACATTTCCTCATCCGAGTGTGATGCTATCAATTTGGTCCTAAGGTCCTGTTTAGTATGTTTTATGTTTTTCTATTTTGTTGGTTCTTCTTAGTTATACATGACAAGAGAGTCCATTTTGGTAAAATTATCCAAGCATAAAATATACCTTATTCTCCTTAGGACCCCATTCATGTGGGTGAGCATGATTGTTATTGTATTCTGGATAAATGCCATTTTGACTTGAGTGAAAGGGAATCTCAGTGCAGTTTTAATTTGCATTTCCCTACCTGCTAGATACATTGCCTTTTCAGTATTTATTTTTTAAAATATATTTTCTAGTTGGAGTTGGACCCAATACCTTTAATCTATCTATTTATTTTTCTGTGGTGCTGAAAATGGAACCCAGTACCTTGTGTGTGCTAGGTGAGCACTCTATGGCTGAGCCCCAGGCCCAGCCCCCATTTTCAGTATTTTTTACTTTTGTTTCTCAGTAACAACAGACTAGGTCTTTGGGGAACCAGTTTTACTGCATTTGTGATTTGGGAACATTTCTTTTGAAGAAAGACTGAGAAGGTCAAGGCACATGCCCAGGATTCCAGGGATGAGCAGTACACTGTTGTCTTTCCCAGGATGAGGAGAAGATTATGTGGGTGAGAAGAGGGAAAGAGCTGGGGACACTTTTGGGCCAGAAACTCTCCTTCGCCCATGAGGGAAATTATTCTTGCTGTTAGTTTTCTTAACCCAAATGAGAGATTTTCCTAAGCTACCAGTGCCACTAGATATAATTCCCTGGATAAAGCTCAGATTTGTCTTAGGAGGCAAGGAAAAGTGAATAACCAACCCAGTGGTTCCAATAACAACAAGCTAGACCTTGGGCTCCTTGGGGGCAAAACACTGGGGTTTACCCAATAATTAACAATCCAACAGCACCCGACATCCAATTAATAGGGGATGGAGAATTGGATCAGTGGGTGTGGGGGTCTGTGGGTGGCCAGCTGCAGGAACTTGCCTCTGGGGTGCATTACTTGCATCTGGGAGGTTTTTCAACACCAATGAGATAAACAAAGTGGTTAGAACACTGGCAAAACCCTCTGCAATATTCTAGCCAGGAAAATTCATGAGCACTTTAAAAGCATCTTGATGTTTGCCCTCAGTCAAATGTGCCTCAATCCAAATGAAACCATTTGAAAAGAGTTGTCAACATGAAAAGTTTCTGAAATCTGCTGATTTGTGGATCACTGCAAATACATATGAGTCCATGGCTAAATATATAAGTAAAAATAGTAACCTATTAATGAGAATTTTTTAAGGCTTTCATCCTAAAAACACTGCCCTATTTTCTTTGATAACTAAATGATCATTTAATCATTCCTCTAGCAATACTTGAGGTCCATAAAGAACTGTGGAACATTTCTGGTTGGGACAGAAATGTTGGGACACCAACAAGAAAGTTTTACTGAACCTCAAAGGAGAAGGTTCATAAATCACCAGAATGCAGGAATGCCCACAAGACTTGAAATTAAAAACCAGGGAATGGAGTTTTGGCTCAGTGACAGAGCACCTGCCTAGCACCTGTGAGGCACTGAGTTCCATCTTTGGCACCACATAATAAAGAAATATATATATAAAAAAAGTATCCTGTTCAAATAAAAACTATTTTAAAAAATAAAAATCAGATTTAAAATAAAAAAGAAAAGCAACTCCTTATAATGGAGCATTTCTCTTAAACCAGCTTCCTGGACCCCCATATACTAGCATGATGTGAGCAAGCTTAGAAAAATGGGTGAGAAATTACAGAACTCTGCTCTGGCCCCATCTCTAGTCCAGCCCCACTTAAATGTCCCTCTCCAAATAGCAACACCTGAGACCACGTATTTGCTGTCTCTCCCTTTAGATCTTTCTCACCTTTTTTCTTTCTTTCTTCTTGTGGTGCTGGGGATTGAACCTAGGACCTTCTGCATGCAGGCCAAGCACACTACCAACCTCAATGAATCCCTGGCCCCTTGCGTTCTTTCCTGAATGTGCATCTGTTTTCTAAATAGGTCTGTTCACATACCTGATAATGATGATGTTGTTTTCTGCTTTGAAAACCAAGAAACCTACTTTTTCTGAGGTGATGTGCCTCTCTCTCCCTGAAATCCCTTCCCATTACACAACCTCACACAGCAAAATTCAGACTTGAGCTTTGTAATTGTGTGGGGTGTTTTATTGTTTGGGGTCTGATATCACATATATCACTGGAGGGAGGTAACTAGAAGCCATGCACTTTTTTTAATAAGCAAAGGACAAGATTTGGCAGCACATGTCATTAAGGCCAGGGATTTGGAAGGCTGCTTCAGGAGTATATCAAGTCAGAGGCCACAGTTGGCTTCTTAGCAAGACCCTGCCTCAAAATAAAATATTTAAAGTTCTGACATTGGGTGAGTCTTCATAAACAATGAAGGGTCAGAATTCCTGTTTCAACAGTCTCCCTTTAGGATGCTGTATGTAGGTGTGTGACTGTTACCTTCCAACAGGACCTAGAGCTGTTGCTGGTGTCCCCCTGTATTAATAAATAGATCAAATGAAGTGAGAAAATAAGTAAAGCAATAAAAAAAATCTGACATTTTTGCTAGTTGTGATCCCAGAGATACAAAGGTTATGTTGTGTTTTTTGGATCTTGTGTTCTTACAAGAGTAAATTTTAGATAATACATAAAATGTAATCAAAGTAGAGCAAAGTTTATTGGCCCAGAAATCACTATCAAGAAGGGGGGAGAAAAACAGTGAGTCTTCTCTGACATCTCTAGGCCTCACACCCCTTTGATCCTCTGGTTTATGGGAGATACTGTGGGTGACTCCAGAGGCTTCCCATGGACCAATTCCTACTCTTAACTGGCAGTAGGATAACATCGTGTTTGTAGGTTCCTAGTCTACATGGTCTTGTTCAGAGACACCAAAGCAAAACCCGAGTGTGAGTGTGTGTGTGTGTGTGTGTGTGTGTGTGTGTGTGTCTTTCTGAATTTTACTATAATAAAAATTTTATTATGGCAGCTATTATGAAGAAAAACAACAACAAGTGTTGGCGAGGATGTGAGGAAAATGGTACACTCATACACTGCTGGTGTGACTAGAAATTGGTGCAGCCAATATGGAAAGCAGTATGGAGATTCATTGGAAATCTGAGAATGGAACCACCAATTTACACAGCGATCCTGTACAGCCAACCTATATGCCCTTCAGTGGATGAATGGATTAAAAAATATGCATTATTTATACACAATGAAATTTTATTCAGCAATAAAAGAATAAAATCATGTGTGTGGGGGAGATTATATTCTTGTTCTTTTGGCTTCTGACTTTTGGTTTCTGACTTTAAAAAATAGAGTTTTTCTGAGATTCTCACCAGTATCCTTGTCTTTGTCAAATGGTTATTGCAACTTACTTCTGTTTCTTGCTTTCTAACTTTTGTGGTTTTCCAATATTAGGTATGAGGTAGAAGTGGATTTTAAGTGTATATTTTTAATGTAGGAGTTCACTAATTACTATTAGAAGCAACAGATGAGCTCAGAACAGTAATAAAATTTAGTATCATCAGTTATTTATGTGCATAAGAAAGTAAGTAGCAAACATAAAATTAAAGACAGTTCTAATGACCATAATATCAAAAGCAAAATACTTGGGAATTTTTTCAAGAAATGTGAATACTTGAACATTTAACATGGCTTGTTTTTAGAAAATATACCATTATCCCTAAGCCACCTTCTTTTTTGTGGTGACCTTAACTCATAGAAAAAAGATAGGAATTAAAACTTTCCCCTGTGATCCTGAGGACAGGACTTAGGTATGGTCTACCAGTGAGCTCTATAATCATCCCATTTTTATTTTTCTTTGAGATATGGTCTTGCCATGTTAGTGAGGCTAGACTCAAAGTTGTGACCCTCAAGGCTCAACTTCCAGGGTAGCTGGGGTTACATGCATGTGCCATCACAACCCTGGTAGGGATTAGTCTTTTATGTTTTTTTTAGTTGTAGTGAACAGAGTATCTCTTTTTTATATATTTATTTTTATGTGGTGCTGAGGATTGAACTCAGTGCCTCACATGTGCTAGGCAGGTGCTCTAACCCTGACCCCAGACCCAGAGATTAAATTATTGACTTTAATATTACAGGCTGGCTCAGGATAATATCTAGGTTTGCAAACGTGAATAATGTTTCCATTTTGTGAGTAGAAGGTAGAGGCCACAATGAGAGAAAATGTCGACCTTTATCCTTGGAAGAGTAACATCAACTGTGGATTTACCTGCAACTTAGTATTTGAGGATTTCCCAGATATTAAAAATATAAGCAAAAGAGACATGAGATCAGGGCTCTGAGGAATTTCAAATTGTGAGGCACCAGACAGAAAAACAAAGCTAAGCTAGCTGGGTATGGAGAACAGTTTCCCTCAGATTTAACTGTAGGATCAGGGTCCCAGAAGATATAGAAGAAAATAAACCATTTACTGGGTACATTTTTAAAAGATGATCATGGGTAGGACTTGGTCAGAAGTCATCATTATCACACCCCACCCACACACCCACACACATTACATCGCTTTTACCTCTTCCCCACTTTAGCAGTCAAGTCAACATCCACTCCTCAAGGTGCATCCTAGCATGAAGAGAAAGGACTGAGCCACAGTACTTTGGGGACCTCAATGGGCACATCTTTGCCTAGCTTATGGCAGAAACTAGCAAATGGCAGAAACTAGAAAAGGAATGGCAGAGTTCAGGAACATCTCTGTCTCATTTCTCTCACAAACAAATAACTAGAGATTTCAATTATAAATTGATGGATGAAGTGATATTGAGAGTATTGGGTCAAATATTTGGAACACTGAAAATATAAATGTTCAGCAGCCTTAATGTCTTATTTCTTTTTTATCTTTGTTTTTGTTTTTAATGCTGTGGATTGAACCCAGGGGCACTCAACCTCTCAGCAACATTCCTGATCTTTTTTTTTGTAACTTAGTTAGAGACAGGGTTTCACTTAATTGCTTAGTCATTTCCTAAGTTGTTGAGGCTGGTGTTGTATCAGCCTCCAGAGACACTGGAATAACAGTCATGCACCACCACACCTTGCTAATGTTTTATTTCATTATTTGCACAAGAGCAGTTTTTCATGTAATATAACCTACTGAATGTTCTCAAAATATTGCACTTTGTGAAAAATTCAAAGAGATAACATATTACCTTTATATTAACAAACTTAAAGAATATGTTTTTCTTATGCCTTGGCTTCTCTTCACTTGATAAAATCACGTTAGGACATAGTTTTCTAGTTTCTTTATTTTTTTTTTGGGGGGGGAGTGTGTATAATAGGGATCTGTCCCAGTATCACTCAACTACAAAGCCACTTCCCCAGTCATGTTTAATTTTTCTTTTTTAAGAAACAGGGTCTCACTGAGTTGTATAGGTCCGTATTAATTTACCGAGTCTGTCTTTGAACTCGTGAATTTCCTGCCTCAGCCTCCCAAGCAATTGGGATTGCAGGGATGTGCCCCCACTCCCAGTTTTTTCATTCTTTTGCAGTTGTTGCTTTCTTTTGTTACATAAATTCAAGTTGAATAACAGTATGTTTAACAATACACATATAGAGAAAAGCCAGTGGTGTAGGTAAGCAATTGAACATATCCACCAGAAAGTACATTATATACTCACCATGGTGTATTACTCAGCCATCAATACAAACTCCTCTAACGGTCAGCAAAATAGATGGAATTGGATGATGCCATGCTAAGTGAAGAAATGCACAATAGTGTCACTTCTTATATGTTAATATAATATCATGTGCAAGTACAATAATGATTAGTATGGCTGAGGAGTGTGTGGGGGCATCAAGGGCAGAAAAGGATGTTTGGATATTATGAATACATGTATATGCATATATATAAACATTGCACTGAATCCCATAAATATTTGCAATTGCTATGTGATAATAAAAACAATCATCTCTCATAATTATCAAATTCTGCACTAAGAACACAATCCTGCTGTCTTTTGGAATTTCCATTATATAATGTGATATTAATGATGAAGCTCCCTGATAACAACCAGGCTCTCTCTACACATCCATTCTATTTTCTTCCAGGCTCTGAACATAGAGTATACAATGTATTTCTGCATCTGGATCTTCTCACTTATTCTAAAGTCCTCCAGCTTGTCTGTGTTATTGGAGAATATTCTTTTGTTTCTGGGGTTTGGACCCAGGGTTGCCTTACCTGTGACAGAGATCCACCATCATTTTCTTTTTCAGTTTTAAGACAGAATGTTACCAAACTACTAAGGCTAGCCTTCAAATTTTGGAAACACTGCCATATACACCATCCTTAGTTTAAATTTGAGTAATAAGTGAGGTGTGGAGGCACATTTCTTTTGTCATGCTAGGGACTCAATAGGCTGAGGGAGGAGAATCATAATCTTGGAGCCAGCTTCACATCTTGGTGACACCCACTGCACCTTAAAAGACCTTTTCTCAAAATAATTTTTAAAAAATTGAAGAGGTTATATATGTATGTTGATACATTTTTGTGTAAACACAATGATAAATCTCTTTTTCACTATTATCTGTAATATACAATAGGTTCTTCTTCCTGAGTTACTCTTTGGAAATTTAGGTTGTGATAGTATGGTGGTTAACTTGGGAAGGTAGATATTCCTAAGGATGGATTTTTTTTTTCAATTGTTGACTTGGTTAATGTCAGCTGTCCATTTGAGTGGATTGAGATACCCAGAGAATTGGTGTGGAAGATGTCTCCAGGTGTCTGTAAGTGTGCTTCCAGAAGGCTGAGTTAGAAAGCATGGGGAATGCCTGTAATGAACATATATATTGGTGTTCAATAGGTTTGATTTGGAAAAACGCTAGAGAAGCAGTCACATCCTTATGCTCCAAGCTTCTTGAAGTCCCCTTTGGGGACTTGCATCATTGGCTCTACCGGGGTCTTTTAAAAACATTTTATTTGTTTTAGTTAGTTATCCATGACAATAGAATGCATTTATATACTTTGATATATAATACATAGATGGGATATAATTTCTCATTTTTCTGAGTATACATATTGTAGAATCACATGGGTCACACATTCACATACATACATAAAGCAATCATGTCTGTTTCATTCTCTTTCTTATTTCCACATCCCCTGCCTTCCCCTCCTTTCACTTTGCTCCACCTAATGTAAGTTAATACTAATCTTTTTTTCTTTTGCATTACAATTCTTAATAAACATATATATCACAGTTTCCGTATCCTTATTATGTAACATATGTTGACACCCAATTCAAGTCTTCATACATGTACTTTGAATGATTTTGTCCATTACATTCTACCATCCTTGCTAATCCCCATCCTTCTCCCTTTTTCTCCCACCCCTCTGCCCCATCTAGAATTCATCTCTTCCTCCTACGCTCCCCCTGAGTACTCCTCTATGAGTCACCCCCTTATGTCAGGGAAATATTTGACATTTGTTTTTAGTTTTTAGAGGGAGGGCATTGGCTAACTTCACTTATTATTTTCTCCAACTCCATCCATTTACATGAAAATGCCACGATTTTATTCTTTTATTGCTGAGTAAAATTCCATTGTGTATATATGCCAAATTTTTTAATCTATTCGTCCACTGAAGGGCATCTATGTTGGCTCCGTAGTTTACCTATTGTGAATTATGGTGTCATAAACATTGATGTGCCTGTATCCCTGTAGAATGATGTTTTTAAACTTTTATGCTTATACTGAGGAGAGGGATAGGTGGGTCAAATGGAGGTTCCATTCCCATATTTCCAAGGAATCTCCATACTACTTTCCAAATGGGCTGCATCAATTTGCAGTCCCACCAGTAGTGTATAAGTGTATCTTTTCCCCACATCCTCACCAACACGTATTGTTGTTTGTCTTCATAATTGCTGCCATTCTGACTGGAGTGAGATGATATCTTAGAGTAGTTTGGATTTGCATTTCTCTGATTCCTAGGGATGATGAGCATTTTTTTATATATTTATTGATTGTATATCTATTCTCTCTTGACAAGTATCTGTTAAGGTCTTTAGCCCACTTTGATCAGGTTATTTGTTTTTTCATCTACCAGGATCATTTAAGTCCTCTGTTTTGGACCACAGCTGCTTCATTTGTTTCCTCATATTGTGAAGCTTCCAGCTTCTTGAACTGAGCTGTTACCAGTTTCCCAGTTTTGCCATTCTGTAGGCAAATATTTGGTTACTATTACTCCCATGATAATGTGAGTAACTATAATAAGCTCCCTTCTGTATACACATGTACATTTTTTGTGTATTCTCCTTTTCTGAAGAATCCTAAAAATACAGGGATATTCTCAATGTCTGAGTCATATGGCATCTCTAGTTCTAATTTTGGGAAAACACCCCTTATAGTATTTTTAATGCCTATTCAAATTTATATTCCTGGCAAAGATGTCCAAATGTTTCCTTTTCTGAAGATACTCTGCAGTATGTGTTACCTACCAACATTTTGAGGATTGAGCCCACACGCGTGTGTGTGGTTATATCTCATTGTGATATAACCTGAAAGCATAAAAATTCCAGAAAACAATGAGAATTTTTTTGCCATTTGTGTTGGCAATGGTTTTAGATAGAATATGCAGAGACTGGGCAAGGAAAAACAGCTGAGACTATATAAAGATAAAAATGTTTCTATACAGCAAAGAATCAATCAATGAAATGTAAAGTAGACTAGGTTAAAGAAAACTGATTCTAGCCTCATGTCTGAAAAAGCTCAACATCCAAAATATAAGAAACTTAAACAACTCACCAAAATATAATATAAATCCCTCATAACCCAATTTAAATATGGTAAAATACTTAGATTCTGCCCTCAAATTAAAAAGTGTGTAAATCCATATGAAGTTACTCAAGATCACGTATTAGGCTACATAAAATGATAATTTAGCTTTTCTGCTTCATTTGTCTCACAGGATTATGGGTGTACACTCTCCATACTTCACAGGGCATTTGAGATCAATTAGCAAAATGCCAGGTTCTCATTTTTTCACATTATGCTTTCTCATTATTCCATGTTAATTTCCAAGAAAATATGCAGCATGGAAAACAACAAAATATAGATAAATTGCTAGATAATCATCAACTTTGAAAATTACTTCAGAAATCAATAGAATACATTAGTAGACCCAGATGTGAAGAAATGTAAAATAGACCTATAAATCAACATTTAACTTTACAGCTACTCAAAAACATACATGCAGTTATGCTGATATGGGAGCACATGCCACTAGTCTTGTCTACCTTGAGGCCTTAGAAGGAGGAGGATTTAGGCTAAGGAAATTGAGGTCAAAATGGCAAAAACCCAGCTCTAAAAATTGACCCACAGAAAAACCAAACAGTAATCATATTTTTAAAAAGGAGCCTTCACAGGTGATTTCTATGAAACATGTAATTAGGATCAATAACAATAATTCATGATCAAGTCTAAATTTAGAAGAAGAGAATTGACTAATTCTTTCTGTAAGGCCAGAAGTACCAGCTAACACAGCATAAGAATGAAAATTGCAGACCATTTTTTTTATAGATGTTGATGCAGATATTCAAAACCCCTAGCAGACTGAGAACAACCACAAAAAGAATGATTGGACTTCATGACCAAGAGGGACATTGTCATATGGGAAGTTTTCAAAAATCATTTTGATAGAGCGAAGCTTTTTGCAAATCACTAACCAAATTACTGTAAAACTTGTGGTCAATTATGACCAAAGAAAAATTCTTTTTCAATCCACTTAAGGGCAGCTATGAACAGTTTTCATAATTAAAGGTGTTATCTGAAGTGTTTCACAATCTAGTTTTAGAAAAAAAAAATGTTTGCTTTTCTGACTTCTAAATATTGTTTGAGAATATTAAATGAGATTTTCCTCAAAAGTCAAATAGCATATGCAGATGATACTATTATTTCTATAACATTTCTAAGCAATTTCCATGAACTAATGAAACATAAGAATAAGTTCAATAATGTCATGGGTTAAATGGTCAACATTAAATCATTTAAATTATATACAGTAGCAATGAGCAGTGTTAAAATGACAAATATAGGAAAAATAATCTGAATGAAAGTATTAACAAAAGAAATGTTCACTGCAACGTAAAAAATTAAGATGAAAGTAAAATGCAAAAAAGATCATGGAAACGAAATGGGAAAACTGTTAATATTCAATGATTAAAAGTTTGATTTGTGGGTTTAAGGGTCCATAGGCTTCCTCTATATTAGCGCATGGGGTGGGGCCAGGCTTCCTACTCTGGTCTGGCCTGGTGCAGTGCCTGCTAGATTGTTCATTGCCTTGAAACAGTTGGAAAATTGTTTTCTGATGGTAAATCTACCACGGTAGTGTTGTGAAGAAATATCTATAGTAATGTCCATGCTAAGCTATCATTGTTGTTAAGAAGCATCCTGGAGAATGGAAATGATTCATAGATGACTGAAATCCTGAGCTATGTACCTTCCCAACTGTGCACATTATGCCTGGCACAACATAGTCCAGGAGATCATGAGACATAACACAAGCTCTCTGACATCAAGAAGGTAATCTGAGAAACATTCCTCAAACAAGGGTCTACGGAGTGATACTTCCAGCTTGGTCCAGGAATGCCCTATCGTACTGGGCACTCATGTCTTTTATGCACTGGAGAAATCAAGCTGCCCCCTAGAGTGGGCATTCTGTGTGGAAGGATATGTAAATCACAGGGAATCTAACACAGATTTATGAAATAGGTTACATTTGAATAATTCACATGGTAAGAAGAAGGAAAGGCCAAGTGAAAAGATGAGAAAAAATATATCACACATGAAAAAGAAATTTTCAAAAAAAAAATCACAAGTTTTGTTCATTAGAGCTGATAGTAAAGACTCCCTCTAGTATCTGGATCCAGGAAGGAGTCATGTTAGATATGGTGCTGTCACTAAAGTCAAGGGAGGCTGTATGACACATGCACCATCATCTGTGCTGCAACCATCTAGTGAGGACTGCTCAGACAGTGGACACGAACTGGTGGTCAGGACAGAAGTAGAGAGAATTACAGGAGAAGAACAACCCACTGCAAGTTAGGTTTATTTGGACCCTCTGGGTGGGCACATTCCATAGTGAAAGTGAGGAAGAAACATCTCTTTTCCCATATGCAATCTGAGCACCATCCTGTTCACAATGAGTGAGGAAATAGGATCTGTCACCCCTAATAACATATACACAGACTTAAAGCTTGGGGTTGTCCTCATTACTCAGCTCAGCTTCACCACTACAGCCAAACCTCCCATGTCCTCTTGGTATTCACTAACGTAAAAACAGACAAAAGGGAGATGGAGAATTGAGACTGGTCTTGCTTCAAGCAAGTGGGCTTGGGACTGATGTCAGCCTAGGCAGAAACCTCTTACTTGTGGCTTTTTTTGTGCTGGGAATCTACAAAGAGCACTAGGGAGAAATGACAGACACCTCAGAGAGGGTGACACCATCACCCAGCCCCTCTGCTGCAAAACACACCCTCCAGTAACACAAAGAGCAAACCCTGGGCAAGACTTGACTGAATGGCAGCTCTTTGTGAGATGTAGAGGTGAGAACCATGGGTTGCTTTTGTAAATTTTCAGGGTTTGAAAATACAACTCAGGTTTCACAGTTACACCTATTATATTTATATTACTATTATTTAAAATTTCTCCTGAGAAAAGTAACTAGAAGCGAAATTGTTCTTTAAAGTCAAGAAAGAAGAGGCCCCAGAGGGGATTTTCTGTGGGGACAAGTGAATGGAGTACTGCATACAGGGCATAGGTTAAGGGCGTCTGCGTGGCAGGCCACCCCCTATGCTAGGCGTGAGAGTGGCAAATTGCTTTCCCATCTGCACAACTCTGGGCACGAGGCCATGTGTTGCAGTCCCACTCTTTAATTGTTCACTGCAAGGACAGTTAGCAGACATTACATTGGTGGCTGTCTATATTTCACTTAGGCACTGCCTGAGTACATATACATGGTAACTGCACAATAAAATCAGGCCTGCTTCCTGATTGGTCTCTGGAGGACTTGATTAGAGACTCTACAGCCACACTCTCCTCTACTCTGTTCTGTGGACATTCTCAGGGATGAGAGAGCCCAAGCACTTCTCTGCAGACCTTAAGCTCTCATCACTGGGAAATCCACAGGATTCTGCAGGAGGGTCCATTTTCCTAGACTGATATTGCGATGGAAGAGTCAAGTTCTGCTTTCAGTTTTCCTGCTTTATCTTGTTCTCTGTGTCTTGGGGTCACATTTATCTGTGCATGCTAATGACATGAAAAATTGAATTTGGGAAAAAAATCTAAAAGTGACCAGGGCAGGATGGATTTCAAGTGTCCAGAATGTTCCTCTAAGCAAAATTAAATTTACAAATTTCTATTATTAGATATTGCAAAATGTTTTTAGTGATTAAAACAGAATGGACTAATACATAAAAATATTCTTCAAAATTCTTGTGAATTATCAAAAGCCTGTAATTTGCCAGCAGGAATTGGAACTTACCAGCACATTTTTTTTTTAATTTTCTAAAAGACTTAATGTAATTCATTTTGATCATGGTCCCTTGTTTGACATTTACCAACTGAAAGTTCTTAACCATGTGAGATTCCATTTTATAAAATGAAGTTTTGAACATAGAACCTCATTTCCCTCTAAAGATTTCAAAATGTACAATTACTCAAACCATAATTGTTCTATGAGTTAAGAAGATGACCAAAGCAAGATTATCAATCAAAATATTAAAACTTATTAATTCCCTGGTAATAAGAATACAAATTATAGTGTTTAAAATCTCTACATGACATACCATATCTAATTTATGTCCAATGAAGTTATTAAATTGAAAAATGAAGAAGTAAACCTGACATTCCCTATAAGAAAAATTGACTCATTTTAGCAGGATCTCAAAGAAGCAAACATCTTTAGAAGACAATATCCTAAATACACCATACAGAACATGGTCCTCTGGGCACCAACAGTCCTAATGAGCTCAGAGGACCATGTTCTGTATGGTGCAATGAGGATATTGTCTTCTAAAGATGTTTGTTTCTTTGAGAAGCAAAGAAGCTACTGGAAAAGCTCACTAGTAGATTGAATTCCCTCCTCCAATGCCCTTTATAGAATCCACACTAACTCTGCATCTGAGGACAAAGAGGTACTTTGTCACCTGAATAAGCTGGGCAGAGCACAAACACTTGTAAGTTTTTTGGAAAAGATATGTTTAAGTTCTGACTCTGCAGATTTTACTGTCTATAGAAAGGCAAGAAGTTCCCACTGGAGAACACAGAACTGTGGCTTCCCCAGTGGGACATGTCATATCTCTTAATTTTTTTGTCTTGTCTGATGGATAACAGTAATCCATGAGATCTGGGCTTCAAACTCTTAAAGTTTCCTGGACAGATCTGGAAAAGGATCTTGATTGAGATTATTTTCTGATATTGATAAAGAAACTTAAATTACTCTAATTCTGGTCCTAAAATAAAATTAGTCCAATCCTGTCCCACAACCTATAATGCCTCTACTTTGATGTGAGGGACTCTTGGCACCCCCATAATTTCCCTGAAGCTCTGAAATGTGTGATGGGCCCCTCTTTCCTAGTTTGTACATGGAGCACACATTTTTGGGGGTAGTGATGGTTTGGTACGTCATCCTTTTAAAAGTGACAGTCCTGTGGCTCAAGCTCTAAGTGAAATATTAAAATTAAGAAAAGAAGAGGAAGACTTATGGGTCACATGTTGTAGAAATCACAGGCAGATGGAATCTCGTCAGAGCCGAGGCAAAGTCAGAGCTGGAGTCCACTCTTAGAAACCTACATGATCAATTCCACCTTCTCTGAGAGAAAACCATGTAAAAAGCAGGCTCAGTCTCCTAGGTACTGTGTATAAATATACGTAAAAGCATTAAATCACTGTATTAAAAAAGGATTCCCATTATCTAGAGTCAAAAGAAAGGACAGTCATTTCAAGCAGACCCACTTATGTTGCAGTTGTAGAAATCAGAAGATAGTTCTTGATCACTGCCATTATCAACATGTGAAGGGTAAGTACAAGCATGATAGTGAATTAAACATTTATTTTCTCTAGAGGTAATGAAAATTTGGACTAAATGGAAATATATAAAATTAAAACTAATATCCACAGACAGAAATGTGGGATAAGGGAGGTTGGAAAACTGAAGAAGAAAGTCACAATAATTGCCAAAGCAGAAGACCTCCAAAGCCACATGAGAGGGAAACATAAAACAGGAAAAGAGTGAAAGTCATTGAACAAGTATTTCAGCATATGAACAGTTAGGAAAGACACATCAGGGGTGGAGGAAAAGTATCCCCTCATGCAGCCCCCATCCTGGACCAGCCACATGAAAGTTTTGTGCCTTCAGTAGATTGGGCTCTGCCTTACTTCCTGGCATAGCCTATTAATCACCAATGTGCCACCTGGAATTCTGTCCCTCATACACACTGACTTCCTTGGAGGCTTCTGAATGCGCCATGGCAGAAGTTTGGCCAGTACTCTCAACTTTGTGGAGCCAAGGAGAGCTCTTTGGAGAGGTGAAGAATTGCATACCACACCTTTGTTGTAATGTGGACATGCTGTGTAATTAGGTGTTGTTGAGTCCAATCTCTTTGTAGCCATGATTTTTCATAGAGAGGAAAATAATTTCATCTCTAAATGTGAGGATTAGGACAAAACATACTGAACAAGTGGGTTCCAACCAGTTAAAGAAGGATCTCTGGGAAGCTCACATGGTGGTATTTGCCTGTAATCTCAGCAGCTTGGAAGGCTGAGGAAAAAGGGTCATGAGTTCAAAGCCAGCCTTAGTGAACAAATTTTACTAAGCAGATCAGTGAGATCCTGTCTCTACATAAAATAAAAATAGGGATGTGGCTCAGTGGTTGAGTGCCCCTGAGTTCAATATAACCATTAACAAATATATGAAAAAAAAAATTCCACCTACCTAGCAATTAGGGAAATGTAAATCAAAATTACTTTCAGATTTTATCTCACTTCAGTCAGAATGGCAATCATTAATAATACAGGCAACAATAAATGTTGGTGAGGTTGTGGGGAATAAAAGAACACTCACACATTGCTCATGAGATTGACTCCAAATTGGTGCAACCACAATGGAAAGCAGTATGGAGACGCCTTGAAAAACCAGAATGGAAACATCATTTGACACAGCTATCCCTCTCTTTAGACTATACCCACAAGACGTAAAAACAGCATACTACAGGGAAAAAGCTGCACCAATGTTTATAGCAGCACAATTCACATTAGTTAAACCATAGAACCAACCTATGTTTTCTTCAACAGATGAATGGATAAATAAAATGTGATATATGTATATATACATATAATTTCCCCCAACAATAGAATCTTACTTAGCTTTAAAGATGAATGAAACTATGCAATTTGGGGGTAAAAGGATAGAGTTGAAGAATATTATGCTAAGTGAAATAACCCCCACCTCCATCCCCCTACACACAGAAACACAAAGGCCAAATGTTCTTTCCATTAAGTGTATGCTAATTCACAATGGGGGTGGGGAAGAATAGTTATTTAGATTAAGTAGAGAGGATTGCAGGGAGGGGAGGGATTATGGGGATAGAAATGATAGTAGAATGAAACAGATTACATATAATACATAATATACATAGATGCTAAAGAACTCAACAAGGGCAGGGGAGAGAATAGAAATTCCATGGATTAGACAAAGTTGGATTGAAGAAAAGAAAAGGGAAATAGGAATACAAATGACAGTAGAATGAATCAGACACAACTTGTCAATGTTTACATATAAATACACCACCAGGGAAGGTCCACACCATGTACACCTCAAGAATGCAATGCTAAATAAAATGAGTTTTACTCCATGTATAATATGTCAAAATTTGCTCTACTATCATGTATACCTAAAAAGAGTAATAAATTGTAATAAATACTATCATGTATACCTAAAAAGAGTAATAAATTCTAAAAAATGACAAGGGAAAATTTGTATACCGAGAAGTTTTGTCAGTTAAAATCTCTTCAGTGAATGGTAATGCCATTAAAGTTAAATAAAAGTATAAAAGAGTACCTTGAGCCCATACAAAACAACAATGGTAAATAGAGTTGCCCAAGTCAGTCTGTGCAAATAGCTATAATTACAAAATTTTTGGTTTACAACATTTTTCTTTTTGTTTTACAAAGCAGCACAAGAACAATACTTACAAGTTGAGAAGAGAGGAAACATTACACAGCAGTGTTATGAATACTATGAATAGTGCTGTGGGCACTCAAAGAAAGCATTCTCAATTTCCTCCCCCATGAAATAAAAAATCATGCAGTTGAAAGACACACTAGTTACTGATTAGATAACACATACATGTGTTTGTGACATTCATTATGTGGGCAACTGCTCAACTTCACAGGTCAGATCCAATAGATAAGGAAGACACTCTCTTCACACAGGACAGTGTTTCCTTGAGTAATACTATGAAAGCAAGAGAGAAGCAAAAGTGAAAGACACAGGCAACTGTATTGCCAGACTAGAAAAACCCAACCACTGAACCTATGTACTGGGGAGTCCCAAAGAGCTTTTCAGGGTCCTGACTGGGAAGTGCTGGGCAGAGCATCCTCTCCACAAGTGAGTTTCTGAAGTCTTGTTCTAACTTGTATTGAAAGTGAGGCCAAATAAATACAAGTTAGAACAAATAAAACTTCATTCTAACATCTTGCATGACCTAGTGATCCCATGAAGAACACCACGTCCTCCCAAGAACAGGTCAAATTCTAGAGGAGGGAGTGATAGCCTTGAGATGATTAAATAAATTCAGTTTCCAATGACTGAGCCACCGAGCCAGATGCATTCAGAAATCAGCATTCTTTATCTGTTTCATCAAGGATTGCTGACATCATTCAATCAAGAAAAGGGAAAATCTTTAGTATTTTCTTTAAACCTCTAGGACTGAATCTTCCCTCCTGGCCTTATAAATAGTTTAAACTCTCATATGTAAAATGAAGCTAGTTTTCTGCATAAAATAATGTGGAGATAAGCATGAAACCTTGATATTTACCCTTTGGAATAAAGAATGGTGTGAATAATATTCTCCTAGAACTTATCATTATATTTCAATATTTATTTTCCCAAATAAGTTAAATGAAATGTTGGTGAGTGGTGTTTTGTTGACCCAAAAGGCTCACATATGCAGAGAATATTGTGTTTTTACTTTTTGAACAGGACTTGTAGATGAGTCTAAGGTTTATTTCAATCAAAATTGGGTTTCTCTCTCTGTGGTGTCATGGGATCTTGGAGGTATAAGATCTGAAGAGGGACAGGGTTACTTTATAGTATCTTATAATTACTGGGTTGCAGAGGGTTCTGGGAGACCATTACACATGCTATCTATTGTATAATTTAATAAGTATAACAAACATTATATTGTAAATTATTTAGTAGAACCAAAGTGTCTACAAAATGAAAATATATAATGCGATAAAAAATGTGGGGGCATAAATGCTCCTGTAGTATGTCTTTTTCTTTATACAGTCATCATTTTACATGTTTCTAGTTACACTTTTTTACTGGGTATGCAAAACTAAATAAGTGGTCCCAAATTATGATGTTTTTCCTACACTAGATGTGAGTATAGTCACCTCAGTGATGAACATCTTAGAATTCATGAGGAACTGCATGGTTTCTTCAGTCCAAGAGTCAGGATGGGACTATGAACAATGTGGATTCCCCAGGAAACATTAAGACTCTTTCCCCTTCAGCAACCCTCCTTTACTGCCTGAATATGCACCTTGGCTCCTAGTCTCTTGGGTCTTTATCCTCTCCCTGAGTGGGAGCTTGTATAACTCTCTGGAGTTGTAGATCCCTTAGGGAGTACTGCTACTCTATAAGGTGAAATGTTAAACTCATGATTAAAACCAGGGATCTTACACTTGCAGGTTTTGTATTGGCTATGAATACTTTAATGAATACTAGTTTTTGATCACTGAAGCAAGGCTTTTCTACATGGTCATTTTGGTAAATTTTTTATTAGAAAAGCATTAGGATTTCTCTATATTCATAAATTTTATCACCAAGGAAAATATACTGGTCATTACTCAGGGTAGAGACATGTCTTATTGTGTTACTTATAGCATTATCTATATAGTGCACTGTCAGATAATATTGACACTCACAAGGCAAGGGAAGTGTTTTGTTGTTAATTTGAATGTATGGAGACATTACTGGAGAAAAAGCAGGATACTACATAATTTTAAAGCACAAAACACAGGACAAGTTTTTCTGATAACAAGAGATAGAATTCAAAGCTTTTCAAAAATATTTTCTTCTGGATAATGTCTCAATGAACCTTTTTGAATATAGGCTTCCTCCCCTACCTCAAATATGTCCTCTGCTATATGCGGGCCACACAATTTTATATCACTGCATTACTCTAAGACAATCATATTTCAAGTGAAAGATATATGTCTTGCCACCAAAGGAAAACATTAATGGTGAAAATAAACATCATTAACATTTTCTTGTCAGCATCAAAAACTACCCCATCATCTTTATTGAAAGCATAAATCTGCAACGCATTCTTGTGGAGAAGTTCCCAAAAGATATACTTCAAGGGAAAAAAACTAAATAAAGATAATTAGTAATTTTAAAAGAAAGTTATGCTCAACCACAAAGGCTAGGTTGCTGTAGTTCTCCAACATCACTTCTCTATATAAATTCTGCTTAGCAGGATCCAGGCATTCCCATTCCTCCTCAGAGAAATCAATAGAGACATCCCCAAATGTCAATGGATCCTGAAATAAAAATTGTTAGATCAATAGAACATGGACCAAACCATTATTCAGTTTTTAATATGAATTAAGAGTTCATAGAACTGACTGTCATGTAGGAGAGTGACTTTAATTATGTAATTAGATACTTTGCATTATCTAATTCAGAGGAAAATACATGAGTCCAAAAAAAGTATATACATTCCATACCAGAGTGAAGTGAAGGGTATATACCATAATACAAGCAATGAATAAAAGCCCAGCTCCTTACTTTTCTGCCATCAGTGAGTGTGAAATTTGGCAGAAATTCCAGATGCAGATCAGACTTTTCAGAGATATTCTCATACGGTGATTGTGCAAAAGGGAGACAAAAAGACTGGTAAAAAAGCTTTTAAAAACAGTGTGGTTCCTATTCTCTCTGCTTTCTATCCATGAGATAGATTGAGATCCCCAATACAATTAGTTTCAAGTATCATCCATGACACATTCCCAATGTGTAAAATATTCATGAAATATTAATGTTTGGAGACAGGTAAAGTGACACTTCCACCTCGTGAAAAGACAAACTTGTAATATTTCAAGTTCTATAAGCAATTCAACGAGTGAATCAGTTTGGTACAATAGAATGAACAATGGGTTACAGAAGACTTCAAAGAGGAGATTAAAAAATTCTTAGAGGTAAACAAGTACATAGACACAACATATCAAAATCTCTTGGACACTATGAAAGCAGTACTAGGAGGAAACATCATTGCATGCAGTTCATTCTTTAAAGAAGAAAAAGTCAATAATTAATCTCATACTTAATCTCAATGCCCTAGAAAAAGAAATCAACAGCAAAAGCAGTAGAAGGCAAGAAATAATCGAAATTCGACCTGAAATTGAATTAAAAGAAACAATTAAACCTTGACAAAAAGTTGATTCTCTGACAGACCCTATGCTAATGAAGCCAAAGAGAGAGAAAATTCAAATTACCAGCATACATAATGAAAAAGGCAATATCTCAACAGACACTACAAAAATAGAGAGCATATTTAGACATTATCTTGAAAATGAATACCCCAATAAAATAGAAGACATTCAAGGCATCTACAAATTTCTTAAGTCATATGATATGCCCAGATTAAATAAGGAAGACATACAAAATTTAAACAGACCAATATTAAATGATGAAATACGAGAGCCATCAGAAGCTTATCAACCAAGAAAAGCCCAGGCCCAGATCGATACACTGCTGAGTTAAACAAGACCTTTAAAGAAGAAATTCAAAATACCAATATTCTTCAATTTATTTCAGAAAATACAGAAAGAAGCAGCACTTCCAAACTCATTCAATGAGGCCAATATCACCCTGGTCCCCAAACCAGGCAGGGAAAAATGAAAGAAAGGAAACTTCAGGCCAATATCTCGAATGAACATAGATGCAAAAATTCTAAATAAAATTCTGCCAAATTAAACACAAAAACATATTAAAAAGGTCGTGCACCAAGATCAAGTGGGGTTTGTCCAGGAATATAGGGTTGGTTCAATATATAGAAATCAATAAAGGTAATTCATCACATCAATAGACTTAAAAATAAGAATCATATGATCATCTCAAGAGACACAGAAAAACCATTTGACAAAACACAGCACCCTTTCATGTTCAAAAAATTAGAAAACTTGAGACAACAGGAACATACCTCAACATCATACTGGCTCTCTACATTAAGCCTAAGGCCAACATGATTCTAAAGGGAGAAAAACTAAAGGCATTCCCTCTAAAAACTGGAACAAGACAGGGGTGCGTTCTCTCGCCATTTCTATTCAACATATTTTTTGAAACACTGGCCAGAGCAATTAGACAGATGGAAGAAATTAAAAGAATAACTACAGGAAAAGAACTTAAATTAGCACTATTTGCTGAAAATATGATTCTATAACTAGAAGACCCTAAAAGCACCACCAGAAAACTTATAGAACTAAAAATAAATTCACAAAGCAACAAAATATAAAATTAACACATATTTTAAAAAAGGCCTTTCTGCATATCAGTGTCAAAGCCTCAAGAAGGAAATAAGAAAATCTATCCCATTTACAGTAACTTCAAAAAAAGAAAACATAAGATACTTTGGAATCAACTAATGAAAAAGGTGAAAGATCTATACAATGAAACCTACAGAACCCTAAAGAAAGAAATCAAAGAAGACCTTAGAAGATGGAAAGATCTACATTACTCTTGCATAGGCAGAATAAATATTATCAAAACGACCATACAACCAAAAGCACTGTACAGATTTAATGAAATTCTGATCAAAATCCCAATGACATTTCTCACAGAAATAGAAAAAGCAATCATGAAATTCATCTGGAAAAATAAGAAGCCCAGAATAGCTAAAGCAATTATAAGCAGGAAGAGCAAAGCAGGTGGTATCACTATACCAGACCTTAAACTCTACTACAGAATAAGAGTAACAAAAAGAGTATTGGAAGTAAAACAAGATGCTAGACCAATGGTACAGAATAGAGGACACATAGACTAACTCACAAAATTACAATTATCTTACATTAGACAATGTTGCCAAGAACATGCATTGGAGGAAAGATTGCCTCTTCAACAAATGGTTCTGGGAAAAGTGGAAATCCATTTTCAAAAAAATGAAATTAAAACCCTATCTCTCACCATGCACAAAACTCAACTCAAATTAGATCAAGGACCTAGGATTTAAACCATAGACTCTGCATCTAATAGAAGATAAAGTAGGCCATAATCTTCATCACATGGGACTAGGCCACCCCAAATTTCTTAATAAGATGCCTATAGCACAAGAATTAAAACCAAAAATCAACAAATGGGATGGATTCAAACTAAACATTTTCTTCTCAGAAAATAAAATCTGAGGTGAACAGAGAGCCTACATCCTGGGAGTAGATTTTTACCCCTCACACATCAGATAAAGAACTAATATCTAGTATATAAAGAACTAAAAATGCTAAGCAAGAAAAAAACCGAATAATCCAATCAACAAATTGGCCAAGGACCTGAACAGACACTTCTCAGAAAAGGATGTAGAATCAATCAACAAATATTTTTTTAAAAAGTTCATCATCTCTTGCAATTAGAGAAATGCAAATCAAAACCACTCTAAGATATCATCTCACTCCAGTCATAAAGACAAACAAAAAGTGTTGGCAAGGATGTGGGGGAAATTGGTACAAACAACATGGAAAACTGTATAGAGATTCCTTTGAAATTTAGGATTGAAAACATCATTTGACCCCACTATTCCTCTTCTCAGACTATTCTCAAAAAACTTTAAAACAGCATACTACAGGGTCATAGCCATTCAATGTTTATAGCAGCACAATGCAGAATAGCAAATTGTGGAGCAAACCCAGATTCCCTTCAGTGGATGATTGGATAAAAATATGGGGCATATATACACAATGCAATTTTACTCAGCAATAATAAAATCATGGCAATTGCAGGTAAATGTATGGTATTGGAGAAGTGAAGTGAGGCATACCCAAAAAATAAATGTTGAATGGTTTCTCTGATATAAGGAGGCTGACTATAGTGGGGTAGGGAGGGGGAGCATGGGAGGAATAGATGAATTCTACATAGCACAGAGGGGTTGCAGGGAAAAGGATGAGGCAGGAAATTAGCAGTGATTGTGGAATGTGATGACACCATTATCTAAAGTACATTTATGAAGACCCAAATTGGTGCCAACATACCTGATATAGAACCAGAGATATGAAAAATTGTGATATATATGGGTATTAAGAGTTGTATTGCAGAAAGAAATGAGTACGTATATAATGGCATAAATTTTCATGAATATACTTTCTATACAGAGATACAAAAATTGTGCTCTATGTATGTAGTAAGAATTGTAATGCATTCCACTATTGTTGTGTATTTAATAAATAAATTTTTAAAAAGAAAGGTATTGAAACCCATTGGGGACACTATAAGCCTACATGGCTATATATTTTTAAAACACAGAAATAGAAGGGAATATGCATGAACAACCTGAGAAACCAAGAAAGAATGTGCCTCAAACAAAGATACTACATTATTAGAATCCATGGTCAGAATAGCAGGATAAATGGGAGAAGGTACATAATTTTCTGTGAATTAAAGGATGATATGAGAACAAATACAGGCAGCAAAGGATCATTTTGATAAAGAGTTACATAAGTAAATACAGAAAGAAAAAGATTCCTTCAATAAGAAGATAGAGATTTTGAAAAAAAAAACAACAACAAAACAAAGATCCTTGAAATGAAAGAAACAGTAAAGCAAATTAAAAACTCAATAGGAAGCATCTCCAACAGAATACATCACATGGAAGACAGAACCTATGACATTGAAGGCGAAATATATAATCTTGAAAAAATAAAGTGGACCCCAGTGAAGATGGTAAGAAACCATGAGCAGAAGATTCAAGAATTGTGAAATAATATGAAAAAGCCAAATTTAACAACTATTGGGATAGACGAAGGCATAAAGGTCTAATCTACAGAAATGGACAATCTATTCAATGAAATAATACCAGAAAAATTTCCAAACATGTAGAGTGAATTGGGAAATCAAATACAAGGATCATATAGAACACCAAATGAACAAGATCACTACAGGTCTACACCAACGCACATCATAATGAAAACACCTAGCATACAGGAGGAGCAGAGCATTTCAAAAGCCACAAGTGAAAGGAATCAAATTACATATGGGGAAAACCAATCAAGATCTCTGATTTCTGAACTGAGACCCTGAAATCTACAAGATCCTGCAACAGTATAAACCAAGCTCTTAAAGAAATGGATGCCAACCAAGAATCATACCCAGCAAAATTAAATTTTGATAAGCAATCGGATTTCAATTCAGATGTTATTTTATGACAAAATAAAAAAATCCATCATACACAAATTTAAACGAATTTACAACCAGAAACCTGTACTACAGAACATCCTTGGCAAAATATTCCATCAGGAGGAAATGAACAACAATAAAAAATCAGAAAAGGGTAGTATCACTCTAAAGGAAAAACCTGTCAAAGAGAAACTGACTTAGTTAAATACCAAAAATAAACAAAAATAACTGGGAATACAAATCTTGTCTCAATAATAACCCTGAAAGTTTAGTTCCAACTTAGCAATCAAAAGACAGGCAGATTGGATTAAAAAGACCAACAATATGCTACCTCCAAAAGACTCATATCATAGGAAAAGACACCCAGAGACTAAACGTGACAGGTTGGAAAAAAATATATTGCTCAGGCTGGGGCTGGGGCTCAGTGGTAGAGCACTAGCCCAGCACATGTGAGGCCCTGTATTGATCCTCAGCACCACATAAAACTAAATAATAAAGGTATTGTGTCCATATACAAAAAATAGATATTAAAAAACCTGCCACTCACATATACTGTGGAGGCAAGCAGGAGTTTCCATTCTTATATAAAATAATGTGGACTTCAAGTGAAAGTTAATCAAAAGGGATAAAGAAGGACACTACATACTGCTAAAAAAAAACAAAACATACACCAACAAGACAGAACAATTATAAACATATACACCCCCAAATAAATGGAGCATCTATGTTCAAACAGACTCTTCTCAAGTTTAAGGGCCAAGTAGACCACAAGACAAAAATTCTGGGTGACTTTAACACACCTCTTTTACCACTGGATTGATCGTCCAAACAATATTCAGACAAAAATTATAGAACTCAATAATACAATCAATAACTTAGATTTAACTGACATACATTGACTATTTACTCCTTCAACAGGCGAAGACACTTTCTTCTCAGCAGCAAATGGATCTTTCTCTAAAATAGACCATATGTCATGACAAAAAGGAACTCTAAGCAATACAGAAAAGTAAAGATACTACCCTGCATTCTATCAGATCATAATGGAATGAAATTAGAAATCAATGATATAAATAGAAGCTACTCCAACACCTGGAGACTAAATAATATACTAGTTAATGAACAATGGGATGCAGAAAACATCAAAGAGGAGATTTAAAACTTCTTAGATGTGAATGAGGACACAGATACAACATATCCAAATATCTGGGACACTATGCAGGCATTACTAAGAGGAAAGTTCATTGCATGGAGTTTATTCCTTAAAAAAAGAAAAAGTCAAATAAATGACCTAAAATTACATCTCAAACCCCTAGGAAAAACAATTAATCAACACCAAAAGCAGTAAATGACAGAAAAGAATTAAAATCAGAGCTGAGATCAATGAAATTGGAACAAAAGAAGCAAATAAAAATTGACAAAGTGACTGGGAATGGTACCAAATTTGATCCAGCTATCCCACTCCCTGATCTATACCTAAAGGACTTAAAAACAGCATACTACAGGGACACAGTCACAATGTTTTTAGCAGCAGAATTCACAAGAGTTAAACTTTGGAGTCAACATAGATGCCCTTCAGTGGATGAATGGATAAAGAAAACATGGCATTTGTAAACAATGGAATATTACTCAGCAATAAAATAAAATAAAATCATGGCATTTGCAGGTAAATGGATGGCATTGGAGAAGATAATGCTAAGTGAAGTTAGCCAAGCCCGAAATAACAAATGCTGAATGTTTTTTCTGATATAAGGAGGCTGACTCATAGTGGGGTAGGGAGGGGGAGCATGGGAGGAATAGATGAATTTTATTTAGGGCAGTGTGGTGGGAGGAATAGAAAGGGGAAAGGGATTAGCAAGGATGGGGGAATATAATAGACATCATTTTCCAAAATACACATATGAGCACACGAATTGATGTCAACCTACTTTATATACAGAGATATGAAAAAAATTGTACTGTATATGTGTAATAAGAATTGTAACATATTCCGCTGCCATATATTTTAAAATTTTCAAAATGAAAAGTTGGCTCTTTGAAAAACAAATACATTTGATAAAACTCCATCCATGCTACTGTAGATAAGGAGAGAAATACTCCCATTACTAAAATCCATGATGAAAAAGGAAATATCACAATGAACACTAGAGAAATACAGAAGATAATTAGAAATTATTTTAAAAATTTGTACTGCAATAAAACAGAATATATAGAAGTCATCAATAAATGTCTAGAATCATGTGACTTACCCAAACTGAGTAAGTTAAACAGATCATTTTCAAGGAATGAAACAGAAGATACCATCACATTTTCTACACGATGAGTCTTTTCATACAACTGAAAAAAACTAGAACAGCTGAACCCTTTATATTTCTTACTTGCATAGGATTTATTCTTTTTATTCCAAAACAATATTCCCAGTCCTTAGGAAAAAAATGAGAAAACTAGATTTCCTACATTTCTCACATTCACAGGGCTTCTCTGCATGAATGTTTTCATATATAAGAAAGGAAATGAAGCTGACAGAATGTAGCAAATCCCCCAAATTCAGAGGGATTTTTTTTTCAATGTGAGTGAAATGGCTTTGAAGGCAACAGGGACAATGGAAAGATTTGTGATATTTTTCACATTTAAAGAGTTATTCAGTTGGAAGTTTGGTGTATGCCTTTAATTCCTCAGACTCGAGAGGCTGATTCTGAAGAATCAATGTTGGAGGCTAGCCTCAGCTTTTTAGGAAGACCCTAAGAAACTCAGCAAGTCCCTGTCTCAAAATAAAAAGTAAAAAGGAACTGGAAAGTAGCTCAGTGGTAGAGCACCACCAGGCTAAATCCCCAGTGGATCGATTGATCCTTTGCTCTCTCTCTCTCTCTCTCACACACACACACACACACACACACACACACACACATTCATACACACACACACAAACAAACACACACACACACACACATTTTCAGCTGTGTGAGTCTCTCTTGTCTTTGAGGATGATATGAAATGTGATTTACCATATTTCACATTCAAAGGATTTTTCTCCAGTAAACTTCCTACATGTATATGAGTGAAACAGTAATAACAGAAGAGTTTACCAATTGTTTTCATGCATATGACTTCTATGAAGTATATGTTCTTTCACATGTGTGAAGCAGACAAGATGTGGGAAAGGCTTCTCCACATTGTTGACATTCATTGGGCTTTTCTCCATTATACATTTTTCCGTGTCTGTGAAAGTCACTGGATCTAGCAAAGGCTTTGTCACACTGCTTACATTATTAGGGCTTCTCTCCAGTATGAGTTTGTTGATGTGAGTGAAGGTAAGAGGACTGAGTGAAGGCTTTGCCAGACTGCTTACATTCATAGGGCTTCTCTCCAGTATGAGTGTGTTTATGCATCTGAAGGTAAGAGGCAGTAGTGTAGGCTTTTCCACATTCTTTACATTCAGAGGGCTTCCCTCCAGTGTGTGTTCTTTCATGGCTTTTAAGCTTATAGAATGTAGCAAAGGCTTTCCACATTGTTTGCATTCATAGGGCTTCTCTTCAGTATGTGTTTTTCCATGTTTATGAAGCTGACAGGATGTAGTAAAGGCTTTGCCACACTGCTTACATACATAGGAATTCTCTCCACTATGAATTCTTTTATGTATGTGAAGGTCACCAGATCTAGCAAAGGCTTTGCCACACTGCTTACATTCATAGGGCTTCTCTCCAGTATGCACTCTTCCATGTATTTTAAGTTCACTGGATCTAGCAAAGGCTTTGCCATACTGCTTACATTCATAGGGCTTCTCTCTAGTATGAATTTGTTCATGTGAGTGAAGGTGAGAGGACTCAGTGAAGGCTTTCCCACACTGCTTACATTCATAGAGCTTCTCTCCAGTATGAGTTCGTTCATGTATCTGAAGGTAAGAGGCAGCAGTAAAAGCTTTTCCACATTGTATACATTCATAGGGCTTTTCTCCGGTATGCATTATTCCATGTATGCGAAAATGACGGGATGAAGCAAATGTTTTTCCACATTGTTGACATGCAAAGGGTTTCTTTCTAGTATGTGTTCTTCCATGAATCTGAAGACAACTAGATGTAGCAAATGCTTTTCCACACTGCTTACATTCATAGGGCTTCTCTCCATTGTGTGTTTTTCCATGAATCTGAAGGTGACTAGATCTAGAAAAGGCTTTTCCACACTGTTTACATTCATAGGGCTTCTCTCCAGTGTGTGTTCTTCCATGAATCTGAAAATGACTAGATCTAGCAAAGGCTTTTCAACACTGCTTACATACATAAGGCTTCTCTCTAGTATGTGTTCTTCCATGTTCATGAACTTGACAGGATGTAGCAAAGGCTTTGCCACACTGCTTACATACATAGGGCTTTTCTCCACTATGAGTTCTTTCATGTCTGTGAAGGTCACCAGATCTAGCAAAGGCTTTGCCAAACTGCTTACATTAATAAGGCTTCTCTCCAGTATGCACTCTTCCATGTATTTGAAGTTCACTGGATCTAGCAAAGGCTTTGCCACACTACTTACATTCGTAGAGCTTCTCTCCAGTATGCACTATTCTATGTATTTGAAGTTTAGTAGATGTAGCAAAGGCTTTGCCACACTGCTTACAATCATAGGGCTTCTCTCCAGTATAAGATCGTTCATGTATCTGAAGGTAAGAGGAAGCAGTAAAGGCTTTTCTACATTTTTCACATTCATAAGGCTTTTCTTCGGTATGCATTCTTCCATGTATGTGAAGATGATGCGATGAAGCAAATGTTTTTCCAGATTGTTGACATCCAAAGGGTTTCTTTCTAGTATGTGTTCTTCCATGATTCTGAAGGTAACTAGATCTAGTAAAGGCTTTTCCACACTCCTTACATTTATAGGGCTTCTCTCCAGTGTGTGTTTTTCCATGTCTGTTAAGGTGATAGGACATAGCAAATGATTTTCCACATTGATTGCATTCATAAGGCTTCTCTCCAGTATGTGTTCTTCCATGTGCACGAAGCTTAGAGGATGTAGCAAAGGCTTTTCCACATTGTTTGCATTCATAAGGCTTCTCTCCAGTATGTGTCCTTCTATGTGCATGAAGCTGATGGAATGTAGGAAAGGCTTTTCCACACTGCTTATATACATAGGGCTTTTCTCCTGTATGAGTTCTTCCATGTCTGTGAAGGTCACCAGATCTAGCAAAGGCTTTGCCACATTGTTGACATTCATAGGGCTTCTCTCCAGTGTGTGTTCTTTCATGGCTCTTAAGTTTATAGGATATAGCAAAGGCTTTTACACATTGTTTACATTCATAGGGCTTCTCTCCAGTATGTGTTCTTCCATGTATATGAAGCTGACGGGATGTAGCAAAGGCTTTGCCACACTGCTTACATTCATAGGGCTTCTCTCCAGTGTGAGTTCTTTCATGTATGTGAAGGTCACCAGATCTAGATAAGGCTTTGCCACACTGCTTACATTCATAGGGCTTCTCTCCAGTGTGAGTTCTTTCATGTATGTGAAGGTCACAAGATCTAGCAAAGGCTTTGCCACACTGCTTACATTCATAGGGCTTCTCTCCAGTATGTGTTTTCTGATGTATTCTAAGTAATCTGGGATAAGCAAAGTCTTTCCCACATACCTTACATTTAAAATGTGCATTCCCTCTGTGTGTGACATTGTGCTTTTGAAGACTTATCTGTGAAATAAAGATTTGACCATCTTGTTTACATTCATAAAATTTCTCTCCAGAATCAGTTCTTTCATATCTTCTAAATAAAGAGGAGAAATGAAAGCCTTTCCCACATACCTCACATTGAAAAGGTTTATCTCCACTGTGTATTATCATGTGTCTTTGAACACCTGGGAGAGAAGAAGAGGCTTCACCACATTGTTGACATTCATAGGGTTGCCCCCCAGTATGAGTTTCTTCATGTCTTTGAATGTCATTGGAACAACTGATGACTTTCCCACATACTGTACTTTCATATGGTCTATATCCAGTTTGTAACAACATTTGTGTGTCAACACTTTCGAGAGAAACCAGAGATTTCCTATATTGTTTAAATTCACATGGCTTCTCTTCATATTCTTCACGCTTATAGTATTTGTGTCCAGAGTGAGATGTGATGTGCCTATGAAGGAAAGAAGGACATATGAAATCATTTGCACACAAAATGAAGTCACATGGATTTAATCTATTAAAATTTGTCTTTGTTTGGTTAAAAATTGGAATCGATTTGAAGGTTTCCCCACACTATTCTGTAGGGAAAGTTTGAAGTTTACCATAGGACTTCTTTGAAGAAGAAGTGACCAGCACATAATTGATACCTAACTCATTCACAGTTTTCTATTTTTTTATAGGTCTTTAAATTTCTACCAACATCACATAAAGGCTAGATTTTCTGACTTGTTAAAGTTGCCTGAAAATAAAGAGATTAAAAGGAAACAATCCTTTCCAACACAGCTTCTCTATGGCTATTATTCACATAGTCATATTCACATATGCAATTTCATAGTCCTTTTTGCATGTCAAATACTTTGAAAAGACTGAATACCTGTTACAGATAAGTATGTATTTCTGATAAAAAATATTATAAGAATAAATACATTTCAAATTATGCATACTTCTTCGGTTGGTTTGCTTTAAAAATTATATGACAGTTCTCAGATTCCCTCACGAATTCCTCTTGTGAGTACAGTTACCTTAGGTTTCTTCCACAGTTTTCAATCTGATCTTCAGTGGTCTTGTCTTCCCACTTGTTTCCTAAAATGAGACAACATAATAATCATTAGGAATATTTAGGACCTAGAAATGCTTGGCCAAATTGTAGGTGCCATTTATGCTTCAATAATTCATCAACTGATTTCCTTTTCACCTTCTACATAAATGAGCAAAATAAACATGAGTTCTCGATTTGATTAATTTTAAAACCATCATTATTACCTATAAAAGCCAGGTTTCTGAGGACTTCCAGCATCACATCTCTGTAAAGGATCTTCTGGGAAGCATCCAGAAAAGCCCACTCCTCCTTGTTGATGTTCACAGCCACATCCTCAAAGGTCACTGAGATCTGAAATATCCCACAATTGTATAGAAAACTCCAAGACACATAATTATGAAGATATCCAACACACAGAACAAGGAGAGAATATTAAAAACTATGAGAGAAAAAAGGCAGATTACATTCAGGGGTAAACCAATTAGGTTAATGGCTTATTTTTTATCACAGACGTTGAAAGCAACAGGATCCTGAAACAACGTATTTCAAACGCTGAAAAATAATGGATTCCAACTAAAAATACTGTATCCAGCAAAATTAAGCTTCAGATTTCACAATAAAATTAACATATTCCATGATAAACAAAAGATAAAAGAATTTGCAGCCAGAAAACCAGCACTGCAAGGCATTCTGAGCAAAACACTACAAGAAGAGGAATTGAAAAACAGCACCCAAAACTAACATTGGGAGGTAACCCAGTATAAAAAAGAACAAAAAATATAACCAAAAAGGAATAACGAGCCATATTAAAATAAATACATAAATAAGCATGTCTGGAAGAACAAACAATAGATCAATAGTAACCTTACACGTTAATGGCTTAAATTCACCAATAAAGAGACAAAGGCTAGTAACCTTGAATAAAAAATGAATCCAACAATATGCTGCCTTTAGGAGACTCATATGACAAAAAAATACATACACAGGTTGAAAGTGAAAGGCTGGGAAAAGTCATACAACTCACATGGTCCTCTGAAGCAAGCAGGAGTTGCCATACTCATATTGAATAAAATCAACTTCAAACCTAATTTAATCAAAAGGGATAAAGAAGGCCACTATATACTGTTAAAAGGAACCATCCACCAACAAGACATAAAAATTATCAATATGTATGCACCAAACAATGGTCCTGCAACATTCTTAAAACAAACTCTCCTCAAGTTCAAGAGTCAAATGGACCACAACACAATAATTACCAGTGACTTTAACACACCGCTCTCTCCTATGGACAGATCCACAAGACAAAAGCTGAATAAAGAAACTGTAGAACTCAATAACACAATTAATAACCTAGACTTAACCAAAATATATAAAATATATCAACCATCATCAAGTGGATACACATTCTTCTCAGCTCATCTGGATACACATGGATCCTTCTCAAAGATAGACCATATATTATGCCATAGGGCAACTCTTAGTAAATATAAATGGGTGGAGATAATATAATGGACCTTATCTGATCATTTAGAATGAAACTGGAAATCAATGATAAAAGAAGGAAGGAAAAATCCTGCATCTCCTGGAAAATGAACAATATGTTACTGAATGATCAATGGGTTACAGAAGACATAAAGGAAGAAATCAAAAAATTCTTACAAATAAATGAAAATACAGACACAACATATCGGAATCTATGGGACACAATGAAAGCAGTTTTAAAAGGGAAATTCATTGCCTGGAGTTCATTCCTCAAAAAAAGAAAAAACCAACAAATAAATGAACTCACATTTTATCTCAAAACCCTAGAAAAAGAACAGCAAAACAACAGCAAATGTAGCAGAAGGCAAGAAATAATTAAAGTCAGAATGGAAATCAATGAAATTGAAACATAAAAAAACATTGAAAAATTGATAAAACTAAAAGTTGGTTCTTTGAAAAAATTAATAAGATAGACAGACCGTTAGCCATGCTAACGAAGAGAAGAGAGAGAACTCAAAATCCCAACATATGGAATGAAAAGGGCAATATCACAACAGATACTTCAGAAATACAGAAGATAATTAGTAATTATTTTGAAACCCTATAGTCCAATAAAATAGAAGATAGTGAAGATATCGATAAATTTCTTAAGTCATATGACTTGCCCAGATGGAGTCAGGAAGATACACACAATTTAAACAGACCAATGACAAAGGAGAAAATAGAAGAAGCCATTAAAAGACTACCAACCAAGAAAAGCCCTGGAACAGATGGATATACAGCGGAGTTTTACAAAACCTTCAAAAAAGAATTAATACCAATACTTTTCAAGTTATTTCAAGTAACAGAAAAAGAAGGAGATCTTCCAAATTCATTGTATGAGACCAACATCACCCTGATACTGAAACCAGACAAAGATACTTCAAAGAAATAAAACTACAGACCAATATCTCTAATGAACATAGATTCAAAAATCCTCAATAAAATCCTGGCAAATCGACTACAAAAGCATATCAAAAAAATTGTGCACCATGATCAAGTAGGATTCATCCCTGGGATGCAAGGCTGGGTAAATATACAGAAACCAATAAATGTTATTCACCACATCAATAGACTTAAAAAACCACATGATCATCTCGATAGATGCAGAAAAAGCATTCGATAAAGTACAACATCCCTTTATGTTCAAAATACTAGAAAAACAAGGGATAACAGAATCTTACCTCAACATCGTAAAAGGTATATATGCAAAACCTCAGGCTAACACTATTCTGAATGGAGAAAAAACTGAAGGCATTCCCTCTAAAATCTAGAACAAGACAGAGATGCCCTCTATCACCACTTCTATTCAATATAGTTCTCAAAACACTGGCCAGAGCAATTAGACAGACGAAAGAAATTAAAGACATAAAAATAGGAAAAGAGGAACTTAAATTATCACTATTTGTGGATGATATGATAATATATCTAACAGACCCAACAGGGTCTACAAAGAAACTACTAGAGTTAATAAATGAATTCAGCAAATATAAAATCAACTCGCATAAATCAAAGGCATTCCTGTATATCAGCACCAAATCTTATGAAATAGAAATGAGGACAACCACCCCATTCACAATATCCTCAAAAAAAAATAAAATACTTGGGAATCAACCTAACAAAAGAGGTGAAAGATTTATACAATAAAAACTACAGAACCCTAAAGAGAGAAATAGAAGACCTTAGAAGATGAAAAAAATATACCCTGTTCATGGATATGAAGAACTAACATCATCAAAATGGAAATATTACTCAAAGTTCTCTATAGTTTCAATGCAATGCCAATCAAAATCCCAAGGGCATTTCTTGTAGAAAGAGACAAAGCAATTATGAAATTTATATGGAAAAACAAAAGACCCAGAATAGCAAAAGCAATTCTAAGCAGGAAGTGTGAGTCAGGCGGTATAGTGATACCAGAGTTCAAACTATACTACAGAGCAATAGTCACAACAACAGCATGGTACTGGTACCAAAACAGGCGGGTGGATGAATGGTACAGAATAGAGGACACAGAGACCAATCCACAAAATTACAACTATCCTATATTTGATAAAGGGGCTAAAAGCATGCAATGGAGGAAGGATAGCATACTCAACAAATGGTGCTGGGAAACTCAAAAAAATTAACAATAAGAAAACAAATAAGGGCTGGGGATGTGGCTCAAGTTGTAGCGCACTCACCTGGCGTGCATGCGTTCCAGGTTCGATCCATCACCTACAAAATAAAAATGTTGTGTCCGCCAAGAACTAAAATAAATAAATGTTAAAACTCTTTTCTCTTGGGCTGGGGATTGGCTCAAGCGGTAGCGCGCTCGCCTGGCATGCGTGCGGCCCAGGTTCGATCCTCAGCACCACATACAAACAAAGATGTTGTGTCCCCCAAAAACTAAAAAAATAAAATATTTAAAAAATCTCTCTCTCACTCTCTCTTTCTCTCTCTCTAAAAACTCTTCTCTCTCTCTCTCTCTCTCTCTCTCTCTCTCTCTCTCTCTCTCTCCCTATCTCTCTCTCTTAAAACAAACAAACAAACAAACAAACAAAAAACAATAACCCAATGAACAAATGGGCCAAAGACTTGAACAGACACTTCTCAGAGGAGGATATACAATCAATCAACAAGTACATGAAAAAATGCTCACCATCTCTAGCAGTCAGAGAAACGCAAATCAAAACCACCCTAAGATACCATCTCACTCCAGTAAGATTGGCAGCTATAATGAAGTCAAATAACAACAAGTGCTGGCGAGGATTTGGGGAAAGGGGTACTATTATACATTGCTGGTGGGACTGCAAATTGGTGCGGCCAATTTGGAAAGCTGTATGGAGATTCCTGGGAAAGCTGGAAATGGAACCACCATTTGACCTAGCTATTGCCCTTCTTGGACTATTCCCTGAAGACCTTAAAAGTGCATACTACAGGGATACTGCCACATCAATGTTAATAGCAGCACAATTCACAATATCTAGACTTTGGAACCAACCCAGATGCCCTTCAATAGATGAATGGATAAAAAAAAAATGTGGCATTTATACACAATGGAGTATTATGCAGAACTAAAAAATGACAAAATCATTGAATTTGCAGGGAAATGGATGGCATTTGAGCAGATTATGCTAAGTGAAGCTACCCAATCCCTAAAAAACAAATGCCAAATGTCTTCTTTGATATAAAGAGATATAAAGAGAGAAACTAAGAACAGAGCAGGGAGGAAGAGCAGGAGAAAAAGACTAATATTAAACAGAGAAATGAGGTGGGAAGAAAATGGAGAGAAAAGGGAAATTGCATGGAAATGGAAGGAGACCCTCATTGTTATACAAAATTACATATAAGAGGTTGTGAGGGGAATGGGAAAAAAAAACAAGGAGAGAAATGAATTGTAGTAGTTGAGGTAGAGAGAGAAGACGGGAGGGGATGAAAGGGGGGATAGTAGAGGATAGGAAAGGTAGCAGAATACAGCAGTCACTAATATGGCATCATGTAAAAACGTGGATATGTAACCGATGTGATTCTGCAATCTGTAATTGGGATAAAAATGGGAGTTCATAACCCACTTGAATCTAATGTATAAAATACGATATGTCAAGAGCTTTGTAATGTTTTACACAACCAATAAAAAAATGAGAAAAAAAAAGAAAGAAAGAGCTCAATGATCTAAAAATGTCACCATGGGCTGGAGATGTGGCTCAAGTGGTAGTGCGCTCGCCTGGCATGCATGTGACCCGGGTTCGATCCTCAGCACCACGTACAAACAAAGATGTTTGTCCGCCAAAAAACTAAATAAAATATTTTTAAAAATTCTCTTCTCTCTCTTTAAAAACAAAATTGTCACCTTGTCCAAAAAACAGCCTTACAAAGTTTTATAACTCTTAAAACAATCTTCTTAATAAACAGCAGGCGCTACTTTTCTAAGTCTCACAGCAAAATGAATATCCAATGATTGTCAAACTCTTCTTAACAGCAGCCAGTTCACTACCATAATATATATTTATGAGACACATACCAATGTTCTGCTCAAGGACATTTTGATCAAGGGTGGGCCACATTTGCAATGATTGTCTGTTGTGAAAGAGATTCATTGTGCCTGTAGCAATGGTGGTGCAAACAAACCTAAGGCAGAAGCTCTTCCAGAGTGTGGTAAAGCAACAAGTTTGTAGCCCAGAATTCTGAACTATCCCACACAGTCTGCGTGTGAAAGAGGCCACCACTTACATCTGTAAGCATGCTATGATGTCTGCACAGTGATGGAACAGACAAAGAAAATGTTCCTGCCACTTACACAGAAGCATACTCAAGGACTGAAACCATACAGAACCACCCCAAACAATGAAGAACCCACAATTACCCTCTGAGACATCAGCCCAACTCTGTCAGGACAATGATGCAGACAGGAGGGCTTCATGGACCTTCAACCAAACGGGAAGCACACTGAGGTTTCAGGTTCACAGCAACACTCCACAGGACATAAACCACACCCCTAAAAGTGGACCACCAGTGAAATCCCATGTATGTTCAAAAAATATGAGAGCTAAAGCAGAAATCAGATCACAAGAAGTTGAAAAGCCTCCAGGGAAAAAGACATTAAACACAGGGCTCTGAACAGACACAGGACAAAGAGGTGACTCAAGAAAAAAGGTGACCATTTTGAAAGAAAAAAATGTAAAAGTCCATCATAGGAATTTCATAGAGGACACCAGAGGTGGCGCTGTATTGGTATCTAAGTCATCCAACGCACATTTCAGAAAACAAGAGCTAAAAGCAACCAATGAAACTGCCACTTCAGAAAACCAGAGAAAGAAGAGCACGGTAAACCTAAATTGACCACAGGTAGGTAACAGAGAAGGTGTTGGTGAAACCACAATCAGGAAATCCGCAGTCTGCAAATAAAGTTCTTCATGAACATCTGCATCACTGATTAACCAACAAAAGGCTAAGAATACAGAGGACAGGGACTGGGGTTTTGGCTCAGTGGAAGACTGCTTTCCTAGTGCTTGGAAGAAACTGGGTTCAATCCTCACTGCCACATAAAAAGAAAAAAATAAAAAGTGTAAAATATACAATAATATTAAAGAAAAAAGCATCGAGGACTGAAAACCTACTAACAGATTTAAAAGTGTCATCGTCAACAGTGCATTGGGACTACAAGATTATCATAAATGTGCTTGACACAAATTAGACAACTGCAGAAACTGGACCACTTCTTTGAGAGATACAATCTCCTACAACTCACACAAAAGGGGAAATACACAAAATAGATGCATTCATGGCTGCTGAGAAAACCAGACTCAGAAACTAATTACTTCCTAAAAAGGCAAGGCAAGGCTCTGACATCTCAAACAGGCTTCCATGAGACACATAAGAACTGCCACCAGTTTTCTACTTTGTTTCCAGAACATAACAGCTGAGTTAACACCTCCTAAGTCTCCCTGAGGCATAAGTTACCATATTATCCAAATTAAATAGATGAAGAAAAGTATGAAACAGAAGACTATGAATGATGCTCATAAACATAAATGCAAATTTTAATCATAAATGCAAAAAACTGTACAATTAAGTCATCACACTCCAGGTGTCTATGCAAATGATGTGAAAATTATGGGCACAGGAACTCTCACTGCAGTGACTACAGCAGCCATATCCACAACGGCCCAAAGCTAGATACAAGAAAGACGCACCATTCAATACTGAGTGGACAAGCTGAAGTTTAACCACACCAAAGTGCATCACCCAGAAAATGAGCTCTGCAGCCTGGAAAGATACAGCACCCTTAAAGGCAGACTGGAAAGTGAGAGAAGCCAGTTTGAAATGGCCAAGTGCAGTAAGATTCCAAGTCAAGAACATTCTGGAAAAGACAACATTATAGATGCACTAGCAAAACTGATGGGTGCCAGAGATATAGGAAGCAGAGAGGGAGGAAGAAATGAGGAGGAGTGATGAACAAGTGGAACACAGGATTCCCAGAGAAGAAGATTCTCTTCTGTATGACATTATCTTGTATACGACGTGACACACACAATCACATCACAAGGAAGAGGAACCCTAAAATAAAGGATGAACTTTGGCTTATCCAAAATGTTGCTTCATCAATTCTCTTTATCCAATGTTCAACACCCTACACCAATTCAATATTTTGAAAACAGTGGAGACTATCAGCTGGAGAGAAGGGGTATTTGATATTATATGTAATGGCACATTTAAATGTCACCTTGATTGGATTAAAGGATGCTGATGATTAATGAGCTTCTGGGTGTGCCTATGAGGGTATGTCTACAAAACACTGGCATAAGGGATAGTGAGCCAAACTGGAGAACCTCCTTAAGCTAGGCAGCACCATCGAATAAGATGGTGTCTTGGGTGGAACAAAATTCTTCACTCTCCCAAAGTGGACTCTGTCAGTGATTCTCTAGTGAGTTTCTAGAATCTTTGCTCTGGACTAAGGCAGCACCATTGATCCCTATTGTTCTGTGGCTTCAGCCTCTGGGAATCTGCAGCTACTACTTCTCAAGCTCTCCAGCCTGCAGATGGCCACTGTGGACATCCACCTTCAGGTCAAGTACGCCAATCTAATGACTCCCCTTTGATAATCATACTTCCTCTTGATACTGTTCCTCTAGAGAACACTGACTAATAAACTATGTAAGCCTAAAATTGCTTATAAAAACAAAGTTTATCTAATAAAGACGTAAATAAACTATCAAGCCATGAAGTTTTAAAAATGTATACATAAGAAACAATATTAATATGCTAAATACATTTTTTATAATAATGCAAAAATAAAGCAAAGAGGAAGAGTCATAGTTACAAATTTCAAAAGTATAAACAAAAGCAAGAAAACTGATTTTCAATACTATTTCATCTGGAAAGAAATTGGATGATAACTCTTCAAAACTCACTCTAACTGCTGGTGTAGTGGTGTGCACCTGTAATTTCAGCCACTAGGGAGGTCAAGGCAGGGAAATGGCAAAAGTTTGAGGCCCATCTCAGCAACAGAGCAAGACACTCAGGAATTTAGTGAGACTGGTCTTCATCAAAAATAAAAAGGGGGTCTGGGACTGTAGCTGAGTGGCAGACCACTTGCTAACATGTGTGAGGCACTGGGTATGATCCTCAGCACCACAGAAAAATAAATAAAATAAAGGTATTCTATCCATCTACAACTATACAATATTTTAAAAAAGGAAAAAAAAAATAAATAAAGGGCTGAGGATGTGCTCAGTGGTCAAGTGCCTGTAGGTTTATTCCCCAGTAAAACGCCTGCACAACTCCAGAACATTCCTCACAAATTGAAATTTATTTCTGGAAGATAACTAAGCATGAGCAAGTCCATGGCATCAATTCCCAGCACTCAATAAGGAAGCAAATAAATAAACAACAGACTACAATACTAATTCTCTTGGGCTGGAGAGTAGCTTGAAAAAATACATGTAATTAGATAAACATGATTATGATACAAAAGGTACACAATTAGAGGCATAAAAACACAAAAAAATCAGTAGAAAGACACCACACTTTCTCACAAAGATTGAATGTTCCCATGTTATAAACTCTCTAAAAAAACACTGAGCTTTCAACCAACTTCTGTGAAATTTAGGGCATGGTTTACTGTATTTTGGAGGTAAACTTAAGAAAAAGTATATCTAAAAATGGAAATAGGAGGGTTGGGATTCTGACTCAGAAGTAGAGTGTTTCCCTAGCACATGAGACACCCTAGTTTTGATCCTCAGCTCCACATAAAAAAAAAATAAATAGCTATTGTGTCCAACTACAGCAACAACAAAAAATACTCTTCAAAAAAATTGAAAACAGTAAACTGTATCTAAGACCAAGCAACAGGACAGAGAGAATAGAAAGAGCATTTATGTTGTACAGGACAGAGAGAATAGAAAGAGCATTTATGTTACTCCCAAGTTTCATAAGCTAAAAGGCTAGCTCCCAAAAGTTTGGCCCCACGAGGAAGCAGTTGGGAGGGAACAGGAATTAGGTGACATGGTGAGGGGATCAGCACCATTATTTAAACACATGGATCTCTTCTTTGCAGAAAACAGGTGTCATTTACTCTTTCACTGATATTCAGTGATAAAATGATTACAGTTAGGTATTCAAGGCATTGCCAAAGTTGTCCTTAAAAATTACAATGAAGACGGGTGTGCTGGTGCAAACCTGTAACCCCAGCAGCCCTAGATGATGTAGCAAGACTCTGTCTCAAAACAAAGAATCTAAAAGAGGCTGATGGTTAAGCATCTCTGGGTACCATTCCTGATACCAAAAAACCACACAGTTCACTTGAACCTGCCAAGTTAGGACAACAACGGTGAAAACTGTCGTCCTTTGTAAAATTCATCACCTTGTGAAGGACAGATACTAGTTTTCATGAAATCACATTCATAAATTAGTAGAATTGGACTCAAATTCTGCAGCAATAATGCAAGACAGAGTTTCTCTGTATCTTACGTGGTATTTTGGAATCTAGGGTTGGATTTCAATTTGAAACCACTGAAAAGACAAATCTGAATCTTACCAACTTTCTACACATATTCAGGGGTAGCAAAAGGTAAAATAGGTAATTAGATGTTTTTTTTTTTTCTTTTTTTCTTTTTTCTTTTTTGTTTGATGCCCTCGAGATTAAACCCAGAGATATTTTACTACTGAGCCACATCCACAGTCATTTTTATATTTTATTTTGAGGAGTAGTCTCACCAGGTTACATAAGGCCTCGCTAAGTTGCTAAGGCTGTCCTCAAATTTGCAACACTCCTGTCTTAGCCTCTGGAGCAGGAAGGATCACAGGTGTGCACCACTGTACCTGGCTGTAAGCTGGGATTTTTAACAACAACAACCAAAAAAAAAGGTGGATTTTAATCCACCTCTCTCTTGCCTCTTTAATAATAGTCCATCCCATTTGACTCTGAATAAATAAACCTGGGCCTCACATAAGTGAGCAAATCATTTCAAAGTGATACACAAAAATCTTTGGTGCTGAGGGAGCACAGATGTGTCAGGCTCAAGGGGCAGGGAAGGTCCCTGACAGCTGGGACATGCTTTCTCCTGGTCTTGCTCATGGAAAGCATCCAGGATCACCCTCCCAGGCACCTGGACCATGACTCCAGTCTATGAGGCTTTACAGGTTTGCACAGCTCTGCACCGGGGTGGGTGGTCCTTATGCTCCAGGAGAGGTTTTGCTCCTTCACACCATGAAAGACTAAAAGGGCAGGAGTCACTGCTCACCTGGCCCCTCAGCACCAGCATCAACAGGCTGAGTGTTCGCCTGTCTCCAAGGAATGGGAACAGAGCTTGGGGAAAACAAGGTCTCAAGGAAATAGCTGTTTAGATGAGGCCTTTTCCAGAAGATTCCTCAGCCCAGGGCCCCCAGCAGCTTCCCTGAGAGGCTGCACCCCACACCTTAGGCTGTCCTCTGGGAGCAGCTGACCCAGAGCCTGAAATTCTGTTCACCTTGCAAGGCACAGGGAAGCTATGGGCACTCTGTGGCAGCTCCAGGAGAGGACAGTGGCTGAGGACATGGGATTCTGGGAGGTGCCCAAAGGGAACCTCTGCCCAAGAAATCTGACATGGTGCCTACACCTAAGGAAGATAAAAGAAAAAGCACAAGATTTTTACAGCTGTGAACTCAAGTTCTCTATACAGTTGCATCTACATCAAAGAACCTTCAGAGTACTTGACTTTGGCTAACTAGACCACCATGAGGGTGGAAAGGCAGGGTTCTGTATGGAGAGCAAATATTATCTTGGGCTATTATAAGCCCTTAAATAGCCAATCATCTTAATTTCTATATCAGACCACAATCTCAAAACTTCTCAGAATATATCACTGACCTTACGATACATCTCCAAAATCTACCAAAGCTCAGAATGCAGTAACAGACATACAGAAGAAATTTTCTTTGTTTTTTCTGTACCCCACCAATCTGATGTTTCTACCAATGCAATTGGTTAATGCAGTGATACACAGTTTCTTTTATAAAAGTTCATGGAGGCCAGGCAAAGTGGCACACAACTATAATCCCAACAGCTTGAGAGGCTAAGATAGGAGGATTGCTAAATTCAAAGCCAGACTCAGCAACTTAGTGAGACCATCAGGAACTTAGTGATATTATGTCTGAAAATACAATACAAAAAAAACTTGGTATGTGGCTCAGTGTTTAAGTGCCCCTGGGTTCAATCCCTGGTATATTAAAAAAGGAAAAAGTAGAAGGAAAAAAAAATGAAAGAAAGAAAGAAAATAAAGAAGAAAGCAAGAAAAAAAAAAGTGATGTAATCTTTTCCAGGGAGGGTCACACACATCATTAAGGGTAACTTTAATCCATGTTCCTTAGTATGATAATTAATATTTGGGTTAAAATAATGTATTTTCTGTAGCTGGGGTTGTCTATGACTTTAATCCCAACAGATTGGGAAGCTGAGGCAGGAGGATCACAACTTTCAGCCAGAGCTGAGCACCATAGCCACATCCTTTCTGAAAATCATACTGAAAAGAGCTGGGGATGAAGGACAGTAAAGGAATCAGACATTATTTTAGTGGCAACCAATTTTTTCAAAAAAAAATTAACTGGGTTTTCCAGAAATCTGCACCATGGCTAATTTTAGGACTATCAATAAAAGAGTATCTACAAAAAAGTTCAGTGTAGATAAACTTCCTATTTTTGTGTTGCCCTACTTTACTGGGCAGCTAGTCTGGAAGAAATCAGCACTCCTGGGCTGGGGATGTGGCTCAAGCGGTAGTGCGCTCGCCTGCCATGCGTGCGGCCCGGGTTCGATCCTCAGCATCACATACAAACAAATATGTTGTGTCTGCCGAGAATCAAAAAATAAATATTAAAAAAAAATTCTCTCTCTCTCTAAAACAAAAAAAAAAAAAAAAAGAAATCAGCACTCCAGGTGTTGGACTCCCCGTTACTAGTTTTTTACACACTTGTATCCAGAATAATAGTTTGTAGTAATGTTCAAACAAGGCCTCTGGCCTCGAGCTGGGCTTCACAAATAAGTCACCAACTGAGCTCCATGGTAACAGCTGGTGGGGGAGGAAATAAAGGGGAGAAGAAGCTCTCCCCTCCTCAGGTGCTGTCCTTGAAGGATTAACTTGGCCAGAATAGAGAAAGAAAAACCTGCTTTTATGTGTGTGATGTGACAACTTGACTATGGTGACTCCACTTTGTGAACTCAGCCATGACACTCAAAAAGCTCATGACTGGGGCAGTTTGTATTCTTTTGTTCATGAAAATTCCCCAAGAACACAGAATAATCTATGGGGCCTACTGGAGACTAACTGACCACAACTTTCAGGCTTACTTATGTTGACTGAACCCCCAAACTTTACTTTTGTGGTTTCTGTGCTTAAATATGGAGCCAACTGAAGGCAGGGGCACCACACCGACCATCTCATTCTTTCGAGAGCAGAGTGTCTGCAACTGGCCAGCAATAAAGGCTTAACTGGAATGAGACTCTGTGGTCTGAGAGTTATTTGGGGGTCACTGTATTTCAATGTGAACGTCTGACCCCCCTCTCCTTACATACTGGGTATAAAATTTTGAAACCACCTGAACTCAATTTTCAAGGGATGGATGGATTGATTACAGCAAAAGCATTGCCCTCTGAGACTTGCTGCAGACAGATAAACCTGTTTACAACTATCTTCAGTGCCTTGTCTCCTTTGTCCCTACATCATTATTACCCTGTGTGCTTACCTAACTACAGGACTGGTGTGACTCTACATCATGGACTCTCAGAAAAGGGAGCAGTTATACTGTATTGATGTAGCCCAGAATTCCATATCCCTGGGATCTATAAACAACCCCCTTATTCCCTTTAAAGCAGTTATTTTGACCAAACACGAGGAAGTGTTGAGTGATCATTCTTTCTCCTCAAGGATAATATTCACAAAGAGAAAACAAATGCTTTCAAAAGTGTTCTTCTTGCCAGGGACATTGGAACAAGCCTGTAACCCCAGTTAAGCGGGAGGCTGAAGCAGGAGGAACACAAATTGGAGGCCAGCCCAGATTCCAACACAAAGGGAAGGGAGAAAGAGAGGGGGGAAGAGAGGGGGGAAGGGAGGGGGGAAGGGAGGGGGGAAGGAAGATTGATTCTTTCCACTATTTAACTAAGCGATAATGACAATTAGCAGACGGTGTCTATTTGAAACCAGTGGGAAGAAGGAATGTCTGGCTGAGCTGTGAGGTGGAGAGAAGGTGGCCTTTTAGAGGGCAGGTGGCGCCTGCAATTTGGAGGACGTCCACTAGGTGGAGCTCCACAGAGAGAAGAAAGGTGCATTTTTGGTCCTGCTTCCTACACGTTGGGAAAAGTAAGTGCGGGTCACAGGTAGGGAGCAAAGGAGACACCTGGGACCTGAGCCTCCCTTCCAAACCCAGGGAACCAGGGAACAGGACCCAGGGCCACCCGACAGTGGCGACTCAGGGCGCCACTCAGCAGCTTGCCCGCCCGCCGGGCCCACAGGCAGGTGCTTACTGCCTACATTCAGCGAACTCACCATTTTTGGCTTCTCTGGTGACCTGGCGTCCTCTGGAGGAACCTGCGGGCACCCGAGATCACCGAGAACACGGCAGCCCAGTCACAGGGGTCCCTTCAGCAGAGAACACGGGGCCTGTAGCAGCAGTAGCCCATTTTTTGAGGAAGAAAAGCCCTGGAGCTTGCGGCAGCCCGCCCTTTCCCTCCCTTTGCGCACTGATTGGACAGTTACACCAAGCGACCCGGATGGATGGCCTCCAGGCCCGCCTCTGGATCGTGACTGACAGCTAACAACATCCAATCACTGGCTGAAATTGGGTAGAGTGACAGATTCTTGGCCCCAGCCCTTTTCAGTAGGAGCTTCCTGGCTCTGCTCAGAAGGAATCCAATTGGGAAACCTTGGCTTAGCCTCTGGGACAGAGGTGACACGTGGCGCTGAGCTAGGCGCTGAGCCATAGAGTGCTTTCCGAGCATGGCGAGTCCCTGGGTTTAACCTCAACACAAAAACAAAGCACAGCTTCTCCAGGAGGCTGAGGCTGGAGGAGCCCAAGGTCACGTCTGCATCTGCAAACATTGAGACCCTGTCTACAAATAAAATGAAAAGGTGGGGATGGAGCTCAGAGGACGGGGTCAAGCCCCACTGGGTTTGTTTCCCAGTACCTTAAAAAAGAAAGAACGATATATTATTTTATATTATATATATAATCTATATTTTATATATTTTGTATATATAAAATATATATAATATATTTTTTATAAAATATATAGAATATATTATATATTTTTATACATAAAATATGTATTTTATATAATATAGTCTCTATATATTATATGTATTTTATATATAAAATATGTATTTTATATATTCTATATATAGAATGGATATTTTCTATAATATATTTTATATATATTATATATATATATTTCTCACACTAAGTACATCTAATCAGAATATTTTCTATAATATATATATATTATGAAAAATAATATAGATATATTAATATATATATATTAATATATATATATATTAATATATATATATATTTTTTCCCCAGCTGATGCGACCTCAAGTGACTTAGAAAGACACTGTCTCCAAATTTTTGAAACACTTTTTAAAGATATCATTTATATGACCCATATATAATATCAAAAAATGAAAACAATTTGAAAACTATTTAGTAGTTCTCCTGACCTCCTGCCCTCTGTTCCATTGAGGATGCTCCTGATATACAAAAGGAAGCAACTGGGGTTGGCTCTGATGCCCAAGGCTCCCTCCCTAGCAGAAAGGGTGGGGGAGGAAGGAAGGCAATCCTCTAGGGCAGCAATATGCTGTGGAAATAAAATGGGTGCTTTGTGCTTAGTGTAGATGTTCTACTTCGAATGTTAGGAAGTCTTCTGCAGAAATGTGACTCTGGTGACCCCACAGGTCTGTTCAGATGTTCACCCAAAACCAAACAGAAACGATTATGATGCAAAGCAGGAAAGAAACTTTGACCAGTGCACCTACACCAGGAAGACAAAAAAACCCTGTCCTTACCCTGTCTTCAGATGCTGACAAGGACTTTGAGATTTTATAGAAAGGGTAATCATAGGAATGTATGGATAGGGGAAATTGTATGTAGGATTTAGTATTATCTGTAGAATTTAAGCTTTAGGCATCTGTGGTCTTATAACTTCTCTGTGAGCTCACACTCACTTGCCCCCTGGACGCATGTCACTGTATTGCAAAGACTGACCTCACTTTGTCAGGAGGAAGTCCCCCTCCAGTGTATTCTTTCCATGTCAAGGTTTTCAAGAAAAGCCACAAGCCCTAGGAAGCAACATACACCCCGGAGCTGACCCAGCACTCTCAGCATCCTGGGTTTGAACCGATAGTCCAACCAGAAAGAAACGAAAACCCTTCTCAGCTGGGTCCCTTAACCCTGCATATAAACCATAAAAAATTGCCACTTGGGGCCAACACTGTCTGTCATGTCTATCCCCCTCTTGGAAATTAAGTACAATTTTTTTTCTCTACTCTTAATTTGGGATTTGTGAAGTCTATCACATCCTGATCACTGGCCCAAGTTCATTCTACCTAACAATATTGCCCATGGCCAAGGGGGGGCTATTGTGTAAAAAGTCGTAATCCCACAATGTGTGGAAAAGTGGACATATAGCTGCCAGGGCTGAGAATTGAATTCCAGGTGCCTTTATTGTCCCCCATGGTAGAGATTGAATTGAGGGCAGGGGCACTTTGCCACTGAGCATCCCTTTTATTGTGGTTCAAAGAAGGTGGGTGTGAGCATAACTGTAATGGGCCTGAGAGAATAACTCCAGATGGTGACTCCAAGCTACTATCAATCCAATGAAGAGGTTGACAAATCAGAGGGTGAGACCCAGCATGGTTGTTCATGCCTGTGATCCTAGAGGTTCAGGAGGCTAAGACAGGAGGATTTCTAGTTCTAATCTAGCATCAGCAAAAATGAGGTGCTAAGCAACTCAATGAGAGCCTGACTCTAAATAAAATACCAAACATGGCTGGTTATGAAAATATAGTATTTTGCCTTAAATGTACAATTGAGATATAAGAAAGGCAGCCTGAGGGCAATTAGAGCAAAATGGAGAGTCACATGTACAGCCTCAGACTGTGGATGTGGAAGATCTCGAGTTTGTGCACCTGAACCATCCTGGACCCACAGGAGGTCGGGGAGGGGTCACCCTGACCAAGAGAGAAAGAAGCAGTGTTTATTTAGGTAAAGTCAAAAGTGTCTAGGTCCAAAATGCACTCAATTCAAGAAGACTTTCCTGGCACAAAAGGACAAAGGAAGTTGGGGACAACTAAAGGTGTATTGCTTTATATGAAAATATGTGGGGGTTTTGATACCAGGGATTTGACGGAGAGCTGCCTAGCCACTGAGCCAAACTTCTAGCTCTTTTTTACTTTTACACAGGGTCTGGCTAAAAAGCTTAGTGCCTCACTAAGCTGCAGAGGCTGCTTCCAACTTGCAGTTTTTCTGCATTAACCTCCCAAACCACTGGGATTTTAGGAATGTGCTACTCTTCCCCGCAGCATGCTTCTTTAAGCAGCCCAGTGGGACACAGGGAAATGCAGGTGAAGATCTGGAAGTTGGTGCACCCCATAGTACTTTGGCAAAGAGAAACTGGGGTGGGAAGCGGAGACCCTTGTGAACCAGAGGATAGAATGCTGACTGCAACTTGCCTGCTGGCCCAGATGTTCCATCCTGTAACACTGTTAGTAAAAGCTGTGCTATTTCTATACCTGTGTCTCTTAGTCTTCTAGAGGACACACGCAAGAATGGTGGGAACAGATGGTTAAGAGAATAATCTTGTAAAATGGGCCCGCTGTGCTGACCTGCACATGCATGATTTCTAAAAATCAATTTACCTGCAGCTCTGCCTGGCCTAAGTGGACAGGAGATGTCACATTCCTCAGCCAACTACCTGTGATCTGCATGAGAAATGCAGGCAGGAAACCCCCTAAGAGGAACCCAAGTGACTATGTAGAGACAGACTTTGTGACTCTTTTTACAGACCAGATTTTGGAAGAAAGGATAATTTTTTGGATAAGAATCCAATTAGAATGGCTCAGCGTGGGCCAAGGTGACATAGAGTTGCCATGACCATCGCGACGTGAAAGTATGATGTCACCCTTCTGTCAAAAGTCAAAAAGTGCACCTGGGCAGGACTCTCTGGAAACTTTCCAGAGACTCCAATAAAACTAGAGTTCAGAAGAGGCACATGGTCCCTCTGCTTTCTGAGAGGACCCACTTTTGCCCTTGAGAATGTCCCCTTCCCCTTCAAGAAGTTCATGCCTGTTACAGGGTGACATGTCTGAAATCTTTCTGATGTGATTGCAAAAATAAAGGGTTCAAATGGGTCTTTTCACTGCCTCAGTTTCTCGGGAGGTCCCAGCTCTATAATGAGTTCATTCTCTCTAAAAAACAAAAAAAAAAACAAAACAAAACAAAAAAAAAACAGAAACCTTCATTAACAAGCAGCAAAACAAAACAAACAACAACAACCAAAAAATAAATCAGTAACCTGCTAGAGCAGCCTCCACAATTTAGCTTCACTCTGTCTCTAAATAAAGCTTGCAATAGAGATGTAGTTCAGGGCATGTAGTTCAGAGGGCCGGGCATGGTGGCACACACTTCAAGTCACAGCAAATTGTGAGGCTGAGGCAGGAGGACCATGAGTTCAAAGCCAGCCTCAGCCATGGTGAGGTCCTAAGCAATTTGGTGAGACCCTTTCTCTAAATAAAATACAAAATAGGGCTGGGGATGGGGCTCAGTGATTGAGTGCCCCTGCGTTCAATCCCCAGTCCCCACCCCCTCAAATAAAACATAATAGAATGTAAAAGGACAGATATAAATCTAACGACATCAACAGTGACATTATATGGGCAATCTTATCCAAAGGTAGAGGTCATCAGAAAAAAAATAAAATAAAAACAACGTCCAATTCTACGCACCTGAGACCCATATCAGGAAATATAATGAGCCAACTAGTCCCAACTTTGCCCCAGATCTCCCTCCTAGCTGCCTGTGTGAATGCAGGTTGGGGCTCTGGCTTCCATCAAGACTCTGATCAGGAAGGGGAGACCCACAGAGGTATGGGGAAGCCCTACGAGAGACCAGGTTCCCCTTGGTCAGGATAGCCACAAAGGGCTTGCAGTTTGAGGTGGGCTCTTCCTCCGGCAGAAGGACCAGGCCAACAGCTTACCAAGTGCTCTCTGGGAGGGAGGAATTGAAAGTTGAAACTCTCCTGCCCACCTCTGGCCAGAAAAGTAATGAGAAGGGTCCTGCCAGACCCCTGTTTTGGATGTTTTCAAAGTGAAGGGGGGCTGAGAGAGAGTCAGAGAGAGTTGATGTAGTGATTGGTCAGAGCCTCCTGCTTCAGGACTGGAAGGCAGGGGGTCATTCAGAGTGGCTCCGCCCATATTTTCTATTCCTTAATATTTAAAGGCGATTGGGAAATTGTATCTTTCAGTCACTGAATTCTTGGTCTGAGATCATCATGAAACAAAAAAAGCATTAGTAGAAAACATACTATCTCTAGGACATCACCACCTTGAAAGATCCAAGTTGTTGTTGTTGTTGTTGTTATTATTATTATTATTATACCAAACACTCATCAGAAGATTCTTCATCTTTTCTCGATATTATTGGGAAGCCTTGCACTTGACAATGGTAACATAGACATTTTCATTTGGCATGGCGCTTCAGCCTCTCCACAAAGCACGGAGCCGAGGGCTCAGTCACAATATTTACCACAGTGGCTTTTTAGAGCATTTTAACTCAGTTCTAATTTTTCCATCAGCATTTATCTGACTAAGAAAGCTCTTTGAAGTAATTTAAGTCCAACGTTAAGAGAATCCCTATGTTGTAACTTTGAAAAAGAGCCATAAAGACTGTATCATAGAAGCAACGAATGATATTTAAATTTCCCGTCAAAGATCCTGGCCTAAGTCTGGTTAACTGGCATGCACCTGTTTCAGACCTGAACCTTAACTTCAGCAGAGGGTAGCTCTGAAATATCAGCTGGCAATTACTACGATGAGTTGTATTCATGCAGGCTACAGGATAGTCATCATCCTTTCTCTTAATTCTCACATTTAAGGAATCTGTTAGGTCTGTCAGTGATGTAGATATTCTGACGGCAGAAGACAAACATCCTAACATCCTTTTGGGTGCCATCTCATGAGGGTTAGGGTATTATCAATAAAACCTCCAGGTGACAGGCATCCTCCTGTAATTGTTCTTGTCCATTCTAGGAGACCAGCCTAAATGTATGCACTATTTCTAGAATTCTTGTGTGGTACTGACTAGACATTTGCATAATACTTAGGAATACTCAGGAATAATACTTAGGAAAGGTGCCAATTTCTATTGTAGAATGATCAGGGCAACCCTACATTGGTAGATACCTTGTGTACATAACTGGCCTGTGGAGAAAAATTCTATTTCATCAATCTTTCAATTTGGACAACTGTCCACATAAGTAGTCTTAATTTGTAAAGGCAGCATGATTGTCTGGTTTAGGTTCCTTGTATGGTGTCTATTCCTCAAATAGAATCCCAGACATCCTGTTTGCCATAGGATCAACATATAGCTGACTACTACAGTCAGTAGGATTAATCTAGTTTCATGGTTGGGCTTTCCAGTCCACACTACAATGTACATTAAAAATGGATCTGAGGGCTTGGGTGGTGGCTCGGTGGTGGAGCGCTCACCTAGCACATGCGAGGCCCTGGGTTTGATCCTCAGCACCACATGGGAACATAAACAAAATAAAAAGATTGTTTCCATCTACAAGTAAAAAACAAATTGAAAAAATAGATCTGAGAATGGGTCCATAGAAGTTTCTTCATAATTTTTACTTACTTGACAAGTTAATGAAGCTGCATGGTTGGAAACTCTGCAGTTGGAAGATTTACCTTCCTGTGTCAGGTTTTTCAGTCATTTTCATGATGACGGTTTAAATTCTATCTTTTAAACCTGATTTAATTTACTTAATCATGTTCAGCAGCAATGAACATGATTCAGTAAATTCAACAGCAGTCTCAATTTTTTTTTTTTTTTGGTGGTGCTGAGATTGAACCCAGGGCCTTGTACATGTGAGCAAAGCACCCTAACAACTGAGCTATATTCCCTGAGATTCTCAATATTACAATTAAGAAAAAAATTAAATATTTTGTAAGAACTAGTGTGTGCCTCTAGGATCCTATGTTCCCCCTTTTCTTTATTTAATAAAATTGAGTAAAGACTGGGCATAAGCCATAGTATCATCAATTTAAGTTATAGTTAGTAGTACAAGTATTTTAATGATAAGATTTACCTTGTATTGATTATTGTAATTTCCCAATATATATACTAGTTGATCCATCTTAACAATTTAAAAGGAATCCTCAATCTCTTTCTGAGAGAAGGTTTCAACATATCTTTATGTCTCAGAATATTATTCTTTAAATAGGTGTCTCTCGATGGTCTTTTAAAAAATGTCATTAAGCATTATATAAATCCTACCAAATTTTGTGGATAATAGTCCAATCAGAGAACTTCTATCATGTCTGTGAATTTTCAACAAGGTTTGCAACTTTTATTGCTCAAAACTAACATACAACTTTAATTTGGAGAACCTCAGTCCTAATAAAATTCCCAGATCTCAAAATGATTCAACAAACAAAATATTCAAGAATGGACAGTCTTTGAATCAATCAAATTTAGTCTCCAAGGAGAATTGTAAAAATTAGAATCTATGTCAGCAGTTTAATGTATTTAGTGTTTAATCAATGATGTGAATTTATTCACCCAAATTAATCCTTGCCTTAAACAATAAGAATCATTAGGCAATAAAGACCTTGCTTAAAGGAATTAAACTTAACATTTTAATAGATCTTTATCATGTCAAAATATGAACAAAAATATTAGCTCAGTGTCAGCATAGAGAGTAAAATCAGGGAAATAGCCTGAAATATCCTTGAATTAATCAGTTAAAACTTTTAGTCAGTCCAGTACATATAAATCTCTTTTTTTACATTTCTATATTCTCTAATTAATAATATAAAAATATTTCTATTTAGGAAAATATTTTTATCATAAAAATCTAGAATATAAAGATCTTGGTTTACCCAAAGATGATTTCTTTCTTTTTAGGACCTCCAGTGTGTGCTTCTCCTCTGTTGAAATTCCTTTTAGAATTTTTCCTGGTTACACTTTGAAATAATTTCTGAAAATAATTTCTGAAAAATAATCATCTTTGTATCTTGACAAAAAAAATATTAATGAGGGCTGGGGTTGGGGCTCAGTGGTAGCACGCTTGCCTGGCATGCATGAGGCACTGGGTTTGATTCTTGGCACCGCATACAAATAAATAAAAACAAAGTAAAGGCCCATCAACAACTTAAAAAACATATATTTTTTTTTTAAAAAAGAAAAGAGATATCAATGAAAATATTGTTAAAGTCCTTGGATATTTCTGCAGATAAGGGCATAACCTAAAATAAATACAGTATATAATTGATTAACTTTATGTAACCACATGGTTCTTAAGATATTTTGGATCCATTTCAACATGTTTTTAACTAGGAGTACACGACTGCATGTGACATCATATGATGTAGCTGATGATCCTTGTGTATACATTTATTTATTTTAATTTATTTGGTCAGGAACAAGAAGAAAAATTTGGGGGGTCATCCCAGGAACATGGATGGCTTTGTTTCTGCGATAAACAAATGCTTCCCCTGAGATACAGCCATCTGATCCTGTAGGAGGTTCAGAAAATACACACACACACACACACACACACACACACACACACACACACAGGCTGAACCCTTTTATTGAGGAGAAGCCATTCAAATGAGGCCAGGGGTCAGGTTTCAGGGAGCTGAGTCTAGCTTCCTGCTGTCTTGTCCACAAGAGGCTTGGTTTCAGCTTTGGAGTTGTTCTGTATCCTCACTTGCAGTGAAAGCATAAATGAGAGTCAGACCCCATCATTCCTCCTCCAATTGAAAATCCTGCAGGAGAAGGGTGAAGTGTGTGGGAAGGGCGACCCCTGCCAGGCTCTTGCAGGAACACACAGCTGCAGAGTTCTTAGGGTCCCTGTTAGCCTCAGATTGTGTCACCTGAGCAGCAAGTGGAGACCTACTCTAATATCCCCCAGATTTCAGAGATGAGGGTATTTGCACAGAGCACATAAATAACCTTTGGAAAACATTCATTAGTAAAATAACGTTATATTGATGTATGCATAGATTTTGGAATGCTTCAATCTAGAGACGGTTTTCACATTCTTTATGGTGTTTGAAGAGAAAATTCTTGATTAGGTACTCTTTATCAAATTTTCTGTTGTTGCTGGTGTAGGGGTTCATGCCTATCATCCCAGCAGCTCAGAAGGCTGGCTCAGGAGGATTGCGAGTTTCAAACCAGCCTTGGCAACTTAGTGAGACCTGAAGCAACTCAGTGAGACCCTGTCTCTAAATAAAATATAAAGAAGAGCTGGGCATGTGTATCAGTGGTTAAGTGCCCATAGGTTCAATCCTCTATACCAAGAAAATAAAATAAAAAATAAAAAAGTCTTAAAAGTGGTTCCTGATAGTACCTTCAGTCTAATTCTAAGACATCTTTCCTCTCTCAAGCTCACCAAAATTCCCTCTTGTTTTTTTCCCTGATAATTCGAGTAATTTCAGTATTTGCATTTCTGTGTGTTCCATGACACTAGAGTATATTTGGACACTTTATACATACATGGAGTGTAACTTATTTTGATTAGGATCCCAGTCTTTTAGTTGTGCATGATGTGGAGTTACCCTGGTCTGTAGTTATATATGAACATAAAAAATGTGTCCCATTAAGTTTACTCTCTTTTCTACACCATCCCCCTCCCTTCCCATAATATTCATTTATCTAATCCAATAGCCTTTTTTTTCCCTCCTCAACCTCCGTGTGTGTGTGTGTGTGTGTGTATGTGTGTGTGTGTGTGTGTGTGTGTGTGTGTGTGTGTTACATTTTCTTTGTCCATTCATCTGTTGAAGGGCAACTGGGCTGATTGCAGAGTTGAGCTATTATAAATTGAGTTGCTATAAACATTTTTGTGGCTGAGTCACTGTAGTGTGCTGATCTTTAAGTCCTTTAGATATAAATCGAGAAGTGGCATAGCTGGGTCAAATGGTGGTTCCATTTCAAGTTTTCTTAGGAATCTCCACACTCCTTTCCAGAGTGATTGCACCAATCTGCAGTCCCACCAACAATGGGTGAGTGAACCTTTTCCCCACCTACTCGCCAATATTTAATGATACTTGTATTCCTGAGAATTGCCCTCCTGACTGGAGTGAGAGGGAATAGTTTTAACTTGCATTTCTCCAATTGCTAGAGATATTGAACTTTTTTTTTCATATATTTGTTAACCATGGATGACTATATATTTAGTGTGTGGCTGGTGCTGGGGCTCCAGCTTCCTCATTCTGCAGGACAACTTTTGAATCTTCTAGAATCATTTTAGAAACACTTCTATCCTATTTGAAGTTTGTAGTCCATTTACTATAATGAATTGTTCACAGTTGTGTGTATGATTCCATCTTCAAATACTCCCATGTGTTTATAAGAATCCAATCTCAGGCTACAACTTTGTGGTTTGTTCAGTGTAGTTTTTTAGTAACAACTGATGTCACTGTGCTGAACCACAGAGTTTTGTCATGCATTTGAAAGAGTGGGTCATAGTTTTGGTTTTCTTCACAAATTGATGTGGGTTTTATGGAACTTGTCAATTTCTCTCCAAGTTTGGAGAATACACTGAATCCTTATGTCAATTTGGGGTGTACTGTTTTTTTTTACTTTTTGGGAAATTTAAAAAATATATTTATAAAAATGTATTTGACTTTTACAAAACAATTATAGAATTGACAAAGATTTAACAAAATTCACGCCCAATTGAAGTTTATTACAATAATCTTCCCTAGGCGTGTTAGGCTCGAATTTAGGACCCTCAAAAGACCACCAGAGACCAAGGTCCATGTAAGCAGCAAAGAGGTGTTTATTGGGAGCTAATTCGGTCCTTCGTGTGCATCCAGCAACTGGTGATGCTGAGAGGCCCCTAGCCCAGTGTTTGCAGCAGTTTTATACACTATTTGGGGAAGGCAGGGACTTCACATACATCATAGAATCTCTTGGCAAATCATAACACACCGCAGGAAAATCATAAAACAACCCTAAAACATGATTAGCACATTCAATGGTGGGAACAAGTTGGGTAGCGGTGATTGATTAGTACAGAGGGGAATTCATTTGAACTGGTTGGTTTAGGCCATGAGGGTTGTAGGTGCTGAACTACATGGTTTTCCAACATGTTATCAACCACCATAAACTATAGGGAGGGTCATCTGGCATCCCAGGTATTTTCCCTGTCTCATGCTGATTGGTGGCTGCTAGGGGGTTGCTATGGGTCCCCACCTAGAGTAACTCAGAGACACCTGGCACAGCAGATATCTCCTGTTATTTGCAGACAAACAACTCAGCAGGGTGCATTTATGCCTAGGAGTGCTCTGTGGGTGTTTTCAAGGACAAGGGTCATGCCCCTTTTTTGAACAGGCTTTGCTCTGAGGTACAGGCTGGTTTTTCAGACTCAATGGCATTTTTGTCACAAAGGTTGGAGGATCTCTGATCTCTGTGCCCTTCAACAGATGAATGGATAAAGAAATTTTGGTATATATACAGAATGGAATACTATGCAGCCTAAAAGAAGAATGAGATGATGGCATTTACCAGCAAATAGATGGAAATGGAGAATATTATGCAACGGGAAATAAGCCAGTCCCAAGAAATCAGAGGCCAGATGTCTTCTCAGATATGCAGATCTATCTCACAATAAGGGTGAGGTTCTTGGGAAGAATAGAGGAACTTTGGATTAAACAGAGGGAAGTTAAAAAAGGAGAGGGGCTATGGGGGTAGATTGAAAGTAAAATAAATAAGATGTCATAACCTTTTGTACATACATGACTTCATGACCAGTGTAACTCTACATCATGTGAAACCAGAAGAGTGAGGAGGTATAATCCCCCTATGTAGCATGTGACCAAATGCATTCCGCTGTCCTGTGTAACTAATTAGAATCCATAAAAAATCTTTTCAAAAGTTCATTGTACATTTTTGTATAAAAACAGTATCTAGTACTTGGGAAATAATTCCCAAGTATTTAAATGAAATCATGAAGATTCATAGAAGGTCATTGAGCAAGCAGAAAGCAGCTAAGATTATAATGGGAGTCTTGAATCAATCATCACTCAGAGCAAATTTAATGTAGAAAACAATAATAACAGAAAGAAAAGAATTCAGAATCCAAGTAGGAAATAGGAGTCATATCCTGAATGTGAACTTGGACTCTGGGAGTTCAGCTGTCCGTCAAAGCACTGAGTCTCTCCGCCCAGCTACAGGGTGCATTTGTTAATGGGATGCAAACTCTTCCTATTTTCTGTGTTTCCTTCCCCAGGATTTCTGCTGAATGCTGTGACTAAACATTTGACCACTTATCCTCAAATTCCACTTCAGATCTACTTCTGAAGAAAACGTTTCTCCTCTCACATGAAGAATGATATAAACATTTCAATGGCTTAAATATTTTTAATTACCCCCACCCTCAAATCTCACTGCCTTGCTAACCCTTGTCCAATGAACAAGTCACTTTCTGGGTTTTTTAAAACTTCTTGATTCTTTTTCAAGCACATGTGCCTCTTCCTTGCTCCTCTTCATCCTCACATTGTAGGAAACTCCGTGGAGACTTGGGACAGTCTCCCTTCACCTGTGGGCTGAGGCCAATGATTTGTTTTTATTCATGAGGTTGTCTCTGGGACCTGGACAAAGGAGGCCTCAACCATGACACAAAACAGCCCTGGGCCCAGGTTGAAGAGTGAGGTTCAGCAAGATATTGAAATGTTTTCAAGACATGTCAAGGGGCGACATGGTGCACAGAGAAACAAACATATTCACTGAGATTGTCTCAGTCTATTACTGTGTCCCTATTTTTAAATTTTTTTAGGTGTAGTTGGATACAATACCTTTATTTAATTTTTATTTATTGTCATGTCGTGCTGAAGAACAGCAATTGCAAGTTCTTAGTAGCCTTCAAAAAGAATCTGCTGCTCTTGGGGGAAGAAATTTATTTTTATACCATTTTTGTAGATATCTTTCCAGGTAGTTAATAAATAGTCTCAAAGCCCAAAACTCATTTGATGTCCATACTTTTCAAGAGTCACAATCTTTTCTGACATATTGATTATCTAAGATATATTGAGGACATGGTTTAGAATATTTTCCCATAACCTTTGACAATCAGGATTAAATATTTACATTTTCACCTTACTCACTAGGTGCACACTGTTGTGGGGCAGGTCACTAAGAAAACACACCAATTTCCAGTTCTGTCCAAATGGACAGAATTTAGCTGGGCAGCCAGGGACAGCTCCCTGCAGGAGACCCAAGCATGAGCATGAAAGAAACATTTCTTACATGATATGAAGTCTCAGGTAAAATGGAGTCTGTTTGGTCATTGCCCATATAACACTGTACTACTCGACTACATGTCTTCTGGTCTATTATTAACTTTTAACATTAACTCATATGTATAATTACTTCATTAACCTTTAACTTTAAAGCACACCTATAATCATTGGTAAGCTTTCTTACTTTTAATCTAAAGTCCCAGTAAAACACACTTCAAATACTGAAACACACTTAAAATAGTGAAAGCCTATTATTCCGAAGTGACTCTAAAATATATCTATATTAATTTTACATTATTCTATTTTTAATTTCCAAAGTAATTTTCTTTTTTTAATATATGACCTATTTAACTGTTTTCTTAAAGTTTCCTTGATGGTTGGTCAAAGCCCACCAAATCTCATGTCTTTTTAATCTTTTAACTAAAGGGCAGGTTCTGCATCTCAACCCATTTGCCATTAATATGAACTCTGTGTTTTCTACTTTCGTCATGAATTCCTGTGTGAGGCAGAGGAGGGGTGTTAATGGGGGGAATGTATTTTTATTAGCCTCTTGTCCTCGAGGGGATACTATAATCTTCATTAAATTAACCCAGTTACATAGGGTGGTCCTTGTTGGCACAGCGATTGTTTTTCTGTAACTAGTCTATTGTAGAGGTTGTGACTTTGGAAGGGAGGGGGACATTAGTGTACATTGTTAACCCTGGGATAAACATTTCTTGTGGATTAGGCTTTTCTCAAGAACTTTGATTAGTCATCTTTCCCCTTTGAGTTTCTTAGGAAATAACACTATTGTTTGTCTCCTGAGAGATATTGAAAAACACCTTGGGGCCTGTCTCAATTGTGTCCTTGGTCTCATTCTGGGAATTTTCGTGCATTCTCAGGGGACACGTACTTTTATTATTGATTGATGAATGCCCTGTTCTCCATATCAGGAGGATCATAAACCAAACACTTAACATTCCCCATGGCTTGGGTTTCCAGATGGTATGGCCCTGCCACAGCATCCCCCACACTGTGACCTGTCAGACAGCGGATGACAGGAACCCCTTCACCAACTCCTGATTGTGAAAAAACCCAGGAAAAAAAAGATAAATTTAATTAAAAAAAAAAAGAACTGAGAAGTAGCTTCAGCAGAACCCAACATGCCTGCTCTGTACTGAACAGGTGATTGAGAGCTGCCTAGGCTGGGAAGCACTTAAGCATTAAGAACTCCTTAGGACCAGATGCTCCTGAGCTGGTCAAAAGGTGGGAATGAGATGAGCTGAAGTGGGAAGGATAGGATGGAGCAGCCAAGAACACATTAATCAAAAACCTTGTAGTTCCCTGTAGGGAGGAGCAATTGCTGGGACAAGCTATCTTAACAGCAGATTGGCTCAAGGGCAGGTTCTGGATAAGGGTGGAGGAAGGGCACTGAAGGAATTGACATTTCAATCCCTCAGGGAACAGTCTCCAACTGGCCAGACTCATTAAAATTGGGCTCGCCCCTTTTCCCTGTCTAGACTGACTGGTTTAATTCTGGCTTCTCCCCAGGCCCTGCGTGCACAAAGGAGCAAGAGTTCAGCCCCCTGTTGTGAACAACCAATAAAAAAAATTAAAAAAAAAAAAAAAAGAGATTCCAAATGCGAAACCTGGTGGAGCTGGATTCCCACCAATTCTGTGAGGGCGGTGGGGCTGTTCCAAGAACCTTGGAAGGAATAAAAAAAGGGTGTTCCCTAAACTGCTCTGGCTGCCTGGGGAGTCACCCTGCTTGTGCCCCATCCAGAATAAGCAGCTCCAGAAGCCCCAGCTTCACCGGGAGGTGGGGACCCGGGAGAACCTGTTTCCAGGCGCCACTCCCCAGGCCCAGAGTTGAGAGGTTAATCCAAGGAAGTGAGCCACCGGGGTCCAGGAGCGCGCCCAGCAGCCCGGTGGGCGGAGTCGCCAGCCCAGGCAGGATCGCGCCCAGATCTGGGGTCAAGGTCCTTCCCAGGTGCCAGCGCACAGCCATGGGATCTATGCAGAGGTGCCCTCCAAGGCCCAGGGGATGTACCTCGGCCACCGCCAAGTGCGCGGGACCCGGGGACGGAGCCACTCAGGCCTGGGGAGGGGACGAGCGCGAGACCCTGGGAAGGAAGGGAGGTGCTCGGAAATGGCGAGTCACCAAAACACAGCCCCAGGCGCATTCTCTGCGCGCGGCCCAGAGAGCAGCGCTGGGGTGGGGCGCAGAGGGAGGTGGGGGGCCGAGCAGGAGGAGGGGGAGGCCGGGTTGAGCCGAGGAAACTGCGACCAAGGCGGGGCCGCTCCTGGGTCACGCCTCCCCACGCTGAGACTCTCGGGCCTCCGAACCTCTCCAAGACCCGCTCCCTGCCCCCTCTTGGCCTGTGTCCCCCACACCAGGTCGGGACAGATGCGCTGGAGTGTACCCCCACTAAGACCCGCTCTGCCCCTCCAATTCGGAGCCGGGACCCCTCCCCATGGCCAAGTCTCACCATCTCTATAAGGCACGTCCCCTGCCCTACCCTGACACGGCTGGGACACCCTCCACACACACATTTTTTAAGACACGCAGCCTGGTGCCCATGTCTCCCCAATAAACTCATAGTCTTCGTGTCCCATCCTGGTCCCCACCCCCAGCCATGGCCTGTCGCACAATCTAAGACACAATCCTGTCCCTCCCCCAACACGGTTTTGACCCTGGCTGAGATTCCTGTCCGGTCCCCTCCCCATATGGCCCTCTGGCCCTATCACTCCCCGAATACCACCTGGTCCCGACTTGGGGCTCGGCGCTTGAGTCCCCACCACACACCCCATGTCCCCTCCCTGCTGCTGCTGGGTTGTCCCCAGGAACAGTCTAAGCCACTGCTGTCCCGCTCCCAGGCCTATCTCCCCTCCCCCCAGAACTGACGGTCCCTCCAACACTAGGGCCCTCAATTCCCACTTTGCTCCCGGGACCAAGTGTCCACCCTGGGGCAGCTCCATGGTGCCCAACACTAAGGCCCGCCCCTGTCCCTACCCCAGCAAGTCCAGCCCCCCATCCTAGAGCACGCCTCATGCACCACCCCACCTTAAGGCCTTGTCTCCCCCTAGACAGGCCCTGGTGGCCTCCTGGGCACATTCCCTCCCAGCCTCATCTAAACGTTGCCAGCTCACACTGAGACACGCCCCTTGCTCCACCCCCAGCACATCCCCCTCTACGACACGCCCCTTGCTCCTCCCCCTGCAGTCCATTGCGCACTTTAGAACACGCCCTTGCACCGCCCTCCACCCTGTGTCCCCCTAGGAAGGCCCCATCCAGCTTCTGGGCGCGTCCCCCTCGCAGCCCCAGCTCCGGGGTGCCCAACACTCAGGACGGTCCCTGGCCCACCACCAGCACGCCCACACCCCCACTCTAGGGCACGCCCCGCCCTGCTCCTGGCCCCCAAGTCCCCCATCCCGCCCCAGTGCAGCTGTGCATGGCCTTGTGACCCTCCCCCACCGGCCACTAAAAGTCGCAGGGTGTGGACCCTTGACTTTCCCCCATCTCCGCCCCCCGCCATAGCTGGGTCCCCCTCCCAGCGCTAGGACAAGCCAGTCCCACTCTGAGTCCTCCAGTCCACCCACTGCGCCCTGGCGCGTCCGGAATCCTCCAGCAGTGGGACCGGCCTCCAGTCCCCCACCCCCAGGGCGCACAAGATCTATGGCAGCCCCCGCCCCTTCTCTCCGGCTCCCCTCCCCCCCACACACACCGACACACGCACTGTGACGTCACAGTGACTCCGCCCACCTGCCCTCCCCGGTTGCCCCACCCGCAGCGAGTCCCAGACAGCTGAGTCCCTCTGAGTCTTGGGGCAGGTGGGGCCCAGGACCCGCCAGTGACGCTGGGGCGGTGGGGCGCCTGGCCCCCTGTTCAGAGGCTCAGGGACTCTCTTCTCTGCCTGCTGCACTGCATCTCTGGGGTTGCTTTGAATCCCCCATCTGTGGTTTAAAATCCTAGTGTCCCTGTGGGTATGGTCTTCCTAGTGTCCTGCCTGCCGCTTGGCACAGCCTTGGAGCTCCGGGCACCTTGAGCCAAGGCGCCTGCAAACCATCAGCGCCTCCTGACCCGCCGAGGACCCCAAATGGCAGGCCCCAGGCTCTGGACCCCACTTTCGCCCGGGCTTTACTGAGAGTTAAGCTCAAATGACCTTAACCCAGAGGACCCATTTAGTGACAAAACAAACTCAGAGAGACCATGACTTGCACAACAAGAAAGGGTTTTCTCAGCGTCACCCAGAGTGTTGGTAGCCACAAAAGGTCACCACAAATGCACTCAGAAATCTCCCAGGAGTCAGTAGCCTGATGTCCAAAAATAAACGGGGAGAAAAAAAACAGAAAGAAAGTGAAAAACTTGTAAGTCAGGCATTTGTCACAGCACATTGTTACAACTGTTTGGTTTGGTTATGATTTGCTGCTGTTAATCCTTTACTGTGCCTAGATTATAAATTATACATTATGACCGGCATCTATATATACTGGAAAAGTATAGTCTATCTAGGGTTAGGTACTAGCTGAACTTTCAACATCCTTTGAGATTTTTGGATTGTGTCCCCAGAGGATAAAGAGGGGACCTCTGCTGTTTGCATGGGGTTAAAGTGGAGGGAACTTTCTTATTATAGGGCTCAGTTTCTGATTGCTTGCTGAGAATCTCCAGTTTAGGTGCAGGGAGGAAATGGGCCTCTCTCAGCGTTGGTCTTGATTGGTCATTAGCAGTAGGGACTCCACCCTGGTTTTCTTTGGGCTGTTGGATTCCATGCAAAACCAGAGACTTCCCACAACTGGATAATTCTCTTGAGGCTCAGTTGGCCACATAGGAGTTCGGTTCAAGCCCTCACCAGAAGCCTGACATCTACATATGCATGGTGTATATTTTGCATGCCAAATCCTGTACATTTATTTCCTCTGCAGGGACTCCACCCTGCTTCTCTTCCTGGTATGTGGGCTTTTGCAGACCTGTAAGCAGAAATCACCGAACGCCTCGAAGCCAAACATCCTTCTGACCTTGGCAGATGATCTGGGCATGGAGATGTTGATTGCTATGGGAACCTTACACTGAGATAGAGTGCGGTTTGGGTTGTGGGGTGGTGCCTTGTGTGCAGTTTCGTGGAATAATTCACTTAAAATCCACCAGTGCAAATGAAATTTCTTAGTGCTGCAGAACTCAGCACCAAAAATGATTATTTTCCAACAGTAAAAATAGGGTCTTAGCCCTCTCAAACAACTTGAGGCCCTGCTGAGTTTTTAAGGGTTTTCCTGGGGCTGCTATAATAAATAACCAAAAAGACAGAGACTTCAATGTTATCCAGGAGCCACCACCCCTTTCCCAGCCCTGGAGGGCAGAGGCTGAGACCAGAGTCCCAGGCTGAGCTCCCTCCTTGGGCTCCAGGGAGGCTCCTCCCGCCTCTCTAGCTCCTGGGGCTCCAGGTGGCCCTTGGCAGAACAATATAGTGGCCCCTCAAAAGCTTAAGATTGAATCACAATATGACCCAGCAATGCCACCGCTGGGTTCAGACCCAAAGGATTTGAAAGCAGTGAGTCCAAAAGATACTCTCATATCCTGTGTTCACAGAAACCCTGATTCCCAATATGACTGGAGACTAGGGCAAAATGCATGTCCTAGTGAGGTGTGGGGGAGCCAAGGCCAAAATGGGGGCCAAGGAGAAGGTCTGAATGGGTGTCCTTGGGGACACCTGCCTCTCATGTAACTCGGATGTCAGGATATTCCTGTGAGGACATGTCACCTGACCTGCAAGGGCTTCCACGTCTCCACGAAACCCACCCAAATGGAAGAGTCTGCAATTTCTTGCTTCTCTGGAGTGTGTCCCCAAGCCCCAAAAGCAGAGCCCTTTTCCTCCACGATGCTGAAAGCTAACTTTGTCTCTCTTCTTCTTGTAACCGCTAAGGGTGACGCTGAATAACATCTCCTCACAAAACTGATTGCTAACGAAATGATTGGTTTTGTGCAAAATTAGATTATTACTAGAAATAAATGAACAAACAAGGGACACCCATTCTTGATCTTGACTTACCTAAAAACCACTTCATCTCCTCCACTTCCTCGTCTCTCTCCTTTTCCTCCCCCTTCTCCTCTCCCTTTTTCCTCCTCTATCTTCTCCTTTTTCTCTTCCCATTCCTCCTCCTCAACTCTTCTTTCTCCTTGTCCTCATCATCATCATCTCTCCTCTGTCTCTGCCTCCTCCCTCACCTCCTACTCCTTCTCTTGCACCTCCTCTATCACCTCCTTTTCCTCCTGCTTCTTCTCTCCCCTCTTCCTACCCCACCTCATCTCTCCTCCTCCTACGCATCATCATCATCATCTCTTCTCCATCTCCTCCTCCTCCATCATTCCTTGCCCCCATCCTTCACCTCCCCATACTCCTCCATCTTTTCCTTTTAATCCTCCTTATTTTACCTCCTATTACTCCTCCTCCTCCCCCTTCTTCTCCTCTTCCATTTCCTCCTTCTACTTCTCCTCTCTTCTTTTCCTCCTCTTCCTCATCTTCATCTCTCACTGTCCTCCATCTCCTCCTGCTCGTCTCCTCCTCCACCCCTTTTCTCCTCTCTCTCCTTGACCTTTCTCCTCTTCCTCCTCATTCTCCCCTCCTCCTCCTGCCTAGCTCCTCCTTCTCCTCCTACTTTTCCTCTGCCTCGTTTTTCTCCTAATCTTCCTCATCCTCCCCCTTCTTCTCACCCTCCTACTGCTCCGCCCTCTCCTCCTCATCTCTCCTCCTATTCCTCCTCCTCTTCATCATAATCTCTCCTCCTCCTCCACCACCTCCTACTTCTCCTCCTCCTCTTCCTTCTCCTTCATCTTCTCTTCTTCCATCTCCTCTTACTCCTCCATCTCCTCATCCTCCATCTCCTCTCTTTCTCCTGTTCAATCTTCTCCACCTCTTCTATCTCCTCCTCCTCTATGTCCTCTTCATCCTTTTCTTCTCCTCATCATCTCTCTTCTCCTACTCCTCTTCAACATCATCATCTCTCCTCCTCTTCCTCTTTTTCCTTCTCTTCCATCTCCTCCACCTCTTACTCCTGCTCTTTTCTCTCCTCCTCCAGCTCATCTCTCTCCTCTTCCTCCTTCTCCATCATCTCCTCTTCTCCTTTCCCATCTCTTCTTCCTCTCCATCTCCTCCTCTTCCTCCATTTCTTTCTCCTCCTCCTCTTCCTCCATCTCCTCCCTCTTCTTTTCCTCCTCCTCCTCATCACCATCATCTCTCCTCATCCACCACCTTTTCCTACTCCTCCTATTCCTCCTTCCCCTCTTTGTCCTCCTCTTCCTGCACTTCCTCTTCCTCCATCTCCTCTTTCTTCTCCTACCAGTCCTCCTCCTCCTCTTCCTCATCAACATCATCATCTCCCCTCGTCCTCCTCCTCCTCCTCCATCTCTTCCTCCTCCTCCATCTCCTCCTTATTCTCCTCTCTCCCCTTTTCCTCCTCCTTCATCTCTTCCTCCTCCTCCTCATCATCTCTTTTTCTCTTACTCCTCCACCTCCTCCCCCTCTTTCTTCTTCTCTTCCTGCATTTCCACCTCCTCCATCTTCTTCTCCTTACTCTCCTCAACATCCTCTCTTTCTCCTCCATCTCTTCATCCTCCTCCATCTCCTAATCCTCCTCCTCCTCTTCTTCCTAGTCTCTTTCTGCTCCTCCTTCTCCCTATTCTTCTTTCTCCTCTATCTTCTCCTGTTTCTCCTCCCCTCCTTCCCTCTATATGTCCTCCTCCTCATAATCATCATCATCATCTCTCCTTCTCCATCTCCTCCTTCACCTCCATCTCCTAATCCTCCTCCTCCTCCTCTTCATCCTCCTCCTGCATGTCCTTTTCCTCTTCCTCCTGCTCTTTTCTTTTGCTCTTTTCTCTCCTCCTCAGGCTCATACATCTCCTCTTCCTCCTTCTCCTTCATCTCCTCTTCTTCCATCTTTTTCTCCTCCTCAATCCATTCTCATCTTCCTCTTCCTCCTCCATCTCCTTCATTTAGTCCTCCTTTTCCTCCTCATCTTTCCTCCTTCTCCTCATCATCATCACGTTGTCTCTGTATAAACCATGGTGGCTTCTCCTGAGAAAGGCTTTTGAGGTCACTAGAGAAGTGTGGATTTGCAGAAGGGACACAAAGAGGAGAAAGGGCCTGTTCTTATTTGGGAAAGAAGAAAACCACTTGAATTATGGACAGGAGATGATGGCATTCACAGTGGACCTTGAATGTGCTGTGTCCGTGACCTGGGTTCACCTGCTGGGATTTCACTGTGAGGGGTCCCCCAAAAACTCATGGGTGAGACTATGCAAGAAAGTTCACAGGTAAAATGATTAGATTATGAGAGGTGTGACCTAGAAGTGGATTAATCCACTTGGATGAACTCACTGGGTGGTGACTGTAGCAGGTGGCATGTGGCTCGAGGAGGGGATTCCTGGGCTTTGGAGTGTCTATCCTGTCCCTAGTGAGCAAAGCTCTCTCTGCTTCCTGGTGACCTGTCCTGAGCTTCTCTCCTCCTCCAGGCTCTTCCACCATTTTGTTCTGCTCCCCTTGGGCCAGAGCCATGAAGTCGGCTAACCATGAACTGAACCTTGGAAACCATGAGCCCAAAATAAACTCTTCCTCCTCTAAATGTTCTTCTTGGGACCTTTGGTCACAGTGGCAATTTTGTCTGAGTAAAACAACATCCACGGTCTGGGGCTGGGGATTGGCTCAAGCGGTAGCTCGCTCGCCTGGCATGCGTACGGCCCTGGTTCGATCCTCAGCATCACATACAAACGAAGATGTTGTGTCTGCCAAATACTAAAAAAAATAAAAATAAAAAAATCCATGGTCAGTATAGTACAGAAAGATATTCTGAGAGGGAGGGACAGGACGGGATGGGACGGGACCAGACACCTCACCCATCCACCCTGTGTTACAGAACTTTGCTATAATTATTATTTTATTATTAGGTGCTGCTAAATTCTGATTTTTTCCCTAATTTATAAATTAATATCTTCATAGGTATGTACGCATAGAGAAATAGCTATATATTGTAGTATATGTATGAATATTTATTGATTACTTATATATGAATGATTGGGTACTCTCTGGGGTTTCAGGGATTCCTGGGCCTTGGAAGGAGTCCCTGATGCATGACTACTACTTGGATACTTTCCAGTGCAACCCGGTAACTCAAGGCAGAGACCTGAGTGTGGAAACCAATTCATAGGAAGAGGAGAGTGAGGAAAAGAAGGAGGAAAATGAGGAGGAGGAGGATACAGAGGAAGAGGAAGAGATGGATAAAGAGAAGGAGATGGAAGTGGAGGAGAAGGAGCAGGAGGAGAGGATGAGAAGATGGAGGAGGAGGATGGAGATGAAGAGCAGATGAAGGGGCTGGGGATGTGGCTCAAGCGGTAGCACGCTCGCCTAGCATGCGTGCGGCCCGGGTTCGATCCCCAGCAGCACCACATACCAACAATGATGTTGTGTCCGCCGAGAATTAAGAAAAAATAAATAAATGTTAAAATTCTCTCTCTCTCTCTGTGCCCCCCTCTCTCTCACTCTCTTTAAAAAAAAAAAAAAAAAGAAGAGCAGATGAAGGAGAGATGATGATGATTATGATGAGAGACGATGTGATAATGAGGAGGAGGAGGAGGAGATGGAGGAGAAGGATGAGGAGAAGGAGGGAAAGGAGGAGGAGGAAAAGGAAAAAGAGGAGGAGGAGGAGAGATGATGATAATGTGGAGGAGGAGGAGAGATAAGAGGAAGAGGAGAGGGAGAAGAAGAAAGACATGAAGGAAAAGGAGGAGATAGAAGAAGAGGATGAGATTGAGAAGGATGAGAAAAAGAGGGAGGAGTAGGAGGAAGAAAGGGAGAAGAAGGAAGAGGAAATGGAGAAGTTGAAAGAGGAGATGGAAGAGGAAGAGGAGATGGAAGAGGAAGAGGAGATGTAGAAGAAGGAGAGACATGAGGAGGAGGAGAAGCATGAGTAGGAAAAAAAGATGGAGTAGGAGCATGAGATGAAGAAGAAGAAGGAAGAAATGAAGGAGGAAGAGGAGAAGAGAAAGGAGAAGGAGATGGAGTTGGAGAAGGAGAAGATGAAGGAGAAAGAGGAGGAGATGTAGGAGCAGGAGGAGGCAGAGAGGAGGAGGAGGAAGAGGAGGAGATTGAGGAGGAGGAGAGAGATAAACAGGAGGAGGAGATAAAGTAGCAGGAGGAGGAGAAGATAGAGAAAGAAAAAGGTGGAGGAGGAGATGGAAAAGAGATTATGATGTTGTGGAGGGAAAGGAGAAGAAATAATGAGAAGGAGGAGGAAGGAGGAGGAGGAGATGGAGGAGAAGGAGAAGGAGGAGGAGGGAGGAGGAGGAGAAAGAGAGATAATGGTGATGAGAAGGACTAGGAGGAGAGATGAGGCGAAGGAAAAGAAGAGGGAGGATAAGAAAAGTAGACGGAGGAGGAGAAGGGGGAGATGAAGAACTACAAGGAGGATGAGAAGAAGTAGCGGGAGGAAGAGGAGGAGGAGGAGAAAAAGGAGAAGGAGAAGGAGGGGAGGAGGAGGAGTAGGAAAAAAGGAAGGAGAAGGAGGAAGATAGGGAGGAGAAGTGAAGGAGACAGAGGACGATGAAGAAAAGATGGAGGAGGAGGAGGAAAAGAGATGAGGAGGAGAAAAAGGAGAGGGAGAGAAAGGAGAAAATGGAGGAGGAAGAGATGGAGGAGGAGAGATGATGATGTTGATGAGGAAGAGGAGGAGGCATGAGAAGGAGGAGGAGAAGGAGGAGAGGGAGGAGTAAGAAAAGGAGATGGAAAAGGAGGAAATGCAGGAACAGGAGGAGAAGGAGGGAGAGGAGAAGTAGGAGCAATAGCAGGAGGAGGTGGAGGAGGTAAAATGATGATGAGGAGGAGAAGGAGAGAGGAGGAGGAGGAAAAGAAGAGGGAGGAAAAGGTGGAGGAGATGGAGGACAGCGAAGAGGAGGATGAGAAGGAGATTGAGGAGGAAAAAATAGAGAGAGGAGGAGATAGGAGAGAAGGACAGGAGATGAAGGAGAAAGAGGAAGAGAAGACATTTGAGCCTGAGGAGGAGAAGAAAGAGCAGGAGAAAGAGGAGGAGGACATGCAGAAGGAGAAGGAAGAGTAGAATGAAGAGGAGGAGAATTAGGAGATGAAGGGGAGAGGATTAGAAGATGGAGGGGAAGGAGGAGATAAAGAAGGAGGAGAAAGAGAAATGATGATTATGAGGAGGAGGACATATGAAGGGAAGGAGGGGGAGGAGAAGCAGGAGAATAGAAAAAAAGAAGGATGGGGAGAAGGAGGAGCAGAAGGAGAGAGACGAGGAGGAGGAGAAGGAGAGATGATGTTGAGAAGGAGAGAAAGGAGGAGGAGAAGGAAATTAAGGAGGCGGAAATGCAGGATGAGAAAGAGAAAGAGGGAGAGGAGGTGGAGGAGAAGGAGGAGTAGAAGAGATGATGAGGAAGAGGAGGAGAGATGAGGATGAGGAAAAAAGAGGGAGGAGAAGGAGGAGGAGATGGAAGAGGAGAAAAGGATAGAAGAGGAGGAGGAAGGGAGATGATGATGTTGATGAGAAGAAAGAGGAGAAGGGATGATGATGAGGAGGAGGACTGGGAGGAGAAAGAGGAGAAGATGGAGGAGGAGGAAATGCAGGAAGAGAAGAAAGAGGAGAAGGAGGAACAGGAGGAGTAGGAGAATAGAGGTGGAGGAGGAGACATGATGGGGAGGAGGAGAAAGAAGAATAAAGATGAGGAGGAGAAAGAAAGAGGGAGGAAAAGGAGGAGATGGAGGAGGAGGAGGAGGAGGAGAAGTAGGAGAACAATGAGGAGGAGAGATGATGATGTTGATGATGAGGAGGAATAGGAGGAGAGATGAGGAGGAGGAGAGGGAAGAGGAGTAGAAGGAAGGTGAGAAGGGGGGAGTAGGAAGATTAGGAGAAAAACGAGGCAGAAAAAGAGGAAGAGTAGGAGAAGGAGGAGGAGCTAGGTGGGAGGAGAAAGAGGGGAGAATGAGAAACAGGAGAAAGGACAAAGAGGGAGAGGAGAAAGAAGGGGGAGGAGGAGGAGATAGAGGAGGAGGAGACAAGAAGGAGGAGAGATGAAGATGAGAAAGAAGAGGAAGTGGAGGAAGAGAAGAGAGAGGAGAAGTAGAAGGAGGAGATGGAAGAGATAAAGGAGGGAAGGATGAGGAGGAGAAGGAGAAGGAGGTGGAATAAGGAGGATTAAAAGGAGGAAAAGGTGGAGGATTAGGAAGAGGAGAAGGATGGTGGATGACGAGAAGAAGGAGGAGATGATGATGATGATGCGTAGGAGGAGGAGAGATGAGGTGGAGTAGGAAGAGAAGAGGGAGAAGAAGCAGGAGGAAGAGGAGGCGATAGAGGATGTGCAAGAGGAGAAGTAGTAGGAGGTGGAGGAGGAGGCAGAGAAAGAGGAGAGATGATGATGAGGAGGACAAAGAGAAAGAAGAGTTGAGGAGAAGGAATGGGAGGAGAAAAAGGATAAGATAGAGGAGGAGAAGGAGGAGGGAGATGGGGAGGAGAAGGAGGAAGAAAAGGAGAGAGATGAGGAAGAGGAGGAGAAAAGTGAGGAGATGGCAGAGGAGGAGGAATCAGAGGAGGAGGAAGAGATGGATAACGGAAGGAGATGGAGGAGGAGGATGAAGATGATGAGGAGATGGAGATGATGATGATGATGAGAGACGATATGATGATGATGATGAGGAGATGGAGATATGAGGAGTAGGAGATAAGATTAGGAGGAGCAGGAGGAGGAGGAGAAAAGAAGAGAAGGAGGAGATCGAGGAGGAGGACGAGGAGATAGAGGTGGAGGGGAGAGGAGGAGAAGGAGAAGGAGTAGGAGATGAAGGAGGAGGAGGAGGATATTGAGAAGGAGGTGGAGTAGGAGGAGAAGTAAGAGGAGGAGTACAGATGATGAAGATGATGATGAAGGCGAGGAGGAGAATTGAGGAGGAAGAAGAGAGATGATGCTGATGAGGAGGAGAAGAAGAGATGAGGAAAAGGAGTGATTAGGAGGACGAGGAGGAGGAGGAGGAGATGGAGGAGGACGATGAAGAGATGGAGGAAGTGGAGGAGATGGAGGAGGAGGAGGAGATGGAGGAGGAGGAGTTGGAAGAAGAGAGGAGATGAAGGAAGAGGAGAAGGAGGAGGAGGAGAAGCAACAGAAGTAGATGAAGGAGGAGGAGAAAAAAGAGAAGTAGAGAAGATGGAGAAAAAGAGGGAGGAGAAGAGAGATGAGCAGGAGGAGTAGAAGATGGAGTAAAAGGTGGAGAAGGAAGAGATGGAGGAGTAGAACGAGGAAGTAAAAGAGGAGGAAGAGGAGGAGTAGAGGGAGAAGACAGAGGAGATTAAAGAGGATGAGGTGGAAGAGAAAGAGATGGAGGAGGAGGAGAGATGATAATGATGATGATGATGAGGCGGCGGAGGAGG